>NW_012104743.1:2167857-2241581 GCF_000951045.1 Mandrillus leucophaeus | reverse complement strand
AATAGTGAACTTCAATAAAATACAAAGGAAAGATTAAACAAAATCAGTAACACAATAAATGACCAAAACTAGAAATTTAACAGAGAAATTAAAATTACACACACATGCACACACAAACACACATACCAACACCCCAGATAATCTGGAGCTAAAACATACAATTAACAAAATGGAAAGTGTAATAGAGAGCATCAACAGCAGAATAAATAAAGCAGAAGAACAAAGCTGAGAACTATTTGAAAATATACTATCAGAGGAGAAAAATAAAAAGGAATGAAGAAAACTTAATAAGAATTATAGGATATAATTAAAACAGCAAATATTTGAATTATAGGAGCTCAAAAAGGAAAAAGAGAAAAACAAAGCTTTTTTAAAGAAATAATTTTCTACAGAAAACATTCTAAATCTGGGCAAATTTACAAATTCCAGGTGTAGGAGGGTCAAAGGTCTCCAATCCAATTCAATCCAAATAAGATGACATCAACATATTTGATAATCAGACTGACAAATATCAACAACAGAGACAATATCCTGAAAGTAGCAAGAGAAAAAAAATACATATGAGGGAGTTCAATAAACGTAGCAGCATATATCTTATAAGTGATATTATAGGCCAGGAGACAGTAGCATTATAATGTGAAGTACTAAAAGAAAAATATACCAACCAATTCTGTATCTAGCAAATATATTCTTTAGAAATGAAAGCAATATAAAGACTTTCCTAAACAGACAACAGCATAGAGGATGTCACCACTAGACCTGCCATACAATAAATGCTAAAAGAGATTTTTCAAGCTGAAAGAAAAGGATGCTAATTAGTAACAAGAAAACATGTAAAAGTATAAGAGTAGCAAAAGTAAATACACAGTCAAATTTGGAAGACTCTAGTCCTGTACTGATGGTGTGTAAATCACTTATGTTTTTAGGATGAAGGTTAAAAGACAAAACTATTAAAAGTAATGATAGTTGTAATAATTTGTTAAGGGATTCCCAATATAAAACAATGTAAATTGTGACATCAGAAACATAAAATGTGGAATAAAGTTGGGCAAAAATACTGAGTTTTAAAAATGCAACCGAAGTTAAGTTATGAGCTTAAAATACCCTATTATAACTATAAGATGTTTCATGCAAGCTTCACCTTAATCACACATAAAAACCTATAATACATACACAAAGAAAAAGGTAAAGAATCGAAGCATACCACTAGAGAAAATCACCTAAACATAAAGAAAGACCGCAAGAGAGGAAAAAGGGAAGAAATGATTTACAAAATAACCAGAGAACAAATTAACAAAATGGCAAGTCTTTACCTATGAATAACTACCTTGAATGTAAATGAACTAAACTGTCTACTCAAAAGACATAGAGTGGCTGAATGGATAAAGACAGAAAAGACTCAACTCTGTGAAGTTTACAACAGACTTGTTTCATGTTTAAGCGCACAGACTGAAAGTGACGGGATAGAATAATATATTCCAGGTAAACGAAAACCAAAAGAGAGTAAGGAGAGCTATACTTATGTCGAATAAAATACTTTTTAAATAAAAAACTGTAAAGAAAGACAAAGAAGGCCATTATATAATGATAAAAGAATTCATAAAGACGATATAACAACTATAAATATTTATACATCCAATACCAGGAACTTAAATATATAAATCATATATTCATAGATTTGTATGCAGAGATCAATGACGATACAATAACAATAGGGGGCTTCAGTATCCCACCTTCAGCAATGGACAGATGATCCAGACAGAAAATCATTAAGAAAACACAAGACTTGGCTGGTTGTGGTGGCTCATGCCTGTAATCCCAGCATTTTGGGAGGCCGAGGCAGGTGGATCACCTGAGGGGAGTTCAAGATCAGCCTGGCCAACATGGTGAAATCCCGTCTCTACTAAAAATACAAAAATTAGCCAGGCATGGTGGCACATGCCTGTAATCCTAGCTACTCGGGAGGCTGACGCAGGAGAATCGCTTGAACCCGGGAGGCGGAGGTTGCAGCGAGCTGAGATTGCGCCACTGCACTCCAGCCTGGGCAACAGAGCAAGACTCCATCTCAAACAAACAAACAAAAAACAACAATAACAAAAAACAAAACATAAGACAAACTATCCTTTAAACCAGATGAATCTAACAGACATATGTAGATTATTTCATCCAACAGCAGCAGATATACACTCTTCTTAATAGTCCCAGAACTTTTCCGCCGACAGGTCATATGCTAGGTCATAAAACAAGTCTGAATAAATTTAAGAAGACTGAAATAACATTAAGTATATTTCTAATCACAGTGGTATAAAACTAGAAATCAGTGACAGGAGGAATTTCAGAAAATTTACAAGTATGTGAAAATAAAACTGCATGTTTTCGAATAACCAACGATTTAATGAAGAAATCAAAAGCAAAATTAAGAATATATGTAGAAAAATAAAAATAGACATACACCAAAACTTATGAAATGTGGCACAAAGAGTTTTAGGGGGAAGTACATACAAATAAAAACCTCTATCAAAAATGTAGAAAGATTTCAAATAAATAACTTAACGTTGTACTTGAAGGAGAGGGGAAAAAGACCCAAAGGCAATACAAGAAAGGAAATAATAAATATTAGAGCATGAATAAATAAAATAGAAACTATAAAAACAATATGAAGATCAATGAAACTAAAAGTTGGTTTTTTGAAAAGATAAAATTCACAAACCTTTAGCTGAGACTAAGAAAAAAAAGAGAGAATCATCAAGTAAATAAAATTAGAAAAGAAAGAGGAGACATTATAACTGATATCACATAAATACAAAATATCTTAAGAGACTATTGTGGACAATTATATGCAAACAAATTGGATAACCTAGAAGAAATGGATAAATTCCTAGATATACACAACCTATCAGGACTGTATCACTGATAAATGGAAAACCTGAAAAGATCGATAATTAATAAGGAGATTGAATCAGTAATAAAACTTCTTCCATCAAAACTTCTTCCAAAGCCCAGGACCTTAGGGCTTCACTGCTAAACATTTAAAGAAGAATTAGTACTAATTTTTCTCAAACTCTTCCAAAAATCAAAGAAGAGATAATGCTTCCAAACTCAATTGATGAATTCTGCATTACCCTGATAATAAGTCAGACAAGAACAATACAGTAATACAAATTACAGGCCAATATCCCTGATGAACATAGATGCAAAAATTCTTAACAAAATATTAGCAAATTGAATTCAACAGTACATTAAGCAAACCATTCATCATGATCAATGGGATTTAATCTAGGAATAAATACAAAGTTGTTTCAACATATGCAAATCTATAAAGGTGATATACTACATTAACAGAATGAAGAAGAAAAACAATATGATTATCTCAATAGATGCAGAAAAAGCTTTGCCAAAATTCAAAATCCTTTTATGATAAAAACTTTCACCAAATTAAGTATAGAAGTAATGTGCCTCAGCACAGTAAAGGTCATATATGGCAAACCAACAACTCACATTATACTCAATAGTGAAAAGTTGAAAATTTTTCCTCTAAGATCAGGAACAAGACAAAAGTCCCCACTCTCATAACTTTTAATCAAAATAGTACTGGAAGCCCTAGCCAGAGCAATTAGGCAAGAGGAAAAAAAAAGTCATCTCACTTGGAAAGGAAGAAGTTTAAATTGTCTCAGTTTGTAGATGACATAATTCTCTATATAGAAAACCCTAAAAACTGCCACAAAAACTGTTAGAATTAGTAAACAAATGTAATAAAATCACAGAATAGAAAATCAACATAGAAAGATTAGTAGCATTTTTATACACTGAACTTTATTTCTTAAGAAACCATTAGCAGCTTCACCGGCGCCCTAGCCTCGCGCCGGCCTCCAGCTCCCCGCTCCTGGTTCCCGGGTCTGAGGTGCAGCCGGAGGACGCTGGCCGGGCTGTGGCGCAGCAGTCTCCTTCCTGCGCGCCCGCTTGAAGTAGGCGTAGGCGTTTGAGGAAGCTGGGATACAGCATTTAATGAAATATTTATGCTTAAGAAGTAAAAATGGCAGGCTTCCTAGATAATTTTCGTTGGCCAGAATGTGAGTGTATTGACTGGAGCGAGAAAAGAAATGCTGTGGCGTCTGTTGTCGCAGGTATATTGTTTTTTACAGGCTGGTGGATAATGATTGATGCAGCTGTGGCGTATTCTAAGCCAGAAGAGTTGAACCATGCCTTTCACACATGTGGTGTATTTTCCACATTGGCTTTCTTCATGATAAATGCTGTATCCAATGCTCAGGTGAGAGGTGATAGCTATGAAAGCCGCTGTTTAGGAAGAACAGGTGCCCGAATTTGGCTTTTCATTGGTTTCATGTTGATGTTTGGGTCACTTATTGCTTCCATGTGGATTCTTTTTGGTGCAGATGTTACCCAAACACTCTGATCTGCAAATCTGGAAGAACTGAAGAGCTATGGACCTGAGATCACTTCTTAAGTCACATTTTCCTTTTCTTATATTCTGTTTGTAGTAAGTTTTTTTAATCTCCCAGTACGCTTTGCCAAATGGAGTAGATTGTACATTAAATGTTTTGTTTCTTTTTTTAAAAAAAGAAACCATTAACAATAGCTACCAAAGAAATGCTTAGGAATACATTTCCCCTAGGTGAAAGACCTGTGTATAGAAAGCTATAAAGTATTAATGAAAAAAAATTGAAGACATGAATAAATGGAAAATATCTCATTTTCATGAACTGGAAGAATCAATATTGTTAAAATGCCCATGGTATTCAAGGAGATCTATATGTTCAATTCAATCCCTATCAAAATTCCAATGTCATTTTTCACAGAGATTTTTTTTTTTTGAGATGGAGTCTCACTGTGTTGCCCAGGCTGAAGTATAGTGGCACAATCTCGGCTCACTGTAACCTCTGCCTCCTGGGTTCAAGCGATTCTCCTACCTCAGCCTCCTGAGTAGCTGAGACTGCAGGTATGTGCCACCACTCTTTTTTGTATTTTTGGTAGAGAGAGGGTTTCACCATGTTGGCCAGGCTGGTCTTGAACTCCTGGTCTCAAGTTATCCACCTGCCTTGGCCTCCCAAAGCGCTGGGCATGAGCCACTGTGCCCGGCCCACAGAGATTTTTTTTTTTAAAGATCAAAATTTGTATAAATCACAAAAGGCCATCTTATACTTATACCAGGCTATTTTAAGCTCATAACTTAACTTAGCCAAAGCAGTAGCCAAAGCAATCCCGAATAAGAATAAAGTTGAAGGCATCACACTACCTGACTTCTTAAATATATCATGAAGCTATAATTTTAAAAAATAGCATGTTCCTAGCATAAAGGCAGATGCATAAACCAATGGAATAGAATAGAGAACCCAGAAATAAATCCATGCATTTACAGTCAAGTGATTTTTGACAGTGGTGCCAAGAATACACTTCAGGAAATAACAGTCTTTTATATAAATGGTCTTGGGAAAACCAGATATACACATACATAAGAATACAAACACAAAATGGGTTAAAGACTTAAATATAATACCTGAAACTGTAAGACTACTAGAAGAAAACATGGGAAAAAGCTCCATGACTTTAGCCTGGGCAACGATTTTTTTGGATATGACCTCAAAAGCATAGGTAGCAAAAGCAAAAATAGACAAATGTGATTACATCAAACTAAAAAACTTTCACACACAGCAAAGGAAACAAACCCCCGAGTGAATAGATAACCTATGGAATGAAATAAAATATTCAAAAATCATACCTCTGATAAGAGGTATAAATTTATATATATATGAAACAGATAATTCAATACCAAAAACCCCAAATAATTTGATTTTAAAATAGGCACACAAAAAAACTGAACAGATATCTCTCAAAAGAAGACATACAAATGACCAACAGACATGTTAAAGAAATACTCAGCATGATTAATCATCAAAGAAATGCAAGTTCTGCGAAATGAAACAATGCTAGGATATCACCTCACACCATTAGAAAGGATATTATTAAAATAAAAAGAATGGTAAGTTTTGATGCAGATGTGAGAAAGGGGAACCCTTGCATACTGTTAGTGGGAATGTAAATTAGTACAATCATTATAGAAAACTTCATAGCAATTCCTCAAGATATTAAAAATACAAGTACCATATGATCCAGCAATCCCACTACTGGAATATATCCAAAGGAATGAAATTAGTATGTCAAAGAGATACCTGCATGGCTATATTTCTTGCAGTACTATTCGCAATGAACAAGGCATGGAGTTAACCGGAGTATCCATCAACAGATAAATGGATAAAGTAAATGTGGTACGGATGGAATACTATTTAAACTTTAGAAAGAAGGAAATCCTGTCACGTGCAACAACATCAATGAACCTGGATGACATTATATTAAGTAAAATAAGCCAGGCACAGAAAGACAAATACTGTATGATCTGACTTACATGTGGAATCTAAAGTTGTTGAATTAATAGAAACGGACAGTAGAATTGTGGTTACCAGAGGATGGTAGTTGGAGGGACTGGGGAGATCTTAGATGACACGAAATTTAAGCTACTTAAGAAGAGTAAGTTAAAGAGATCTACTGTATAACATGGTAACTATAGTCAATATGTTGTATTCTTGAAAAAAGAAGAGATATGTGCTATACATAAATTTAAATGAGGTAATTTTTTTTTTTTTTTTTTTTTTGAGATGGAGTCTCACTCTTTCACCCAGGCTGGAGTGCTGTGGTACACCCTTGGCTCACTGCAGCCTCTGCCTCCCAGGTTCAAGCAATTCTCCTGCCTCAGCCTCAGCTACCTCCTGTAGCTGGGACTACAGGCGCACACCACCATGCCTGGCTAATTTTTTTTTGTATTTTTAGTAGAGACAGATTTTCACCGTGTTGGCCAGGATGGTCTTGATCTCCTGACCTCGTGATCTGCATGCCTCAGCCTCCCAAAGTTCAGGGATTACAGGTGTGAGCCACCATGCCCGGCCTAAATGAGGTAATTTTAAAACGCACTGGACAGCATTTTGCTTTAGTTTAGTATAATACACTTATATAATATAATGTACAATTTTTAATTGCTAAATAAAGAGGCAATAGCAATAATAAGAAGAATGAATGAACAAATTTCCAAAAAAACAAAAACAAAAACAAAAGCCTTAAGATCTTGGCAAAAAAAAGTCTTTTGCTATTGGGAGATTAATGTTTATCCCGATACTATCACCCAAGGCTTCAGTTTTTCCTTTTATATCAATTTAAAGACCATTTTGAAATGTGTGTAAAGCATGCTAAATTTACCCAGAATATTATTCAAGAGTCGATTGTTATTGCAACGTCTGTTTTCAGTTTTGTGTCAACCAAGGTCTTTTGCTTTAATATCACAAACCTCAAATTGATGACTCACACATCTAACAGGATTTCAATTCAATCTCACTCAGCTGCCACAGATCCTGGAAACTATGCCCAGATGCTCAGCTGTTATTCTGTTATTATTTGAATAGCCAAGTGTCTTACAAGAAAAATCAGATTAGGAAAAAAAATATTGGGAAACAAAGCATCAATTAACAATTTCAGTACACTTTCTTAACAGATGCTATCAGTTGCTGTGTATCTATGCGATTCTCAGTACTCAAAAGAGTTTGCTACATTTTTCTAATCGTGATGTTGGTCAAACTATGTAATAATTTCAATCAATTTACATTCCTACAAAATCAGAAAAATCTCAAAACTTCAGTAAAATGTGGGGTGTGGGCCATAAGCCATTTCTTTTAAATAATATTAAGCAGAATGAAATTCAAACCCACAATGAAAGGAGATAAATATATAGACAAATATATAGATTTAAATATATAGCTAGTATGATGTGTTTGAACTAAAAAACTTCCTAAAAGACTTTCATTATTGTTTTTAGCTGCAGTGATATAGTTTGGATTTCCTCTCCAAATCTCATGATGAGATATAATCCCCAGTGTTGAAGGTGGGCCTGGTGGGAGGTGATTGGATCCCCCGTGAGGGATCCACCATAATGAGTGAGTTCTCACCAGGTCTGGTTGTGTAAAAGTAAACCTCCCCCTGCCCTATTGCTCCTGTTCTTCCATGTGAGATGCTTGCTCCTGATTCCTCTTTTGTCATGAGTAAGAGCTTCTGGAGGCCTCACCAGAGGCTGAGGAGATGCCAGCTCCACACTTGGACATGCTCCATGTCCTGCACAGCCTGCAGAAATGTGAGCCAATTAAATCTCTTTTCTTTATTAATTACCCAGCCTCAGGAATTTCTTTACAGCAATGTAAGAAAGTCCTATCACAGAAAATTAGTACTAGAGTGTTGATGTAAAGATATCTGAAAATGTGGAAGTGATTTTGGAACTGAGTAACCCTCACAGGTTAGACGAGTTTAGAGGGCTCAGCAGACAGGATGATGAGGGAAATGTGGAACTTCTTAGAGTTTGGTTAAATGGTTGTGACTATAGTTGATTTTGGTTGGAAATGAGAAACTTATTGGGAACTGGAGCAAGGTCATCTTTGTTATGCCTTAGCAAAGAACTTGGCTGCATTGTGTTCATGTCCTAGGGATCTGTAGAAGTTTGAACTTAAGAGTGATGACTTAGAGTATCTGGCAGAAGAAATTTCTAAACAGCAAAGCATTCAACATGTGGCCTGGCTGCCTCTAACAACCTATGCTCAGAAGTGGGAGCAAAGAAATGACTTAAAGTAGGAATTTATATTCAAAGGGGAAGCAGAGTGTAAAAGTTTGGAAAATTTGCAGGCTAACCATGTGGCAAAGAAAGTAAAAGCTTTTTAGGAAGGAGAATTGAAGCAGGATGTGGAGCAACCAATTGCTAGAGATAGTTGCATGGCTGAAAATAAAATCGAGTGTTTGTAGCCAAGACAATGGGGAAAAGGCTGTGGAGGCATTTCAGAGATCTTTGAGGCAGCCTCTCCCATCACACTCTGAGAGACCTAGGGGTACTGAATGGTTTCATGGGCCAGGACCAGGGCCTGGTGCCCTACACAGCCTCAGGACTCTACTCCTTATATTCTGGCCACTCCAGGTCCAGCCATGGCTCAAAGGGGTCCAGGTACATCTTAGGCTGCTGCTTTGGACAGTGCAAGCTGCTATAAACCTTGACACTTTTCATGTGGTGTTAAGCGTGTGGGCACACAGAGTGCAAGAGCGAAGGGAGCTTGGCTGCATTTGCCTAGATTTCAGAGGATGTATGTAAAAGCCTGCATGGCCAGGCAGAAGCCTGTCTCAGAGACAAAGCCCACACAGAGAACTTCTACTAGGACAATGCTGAGGGGAAATGTGAGGTTGGAAGCCCCATAGAGTCTCCCCACTGGGGCACCACCTACTGGAGCTATGGGAAGGGGCCACCATCCTCCAGACCCCAGAATGGCAGATCCACTGGCAGTTTGCACCCTCAGCAGGGAGAAGCTGAAGGCACTCAACTCCAACCTACGAGAGCAACCACATGTGTTGAGCCCTGCAGAGCCACAGGAGTGAAGCTGCCCAAGGCCTTGGGAGCCCTCTCCTTGCAGCATTGTGTCCTGAATGTGGGACATGGAGTCAGAGGAGATTATTTTTAAGCATTAAGATTTAGTCACTGCCTTGCTGCATTTCAAACTTGCATGGGGGCCTGTATCCCCTTTCTTTTGGCTAACTTCTCCCTTTTGGAACAGTAATGTTAACCCAATGCCTCTACTCCATTGTATCTTGAAAGTAAATAATTTCTTTTTACTTTATAGGCTGATAGGTAGAAGGAACTAATTTTCAGATAAGACTTTGGATGTTGGACTTGGGACTTTGGAGTTAATGCTGGAATGAATTAAGACTTTCAGGGACCATTGAGAAAGGATGATTACATTTTGAAATGTGAGAAGGACATAAGACTTAGGGGGCCAGGAACAGAATGATATAGTTTGGATGTCCCCTCCAAATTTCATGATGAGATGTAATCCCAAGTGTTGGTGGTGGGGCCTAACAGTAGATGTTTGGGTCATGGGGGTGGATCCCCCATGATTTGATGCTATCATTCATTACCATAGTAAGTTAGTTCTCATGAGGTCTGGTTGCTTAAACATGTGTGGCACTTTCCTGTCTCTCCATTGCTCTCACTTTGCCATGTGAGACACCTGCTCCTGCTTAACGTTCTGCCATGAGTAAAATCTTCCTGAGATCTCACCAGACGCTGAGCAGATGCTTGCACCATGCTTGCAGTACATCCTGCAGAACGATGAGCCAATTAAATATCTTTTCTTTATAAATTACTCAGCCTCGAATTTCTTTAGAGCAATGCAAGAATGGCTTAATACATGCAGAAATAAAATTATGTACTACATATAACAAGATCTTAAGATTCCTTTATTACTCTCTTTATATTTTCATTCCTTCCCTATCAAAGAAGAGTTATTAATGCAAGGCTGGATTAATGCATATTTGCTGATAAGCAGGGTTATTAATAAAGCAGGTATGTGACTTTCTCTCACTTCTGTCTCTGCTCTAACCTATGCGTCTTCTGCTAGAATAATAGATCATTCAGCCAGCTCAACAGCGTTACTTCTCACCAGTTTCTCCTTTCCTTGCTGGGGTGTGGAAAGTTTGAGTTTAGGCTTAAGGGAAGGAGTGAAGTCTTATGCTCTAGGCTACTTTATCTGTGTTCTGCATTATGATGTAGGGGAAAATCCCAGCTAAATTAGGCTGTTTTGCTTTATTTTATGACTGCTCCTTGTGGGAGGTGGTGGGGAGAGGTTCCTCCAATTTAGGTCAGGATCCTTTATTTCCCGCAGGCCCTAGCCAACATACCATTTACCAAGAAAGAGTTCACGTTTTCTTTAGCTTGACTTCAAGTTCAGAGAGACTTTCTTTCTGACTCTAGGTCCTGACCTCCATTTTTTTTTAGAGCATTTACTTTAGAAAACTTTGTGATTGTAAATTCTTTCTGTCCCTTTGAGATATAAATCTTTTAAATAGCCTCTTGCCACTTTTACAACCCAGGAATGTCTTTTTGAAAGACCTGGGAACCAACTCTTTGAAATGTAAACATGAACGGACATTACACCCCTATCTCCCAAGTCTTCATGGGAGGGTGGAAGCCTAACTTCAATGAGCAGCAATTAGCAAACACAGATGGTCTAATCACAGAGAAAAACATTAGCAATTTAGGAACAACTCAGTGTACTCAACACATCCTATTGAGGTTAGAAGAGGGCAGTGGTTATCCCTCAGTACTTTTCCACTAGCTCACCCTGTGCTTAAAACCGCTCTAACTCTTGTTTCAGTGGAATTGAGTTGTCCCTCTCTCCTATTGCAGTAGGCTGCATAAAGTCATCCTTGCCTGTTTAACTTTGTCCACTGAAATTTCTGCTTGGACACCCTCTAACAACATTCTAAATCTTACATTTTCTTATGCTGCTTTGGCTGTGAGGGTAGGGTGGTCTAGTTCACTTTCCAAATTGTCCCTTAAGCAAACTCAAGAAAATTTTCTGAACCTTAGGACTACAAATAACATAATTTGAAAACCATCAAATTCTACCTCCCTCAAATGGAAAAGGAGAGATTCATCAGCATCCTCTTAATGCCACCCCTGCCCCCTACCTCCAGTCTAACACTGGTTTTACTGTATAAGCTATCATTCCCAACACATCTTCCAAACTCTGGATCTGGGGCCATTTCTTGTAGGTATTACATTCCTCTAGCCGCTTCCTTAGTTGGTATCCATTGTGGCTTAATAAGAAGTCTCCAAGTCTCCATAGAAGAGATATTCTCATTTGAAATGTCAAAGTTGTCAAAGGTGGTGAAGAGCGTAGTGTGGATATTAGCTGAGCCTAAGTCATTCTTAAACTTTCTCTGGGTGATCTGTTGAGAAGATTGAGCCAGAGTCCTATATGTGTCTATCAACATGAACTGATTTGCTGGGAAGGAAGAACAAGGATTAGTGCTTCTAGAAAAACAGAGAACAGCATGGCATCTATTCCCCAGACTGGTCCAGGGTATCTACCTGAACTCCAGAGGAAAGCTGTGGTAAGAATTTCAAGAAAAAAATCAGGCTTCTTAGAATACAAACCTTACCAATTTATAATAAAATAGTATTTATGAAAAAGTATGACAGAAGTAAGAGATGCCCATAAAACTGAAGTTCTTATTCTTAATGTAATAACATTAAAAAATTTGGAATAAACTCAATTATAGTGGTAAGAAGGAATGATTCCACTGAGCAGCTGGAAAAACAATTTTTTTATAATGATATTTGACTTAGTATGATTTGACCTTTAATAAAGTCACCTTAATAAGATTTCTGTGTGTATAGAGGAATAGGATAGCAGGAGGGAAGGAGAGGCAAATGAAAACGGACAGAAATTCAAATGTATTTATTGTACATGTGGCTTACTTCCTCCTGGGTTAGCATTTCTCAGAATGTGTTTTTTGAAACACCAGTACTTTCAATCATGTTGAGACATAATACATGCTGTATACATTTTTCTTATGACTATGTACAATGGCATCTAAAGGAACTTGGGTGGACAGACTCAAAGGTGCCCCCCATGACCTCTGTCTCCTGGTGTTCATGGCCTTGTGTCTCTTCCTGCTGAGTGGGACCTGTGACTTGCTTCTAATCAATAAAATATGACAAAAAGTGATAGCATGTCACTTCCATGATTCTATAACATTGTATAAGATTCCACTTTACTAGCCACTCTCTAAAGATTCTCACTCTTGTCTTGACAAATTAAGCAGACATACTTGAAAAGCCAAATGGCAAGGAACTGCAGCCAGCACCTAGGAACTGCAGGTAGTCTCTAGGAACTGCAGCCAGCCCTTAGAAACTGCAGGCAGTTTTTAGGAATTGCAGGCAGCTTCTGAAGTTGAAGGCACCTTCCATCTGAGAGCCAGTAAATAGCCAACTCCTTGGTCCTACAACTGCAGGGAAGAAAAAGCTGGCAACAACCTGAGTAAGCTTGGAAGTTGATTCCTCCCCATCTCACCCTCGAGATAAGAATGCAGCCTAGCTAATAACTTGGTTGTAGCCTTGTGAGATCCTGACCAGAGGGCCCAGCTATGATGTCTCCATATTCCTGACCCACAGAAATTGTAACATAATAAAAGTGTAGCATTCTTTTAAGCCACTAAGTATGTATTAAGTTTTTATGTTGCAAACATAAATAAATATTGGAACAGAACAATTCTGATTGTAGAAATCTGTTAACTCAACACTCCCTAAACTTATTTGGGAGGTGTGAAGTACATTAGACTAAGAGTTGACAGTTGTATATTTAGCGCCCAATACAGTGCTTAGATTACAAGGAGTACACGTACTTGAGTGAATGGATGAGTAGCTACCTGAATGAACATAGTTACAATGCTTTAGATACTCAATAAGGATGCTTACTAATATATGGCTCTCTCCCTGAGAAATTTTTATGTTTTCCCATATTTTCAATGATACCTTATACTTAGTGGCTCCCAAATCCATACCTCTGGTGCTCTTTCTCGTGAAATGCCAGTATTAGAAATCAAGTTTCACTTGACTATCTCGCAGGCATCTCAAAGCTAACACTTCCCCAAAGGAAATTGTCATCTCCACACTACTGTCCATACAAAGCAAATCCTAGGAATTATCTTAGACTGTCTTCTGCCATGCATCTCTTGTATTCGTTTACCAAGTCATATTGGCTGTAATCTCTTGCAGCCTGATTATCTGCCTATTCTATTTCTGAGCCTAAACAACTTAATGGAGAAAATGCACAGTTTTACCATCTGGCCTCATTTTAAATTCATCCTCTGCCTCATGCATATCAGGCTCATCCTAAGACAAGGACAATGTCCACACACTGAGTTAGCAGAGCTAACTCCTGCTTCCTCCTGCTTTCTCCTCTCCAAGACTCCTCCAGCTGGTCTGGAGGTTCTCCATGTCTGCCCAGCCTCCCTTCCCTCATGCCTCTGGCAAAGAGATTCTATCAGAGTTAGAGCCTCCTGAGCTGTGGTCTGCTTTCAAGGTACAGTTGCAAATAATCGAGAAAATTACTTCTGCGTCTGCCTCTTCTCCAAGTTTAGACTCTTCCTCCCATCACCTGCTTTTTTACTCTTCAGGAATATTAGATGGTGTTTCATTGTTGTTGTTGTTCTAGTCTTTTGTGCAGAATTGGTATTTGTTATCAGTGGTAGGGTTTGTGTGTGAGAGCTTACATCACTATTCTAGAAGTGGAACTCTGAGAGATTTTTAATATATGAATTATGTTTGGGACTGTTTTTACTTCGTTATTTACTTCTAGTTACATAGCATTGTATTTAAATTGTGTGGTTTACATAATTTCAGGAATCTAGTCAGGTAGACATATGCTTATATGGCATCAATTTATAAAATGATGATTAAAAGTTATATATTACATAGAATATACTAGAATATATAGAATACACTAGAATGATATGTAATATACTATATTAGAGTACACTAGAATAATATATGTTATATATCATATGTAAAGAAATATTCTCACTATCCTTACTTACATTTTGTCTACTTGGTCTGTCAAAGCTGGAAAAAATAAAATACAAGTATTGCAACGTTACTCTATTTTGTGTTTTTCTATGTATAACTGAAGATTTTTGCTTTGCATATTTTACATTTTTAGAAACATAAGGCTACATGACACCTGTAAGTCCATTGTGAATTAAACCCTCATCAATATAAAGTTATCATATATAACTTTCTTTGATATTGACATTGTAAGCCTTTACTTTTTGTTCACATTTACTTAGTGTATGTGTGTGTGTGTGTGTGTATGTATGCTGTATATCAAAAAGTATCTAACATAAGTCTTAATCCATTTAGAAGTTTATTTTGCCAAGCTTAAGAACAGGCTCATAACACAGCCTCAGAAGGCCCTAGAACATGTACCCAAAGTGATTGGGTTACAGCCTGGTTTTATATGTTTTAGAAAGATATATGACATCAGTCAGTACATGTGAGGTATACACATTGGTTTTCTCTGGAAAAGGCAGGGCAACTTGAAGCAGGGACTTATATGTCATAGGTGGATACAAAGATTTTCTGATCAGCAATTGGTTGAAAGAGTTCTATGATCTAAAACCTAGAATTGATTGAAAGGGTGTTTGGGTTAGGATAAGGAGCTGTAGAGACTGGAGTTCTTATTATGTAGATGAAGCCTCATAGGTGGCTGCCTCCAGAGGCAATAGATAGCAAATGTTTCCTATTCAGAACCATAAAAGGTGCTAGACTCTCAGCTAATGTCTTCAGTATCAGAAAAAGACCTGGAACAGGAAGGGGGTTCTCAATAGAATGTAAATTTCTCCCACAAGAGACACCTTTTCAGGACCATTTCAAAATATGTCAAATATATTTTGGGGTAAAATACTTCGATTTCCTTGAGGGCTTTCTATCTGTCATGTGATGCTATAGTATTGGAATTTAGTAACTCTTTGCTATAGAGTGTTTTGTCAGTCTTAAGATCTCTATTTTAATGTGAATGCTAGTCAAATGTGTCTAAACCCCAAAATGGAGAAGGTATAATGAGGCACGTCTAACCCTGTCTCCCCTACTGTGGCCTGAACTAGTTTCTCAGTTTTCTTTAGAATCTGTTGGCTGAGAAGAGTGTCCATTCATTTGGTTGGGAGACTTAGAATTTTATTTTGGTTTACAATTCCTAGAACTTAACTTCCTTTTGTGGATTCGTTTTATTTTTATTTATTTTTAAAACAGACCACAAGTCAGGTACATATAGGTAGGTTACTCCTCCCTAGACAAATAAGTTTGATCAGGGTTTTTTTTTTTGTTTTTTTCTTTTAACTCATGTTGACAAAAAGAGTCAAACTCTATAAAATATTTGAAGAGATTCATTCTAAGCCAAATATGAGTGACTGTGACCCATGACACAGCCCTCAGGGGGTCTTAAGAACATGTGCCCAAGTGACTGGGGTCCAGCTTCATTTTATACATTTTAGGGAGGCACGAGACATTAATCAAATACATTTAAGAAATACATTGGTTTGGTCCAGAAAGGTGGGACAACTCAAAGCAGGTGTAGGGGGTTGGGATAACTTCCAGGCTATAGGTAAATTTAAACATTTTTCTCATTGACAGTTGATTGTTTGTCTAAAGACCTGGGATCTACAGAAAAGAAATGTTCAGGTTAAGATAAAAGATTGTGGATACCAAGGTTATTTTGAAGTCTTACAGTGGCTGCCCTTAGAGACAATAGATGACAAATGTTTCCTATTCAGATCTTTAAAAGGTAGACTAGACTCTTAGTTAATCTCTTCAGGATTGGGAGGGCCTGGAAGAAAAAGATCTAGCTATATTAATAGAGATTCTTTACATATGCAAATTCCCACCCTCCCACCCTCCCACAATGGATTTCCAGGGCCATTTCAAAATATAGCAAAGAAACATGATTTGGGGTAAAATATTTTGACTTTCTTCTTTGTCATGTAATAGTATGCTAGAGTCAGGTTGGAACATAAGTCACAATATATAGGATTAAATAAAACCCATCTGATAAGAATTTATGGTTTGTAGGGCATGACTCCCCAGACCTCTTAGATAGGAATTTGGGCAGATAAAAAAATCAGAGCTTAGTCCTCACTAGAATAGCTATTATTAGATAATTTGTTTGATATTATGATGTAATTATATTTTATTTTCATTGCATTTCTCCAATTTTAAAAGTGAGTTTGTTTTTCTCCTTTATAATTTATAAAGTATATAACTTTAAATAACATCTTTATAACCTAGGATTGTCAACATATATGTTTTCCATCTTGCAACGGAAGCAGCGTGATTGGGGTAAATACCCAGGGTTCATCATCAGACACCAAGAAGATTAAAGATGTGGACACACAGGAGGAGCGGGTTTAGGAGTCGAGGTTTAATAGGCAAAAGAAAGAGAAAGGAGAATAGCTTTTTCCCTGGCAAGAGAGAGGGACTTCCAAGAGAAAAATCCGGCCTGTGGCTGACCACAGTAGATTTTCTAAGCAGGCTTGAGGAGACAGTGTCTGATTTACACAGGGCCCGTAGAGTGGTCTGACCAAGTGTGACATTTACATAGCACATGGGGAAGGCTGGCCACCCTACCCTAATATTATGCAAATGGGCTTTCTGCTTGGCCAGCACCATCTTGTCTGCTCCTTACTGTACATGTGGCTGGCAACGAGAAGGAAACATGGAGCCACCATTTGGAACATACCTAGTCTCAGGTAGCCTTTTCCCATTGGTACAACTGCTGGCATTCACCTGGTTTCCAGCTTGCTTGTCTATGTCTGCAGTTCGATTTTACAGGCTGCTCTTTGTTAGAAAAGAAAATGATCTGGGGGCTGCTTTTCATTAAAAGGAAAACCTTACCTAGTACTCCCATATTCTCACAATTGCCTAAATGATTTCTTCTTAACTCCTGTATCACAATATCTAATTAATCTCCTACTTAATGAGGTACGAAAAACTTAAGATATTTAAACTTGCCAGTTTTAATCTCCTTCCTTCTGGGGGGTTTTCATACTGTACTATAGGGTTTTGGTCTCCACAGTATTGTTATCATGTATAGATTTTTCATCTTAGCAAGAAAGAATAGATAGATGACAGATAGGAATAATTATGTATATAATCTGTAGCCATTACCATTTAGGTATAAGTCTGTGTTCAAATATATACTCAGGACAACTTTCATGAAGTTTACATTTTACTTTTCATTGCACTAATTATATATTCAAGTAGATTCATCAGGAAAGATAAATGGATTCTATATTCCTAAATCTTCACATAATTGACAGTCTTTCTGTTGTCTTTGCATTGACAAGACAGTATAGACCCCTAGTGTATGTACATTCTATACAAGTTGCTCTACTTCCATCTGTCAGCTATTTGGCTGAAAATTTAAAGCTAGACTAATTTTTTTTCTTGTAGGTGACCCCTTCTTGTCTAGATATTTGAAGTATTATTTCCTTAGAGTTCAATAAATTCACTAGGATGTTTCTGAATGTTAGTTGTTCTTTAATACAGTTTTCTCTATATGATAAACCCTGATCTATAGTTTCAGGTCCTCATTCAATTCAGGAAGGGTTTATTCTATTTTATCTCTGAATATTTGTCTGTTGCATGTGTTCTTCTTTTCGTATTCAAGCATGACTATTATCTCAATGATGGATTTCTATTATTTTCTACAATTTTGATTATCATCTATTCAATCACATTCTTTGAATGGTATGATGTTTTCAAGCCTGTTCTCTATTCATAGGCTTTTACATTTGTATGTCTCTTTCTTGCTTCCAATGCAGTTTTAAGATCATCAGTGTTTTTCCCCCTTTATTTCATGCTAACTTCCCTTTTGTTGCAGCCTGTCTTTCTCATCTTCTTATCATCTCCCACTTCATAGAGCTAATATTTTCTTTAATTTCCTTCAAGAAGGTGAAGTCATCCAATCTTTCTTCTGTTGTCTAGGAGAAAAATCTTCTTTGACCGTATGCTTTTTATCAAGCAAACATAGCATATGATGCTTTCCTTTATGCTCCATACTTACTGCATGGAGACCTTGTTTTTCCTTTATCCATTTTTAAATGTAACTGTTCCTTAAATCCTGAAAATTGACACAGATTAGTTGCCTTACTTTTCTGGTATACACTTGAATTCCCCAGTTAGAAGTTGGTTGGAGCCTGGATATTGGTGTTTATGTTGTTTCTGTCATTCAGATGCTATAATGAGAGGGGATTAAAAAGGGCTGTGAACAGCCACAGTCAGGATGCTTAACTCTGTGCCTCCATTGGTAATATGTTCATGAGGAGGGGTTGGGTTGACAGCTTGTTGATGGATATAGTGTCCCATTCTCCTTTCTTTGCCATATTTGGTGCTCAACTACAGCAATAATCCTCAGCTAAAACAATGGCCAGTGGCAACAGGGCAAGACACTCTCAAACAAACAAAAACTAAATCAATACATAAAACAGTGGCCAGTCTGTAAGGTCCACTGCTGGGCCTTCAGGAGCAGCAACTCCAAGTGAGATGTTCTCCACTTTACCCTGGCCTGCCAATGAGCCCAACTTAGCAAGACAGTGGTATAAGTGTCCAACACCTTCAAAGCATGTGGGAGCAATATATGATGAATGCATGTCATGGATTGGTGAACTGATCAAAACAGAATGGCTCACAGATTGAATAAGGAAAAAATGCGAGAATAAACAAATGTCTTATTTCACAACAAAGAACTAATGGAATTCTAAGTGTATTTTCATAAAACGAAGTTCTGCATTTTTAAAGTATTATTTACATGTGTTAAAAATAATGAGAATATACTTTAGAATTATCTGTTGTGAAACTATTATAAAAGTGGCAACTATTTGAGCATACTTTTTAAATAAAAAGCTTGTATTGTTTAGAAAAAGGCAGCTTAGAGTTTTTATTTTTGTATGATGCCTCATTACAATTTTATTTTTTAAAAGTTGTCAGTATAAATTAACCTATCAGAATTTCAACTGTAAAAAGATACTTTAGAAGTCTAATGCATCACTATTTTCTAGAGATGACAATTCAATTCCTTGTATACTACGTTCATTTAAAATTCTTAGAAAAGAAAGGATATGTGGAAGATTTAAAGGTGAATAATGAAATAATTTGATGATTCTTAGAGGCAACAAGGCAAGAATCTTTGTTTAACCTTAAAACTGTCTGCCACTCAAACTAAAAAGCATTATGAATCTACTTGGTTATCTAATACATAATTTCTCAAGATTCTCTAGTTGAAAATGCTTTTTAAGATTTTTATTGCTGCTGGAAACATTATCTCAATATTCCTCTTACTATTTTATTTATAAAGAAACTAATAACTAAAGAAAGTTTCTACCAGCTTAGTATCTTTTCTATTATCCAGCAGGAAAACAAAAACAATGCCAGATTAATCACTTTTTTTGAAGTAACTAGAGAAATTTTATATTTACAATATCATTTAGGAAAAAAAAGCAGCTGACTTCGCCAGAGAAGAAAACTGATTTTTAAATTTCTATCTAAAGTTTAAGTTCCTCTTTTGTTTCTCAATATTAAATATAAAATCACACCTGTCCATTAATCATACATATGCCTCCACATCTCTAGACAATAGTGAATAATTTAAATAAAATTTGTCCAGTAGGAAGAAAAACCACTTGTTAAAGGAAATAATGACTAGGTAGAGACATCATGTTTCTGAATTTCTGATTTAAACAATATTGTCTTTGAAAACAACAGCCAACAATGATGACATCTTGGCAGAGTTTTGGCATTAGAATATTCCAAACTCTCTACCATCACTACTGGAAGTTAGACGACATCCCAGAAAAAAAAAAAATCATGATATTCAACTCACAGAACAAATTTCAAGGTCAATCTATTAAAAAGTGTTATTATGCAATAAATTATGAAGCAAACTTTAGAATTGTTATTGCTTTGTTGGTTTTTTCCCTTCTCCTGCCCACTGGAGTGTCCAATCAATAATTTATTAAAATTGTTGAAGCTTCCCTCCCAGGGAGGGGACCTTTGGTATCCCTCTGGACGTCTCTGCATTTCAAAGCCTGTCTGATGTCATGTAGGCAACTAATCATCACTTTTTTTGTTGACTTAAGCCATAATTCTCAAATGACCATATGAAACCATCTATATAAAGTCCTTAGCATCATGCCAGCAAAGAGTGAATACACCATAAATCTTAGTTGTCATTGCATATTGTTAATGTCATCATTATCATATTGTTACCTCTTACTAAACATTCTTAAATATATGAAATATTGTGAAAACTTCTCCATATTAGATTCATCAAAATTTTTTGGTTGCTCTCCATCAATATCTTTATTTACTTTGAAAAGGTTAGTTTCTCTCTTACTTGTTCTATTTTTAAAAATTTCTGCTTATCCCTGACCCTGTCTTTGTCTTCCCCTATTTTTCTCCTCTTTCACTTCCTCTGTTCCTTTCCTTTTATATTTAAATAATTGTTCTTTAAATGTATTTTAAGGTATACATTACATACAGTTTTCTTTTTTCTACACATGCTCTGAATTTTCTATTGGGAGAAGCTGGCACAGAAAGGCAAA
The DNA here is from genome assembly GCF_000951045.1 of Mandrillus leucophaeus. Taxonomy (NCBI): domain Eukaryota; kingdom Metazoa; phylum Chordata; class Mammalia; order Primates; family Cercopithecidae; genus Mandrillus; species Mandrillus leucophaeus. Next base: position 2,220,551 of record NW_012104743.1, on the reverse strand, counting down.
CTACAGTAAGTGACTCTTCTTCTTATGAAGATCCCTTAAAATTTAGAATTTAGAATTTCCTAATTTTCTTTTTTTTTGAGACAGAGTCTTGCTCTATCACCCAGGCTGGAGTGCAGTGGCGCAATCTTGGCTCACTGAAACCTTCCTCTCCTGGGTTCAAGTGATTCTTCTGCCTCAGCCTCCCGAGTGGCTGGGATTACAGGCATGCACCACCAGACTCAGCTAAATTTTGTATTTTAGTAGAGACAAGGTTTCACCATCTCGGCCAGGCTATTCTTGAACTCCTGTCCTCGTGATCCACCCGCCTCAGCTTCCCAAAGTGCTGGGATTACAGGCATGAGCCACTGCGCCCAGCCCCTAGATTTCTTAAATCAAGTTTTCCATCTCATGATCTGCCAAGGGTCACACATTTAGTGCCTCCAAATTCAGGAAGGCAAATTAAAGAGTGACGCTGGCAAAATGCTCCCTCTAGCAAACTGGGGAGAATGCAGGCAGCTGCAACCAATTGCAGCCCAGGGGAACTATGAACCCATTTTGTCTAAATCTTCTGATTTTTCAAGAGAAGGTAGAATTATGAAAGATTTTTGTAAAATCTACAAACTTTTAAATGTTGATAATCAATTCTTAAGTCTTTAAAACACTGTGTAAGACCCTCAAAATATGTAAAATCTTTGACACTTAGGTGTGTCAAAGATGTTGAGCTCAGCACAGAATATGCTTCCCATTCTACTGGGCACAGTTGTTGCTAGTAAGACGCTGCTCAGCAGAAAATAAATTCCCCAGTATCCTTTGCAGTTAGGTGAAGCCAAAAAATGGAGTTTTAGCCAACAGCATGTGAATGGAAGTGATGCGTCCATAGAAACTACCCATGTAAGCCTCCTCCATGTGCTCTTTCCTTTCTGGCTGGGTTGAATGGAAAGAAGCACAAAGGCATCATCATTTTGGGACCTCATATACTTGTATGAAGATGGACTACCCTACCCCGCAGCTCATTCACACAGGATTGTTCTGTCTGCAAGATCGTGATTAAGACACTTATGTCTGTAGATCCAATTATTGCATAGTTAGCCTCCACTAACTCAGTAAATTTAAGAGATTTTAAAAGATAAGTTGATCTTCAAGCTTATTTAGAGTTTCTAATATGCAAGGAATTATTGAGCCCAGTATAACAGATTTTGTCCACCATTTCACTGACCAGAGGAAATTCTAAATTTTAAGAGCTATTTAGAAGAAGGAGTCATTAAGTATAGTTTGACTCTCTATGCCAACTTCTCCAATACTAAATTCAGAGCTTGTGTAGGGAAAAATAATAAACATAGAATGTCCACTTTAAAATGCACTTAAAGATAAACTACACTACTGTGAAATTTTATATAACTAAATTTATATTAATTTAGTTCTTCTTATACTTTGAAAGTTTAGTTTTTATTGTAACACCTCTATGAAGTAGGTATCTTGTATCCATTTTACAGTCGAGGAAACTGAGGCACAGAGAATTTAAGTGATGTGATCAAGCTCATATAACTAGTAACTGACAAAGCTAGGATATTAGAACCAGGCGATTTGGCTCCAGAGTCCATGTCCTCAGCCACTAAATTATATTACTCTCCCAGAGTTTGTTTGGTTTTTTAAAATTCCCCTCCAGGATTTCTCAAAAACTTATTTTAGTTGGTGCTTTCACTCTACACTGCTACGGATATTCTTTGTGTCATAATAGTGGGAAGCAATGATGGACACAAAATAAACCATCATGAGAAAAATTCTCAAGCCAATTTGGGTGACTTTTCCACTGATTAGCAATTATGTCAACTCTTCAGTTTCCTCCAATTTGAATGTATTACATTTTTAAATATGAATATGCTGGTTCTCAAATTCTGCCAATAAAAAGCATAAAAGTTAGCATGCAGACAGTTTTTCATGGCAGCCTGCTTTAGGTAAAATTTATCACAAAAATGTTTAGATGTTTTTAGATAGTGATTATAATATTTTATTCATGTTACTTTGTAGTTTAAAAAGCATACACATATTCAAGGAAATGAAATCATCATCTCATAAAGAGATCTGCACCCTCGTGTTCACTGAGGCATTCTTCATAGTAGCCAGCATATGGAAACAACCCAAGTGTCCATGGGTGGAATAAAAAGAATCTGTGATAGACGTACAAATAATCTCTAACTTATGAGGGTTGCACTTACGATTTTTCAAATCTATGATAGTGTGAAGGTGATATACATTCAGTATAAACTGTACTTTAAGTGCTTATACAATCATTCTGTTTTTCACTTTCAGTATTCAATGAATTACATGAGGTACTCGACACTTTGCTATAAAATAGGCTTTCTGTTAGATGATTCTGTCCAGCTAATGTAAGTGTTCTGAGAATGTTTAAGGTAGGCTACACTAAGCTGTGATGTTTGGTAGGTTGGATGTATTAAATACATTTTTCCACTTAGGATATTTTTACTTTATTATTGGTTTATTGGTCCTTAACCTGCTGTAAGTCAAGGAGCATCCGTATAGAATGGAATATTATTCATCCGAAAAAAGAATGGCATCTTGCCATTTGCCAAAACATGGATAATCCAGTTAAGTGAAATCAGTACGGCACAGAAAAACATATTGCGCAATCTCACTTATATGTCAAACACACAAAAAATTCAGATATACAGAGATAGAAAAATAGTGCTTACCAGAAATGGGGGTGGGAAGAAACGAAGAGATGTAGCTCAGAGGATACAAATGAGCAAGTTTGTGTGATGAACAAGTCTAGATATTCTAATGTACAACATGAGAACTACAGGTAATGAAATTGTATTGGAGATTCATGCTAAATGAGTAGGTTTTAGCTGGTCTTGCCAAAAAAAAAAAAAAAAAAGAAAGGCTATGTTAGATGATAGATATATTCATTTGCTTCACTATGATAACCTTTTTACTGTCTATATGTAACCCATAACATCATGTTGTATATGTTAAGTGTGTATGATAAAATGTATTTTTTAAAAATCAATGAAAATAAGAAAAATAAAATATAAAAAGCATGCAAAGAGAAACCAAGCCATCTAATCATTCTGATTTTAATATAATTCAATTGTTGACCCCTGTTCTCCTGTCTTCCACTCATTCTCTTACACCCTCCAACTGTGATGGGCTAAACCTCTTATATTCCAGAGTGGGGGTGGGGACAAGCGGAAAAGAAAGGTGGAGTAGAAAGATAGCAGAAGATGAGGGGGTACAGTTGAGTCTCCCATTCCCATTATTATCTGTTCCTAATATCCTCAATATGAATGGAGCAAATATCAACAACCAGGAGATTTCTGGAATCCCTACCGTACTCTTAGAATTTCCAAGCAGCAGTAGAATCAAGGATTGCTTCCGCTAATCGTTGAGCCAGAAAACAAAACTGCCAATAGGCGGCACTATACCACAAATAAGAAATGGACGGCTTTGGATGGAATTCCTTGGTGGCTAGCTAAGCTCACCCAGTCAGTTCACTAACCTTGAAGAAAACGCAACTCCTTATTCTATGGAATTTAATTGTGTTGTTTCCTACATATTAACTAATGGCAGGAGTGTAAAGTACTTTCTAACACATTATCTTATTTGATGTAACAACCCTAAGAAATGGGCACGGCTTACATATTATTATTGTACCTTTGGTAGAGGACATGGAGGCACAGAGATTAAATGTGATGTTGATTAATACAGAAAATAGTACTATTGATTGCTGATTTTGAAAATAAATTCAAAAAATAATTTTAAATGGAGTTTTAAAAATTACTCTATTATAAAAGCTCTGAGTATAACACTGCATCTTAACTCAGGTAAATGGTTTCCATGGCAGCCACTATAGTACAGCTCACATGTTATTCTCTTGCCATGTAACATCCAACATACAAAATGCTAAGGTCTGAGAACAGTTGCTACTTACATGCCCTTTACATTGTGTTCCTCAAATAGCAGCTGTCTTAATCAAGCTTTTGGCATCATTATAACACTATCTCATCAGCTTAGACAAGGGAGCAAGTCTTAGTGCTTTGCTATGTATAGCCAGCAGACATAGATCCAATTTAGAGGATAACTATCTCCTATTTTTAAAATAGAAATTTTAAAGAAGCAACATGCAGAAGAACTTCTTCCAGTTTTACACTAATTAGAATTAGATTTTCACTTTTTTAACCCACTGTAAAAGAAGCATTAATAATCTGAGCAAGAAGCATTAACAATCTTGTATCCATACTATAGTTTAAAGAAGCATTAATAACATGAGATCCATACTATAATTTAAAAATTAGGATTATAACTCAAAGTTGTCAATACATACAAGGCTGTCATGCTATTAATGAGACCTACAGAAAACCTTATACTGGCTTGGACTGTTTTTTTCTCTTAAAGTCTTAATATTTAGCATTGGTTAGGAAAGGAATAATAATAGTTGTACCTAAAATATTTGTCTATATCATAGAGAGATACTAGATTGCACTGTTTAATTATGTAATAGTAAAAAAAAAAAGGGCATAAGAATTTGAAAAGAATGTTCAACTAAGAGTCCCATTAATTTGAGTAAGGTAGATGCATTTGTTTTGAAAACTAATGAGTTTGTTAAAGGGTTCTATAATGGAGGAAAATTAGTCTAATAATAGAGACTTGCACTTCAAACATTAGTTTAGAAGAAACAAAAATAGACAAACACATTCTCAGTTCTGCATTATTAATTCAGATTGCTGAGCCCATAACGCTCCAGGCACTGAATAATAAAAACTCACTTGTATGAAATGTATACTTGTTCTTTTGCAGGGCAAATCTTTCCCTTTTGGATGGGACACTAAACACACTTTAGACTTCAGAAGTAACTCATGGAAAGAGGAAATGTTTGCAGTCTATTAGCATTCTCATTTACCATTTCAGTTACTTGGCAGTAAAACTTAACTTTAATGTTAATCAGAAATACTAATATTAAGAATGGGTAATATTAAGAATCTACTTCAAAAAGAAGATAGCCCCTCATAATAGAAGAAAGATGAAAAACATTAAGTACATTTCATTGATTTATAAAACTTTTTTTCACATGTTAATACTACAGAAATCAAGATGCATCTTCTCATCAATAATGAGTCATAGTATAATTGGAAGCATTTTTTTCTTTTCTTTCTTGGTGGTACAAGAAAAACTGCTCATCTTAAAATGAATGTCTTTTAGATTCAATGAAATATGTTATCTGGTTTCAGCCTCTCTGCTGAAACTGAATGAATATGTTTTCCCTACTTGTGTTGCCTTTGCCTTTTTTCTTGCTTTTTAAAATGTAAAGAATCGCCCGCTTTTCCCTAATATTTTCATGATGATGGTAAGTTTTTTGTGTGTATGTACATGAGTATTTTCCATATATTATGTATATATGCAATTATATAGCTAGACAAATTATGGAATATACTGAAATTAAGGAATCTGAAGTTGTTATATTGCGGGAGAAGACAATAGAGACCTCATATAAGGTTGGGGACCTCATATAAGGTTGGGAAACTCATGCAGTAGTGAGATAGTCATGTTTTAGCAATAGCTTGTTGCACAATGACTTGGAGACATTTGCTTTGACATTGGCAACGACACAAACATACACGTTAAAAACATTCTAGGATATTGTAATAATGCCAATTTCCCTAACTAAGCCTTTCTGCCTAAATCTTATTTTTATAATATCAAGTGATTATATACTTTTTCTATACCATTGCAGTAAGCAATTATTTCTCTTATTTATTGTTATAACTTGGTGGCTTCATTTTTGTATGTGTGTCACTTGTATTTCAAAATTGTATTGCAAATGCTATTGAAATAGAATAAGTCATAGAGAATTATGCTGTATTTTTCTCTTGTAATTTCTCACTTTTCCTGATACAGTTCAAATAATGTTATTTAAAGGACTGATTAACTGGGAGGATTCATCTCCTCAGCCTGCTTGTAAATAATATAAAAATACATAATCAACTTTTTTTAGGTAACGAAAATAGATATACAATATTTTTAGGTGTTACTTTCATAATCACATTCTAACTATTATTGCATGCTTTGAGGTTCAACACAGAATCACCAGCTACTTTCTTATAGAAGAAATAAATCAATAAGTAACATTATGAAGTTGAACAAATGTGAATAAAGCAGCATTGGTGCATATAACTTACACTTTATTATTTTGACTAAATTAGGTGAAGTCAATAAAATTTACATTTCTTACTGTTGTAATAGTTTGCAGTTATTCCTTTCTTGGTGCTTCAAAGCAGCAATTCACCTGTGTTGAAATCTTAGCAATGGGAATGTTGTTATTTAAAATTTCAAATCTTCAAGCCTTGTCTTTCCCATTTGACAGTGGTAAGCACAGAGTGTACTGAACTCTATGGACAAGTACAAATCTTCTGAGGCTTTGGGGACTCTCTCTGGCCAAAAATAAAAATGTTTTAGACACAAGTGATTCAGCCAGGAATAAACCTTTGCTCCTGAACTTCAATATCTCATTAATTCTTGAACTTTTCAAGGTTTTCAACATCTAAAATCAATTAAAAAGCTGTTATTTTATCTTATTTTCAGATCAAGACATAAATGATAATACTAGTTCCGAAGAGCTTTCCAATTTGAAACTATTTCTAGTTCAAATTTTTATTTTCATAAGAAATTCTGAATTTAAAATTGCATGATAAATTCACAGGTAATATCTGCTTCTCAGAAAAGTCATAATACGAGAGGGTTCAGCTTTATGGATGTTATCTTAGCAACTCAGACTGCCTAACACTAAAGCAAACAAAATATGGTTGCAAAATTTGATCCAAAATAAGACGCTTATACAGTTCAAGACATAGTATTCAATGTCAGAGCAAGCTTAGCTCTGGTCTAGCAATTATCAATTTTTGAAATGCATGAGGACAGATGAGGTTACTCCAGTGCTGTATGTAACAGTCAGCAAGAAGTACAGGTCTAGGAGACTAGGGGTACTTAGAGCTAGATAAGTTAATGACCGCATTATAAAGTGTGACAATCTGTTCATTCACGACACAACTCCAGTCATTGGCTGTAAAGTGTCCTCATCCTTCATAACTTCATTGGCTGAAATGATCCATTCCTCCAGGAGAACACTGACAAGAATTAGGCCATATCAGTCCTAATATCAGGTCCTTATTCAAATAGGCTAATACTTAAGCAATCCTCTAGTCCTGGAGGAGACTACAATGTTAGGGAAAGAAAATGAGTTCTCAAGACGAAGTAGGTATTTCAGGGTACCAAAATGCTCAGGTGCTAAGCCCTAATCTCTTGGGAGCCAGAGTTACTGCGAGGCCTTGGAACAAAAGCACAGAGTAGCTTAACCAAATGTGGCTTAGATTTTATGCTTCATATGAAGTTAGGAAATACATAGTCCAGGCGTGGTGCATCTGCTCACGTATGCCCTCAAAAATTCAATTGCCTTCCATCTTTCTAATCTGCTGTTCCTAAAGTGAATCTTTTCTCCTCATGGTCACAAAATGCCTGCCTATTATATACATATTCCTGGCAGGATGACTGGCTTTTTTATTCATGAACAAAAAGCCATCTCCAATATTTTATTATCTGTAAATGTAACACATGACCGTCCTTGACTGCAGCCAAGGTTGAGAGATTAAATTATTTTCTTTAGGTACATTAGTGGCCTGAACATGATCAGAGTTACATTAGTAAGAAAGAGAAGTTAAATGGATATTGGGTAGACACCTTCAGTGTGTGCTATGAATATCTCATATATATGTTACCATGCATTTTGATATTTGGATCCCAAGAAATCTGTGAATAAATGTAAGAAATTATTGCAGATATCTTACCTTGAGAACATTAGGTAAAAATGGGACACTAAATCTGAGAATTACTTGTCTCCTTCTTAAGGAAATACAATAAGAAATAAATAGTCTTGGCTTCTTTAGGTATTATCCTATTTTCCTTAACAACAAAATGTAGTCTAATTATAGATATTATTTTACATTTTTCAAAACATAGCCTAATTGTATTCTTTATTTTCTATATTAGAAAACATAAAATTTTTAATTTTTTTTTTTTTAGAGACAGAGTCTTGCTCTGCCGCCCAGGCTTGAGTGCAGTGGTGCGATCTGGGCTCACTGCAAGCCCTGCCTCCCGGATTCACGCCATTCTCCTGCCTCAGCCTTCCGAATAGCTGGGACTACATTTAGCACTTTTTTTTAAAGGTTGACTTCAGATGTTTTTGTTTTACCGATCACAATCATTTCTAACACACTTTTCATTATAAAGCCACATAGATATGAATTACATCAATACAGTAAATGGTGGGGGGCTGAGAGCTTAAGATTTTATCAGTGTGCTGAAAGGCAGGTTTTTGTTTTATTTGTTTATTTTATTTTTTATTTGTCAAGTTACTGCTTCATTGCTCATAGAAATTTGATGGCTCTAATTTTGTTTATTATGTGATTAATAACTTACGAAGAAAAGAAAAGCAAATACTACCATTTTGTTTGGGATGTTCATGATGAAAAGTCACCCTCAAATATGGCATTCAAGGAAAGTGATAGTAGCATGTGGTAATTCTTCTAGGCTACTTTGTGATTTAAAATTCAGTGTTTAAAGGTATATTGGTCAGAGGACAAAGAAAATCCTTTTGGAACATTGCAACACTGGAAGGACAATGTAACTCCTCTCTGCTTCCAGAAGAGTGGATTACAGAACGGAAACAGAGGAAGCGAAATGATTCAACACTATCCTTAGCCACTTTGCCATAAACTATAGGAGAAGACAAAACAAAACATTCAGTCTTGTATTCACAGCTGTTTCCCTCACAGGTGGTATCCTTTGATTTAGCTTTACTGACAGAAGAGATGTTGGCTGCACAGTCAAGCAGCAGTGCTGATCCAGTCAGCTCTGGAGGCCAAGGTCATATGATAGCCAACAAAATGGAAAATCAGGTAAGAGTGTTTCTGCTGAAAGCAACTAACCTGGTGAAATAAATATTTCAAGACATAAACTGGTTGACATGAGAATTATATAACAGCAAATGTGAAGGACTTATTCCATGAGGCAAACATAAAACACTATTAGCTAAATGGTCGAAGAATATTTTATGGGTGAAAATTTTATACATATCTTATATTTTTCATTGGACTGACTAAAAAATGTTGCATCCAGATAGTTCAAGTTAATGCAAACTTATAGTTTTATTGTGATGTTTTGAATGAAATAGTATGTATAAGATGACTATGTACAGTCTTTGACTGTTAGTGAATATACAACAAATGGCAGTTATAATTAATATTTTGTAGATTTGAAATTATAAGCATCTTTATAAAGTTATTCACATCCATTCTGATTACTTAAACTGGTCCTTTTATTTATTTTAAATCAGCTTTATTCAATGTACCTTATGTATGACACGATGTACATATTTTAAGTGAGTGAACAGTCCAATGAGCTTTGACAAATATATATAACATATAACTCCCACCCAAATCAAGATACAAAATATTTTCACCACCAGTTCTTTTTCATTCAATTCCCCACCCTCAAAACCACTAATTTTGGCTGGGCATGGTGGCTTACACCTGTAATCCCAGCACTTTGGGAGGCCGAGGCAGGCAGATCACGAGGTCAAGAGATGGAGACCATCCTGGCCAACATGGTGAAACCCCATCTCTACTAAAAATACAAAAATTAGCTGGGTGTGGTGGCGGGTGCCTGTAATCCCAGCTACTAGGGAGGCTGAGGCAGGAGAATCGCTTGAACCTGGGAGGTGGAGGTTGCAGTGAGCCGAGATCGTACCACTGCACTCTAGTCTGGCAACAGAGTGAGATTCTGTCTCAAATCAAACCAACAACCAAACCAACAATCCGCTTAATGGCACCGTCTTCTTTTTTTTTTCTTTCCATTTTGTAGTTGTAGGTTTTTACCTATTTGTAGTTTTTTTCTTGAATCCTTTTTGTGTCTTACTTTTTCCCCTAGTATTTTCCTCTTTATTTGTGTTGCGTGTATCCTTTGTGTGTTTCTTTTTCTTGCTGGGGTGTATTCTATTTTATGTTTTTTTTATAATTTCCCTCACATGAGCATTGGGGTCATTTTTTGTTTGGTAAGTTCTTCTTTCTTAGATGCATATTGATAACTCTTTTTGTGTTCCCATATCTTTTTTTCTGTTGTGTGGGTGTCTACGATTGGCTTTTGTGTTTTTTCGGGTTTTTCCATGTTGGACTTTATGTCTAATTGTGGTTTCGCCCCGTTGCTGTCCTTTTTCAGTCCCATCGGTAACGTATGACCGTTTATGTTGGTTTATGTCTTTTTTCGTAGTTGTTTGTGTTGTTTTTGGTTGTTTCTTTTTTTTTTTTTTTTTTTTTTCCTTGTGATTGTGTTGCTGGCCTTTCTCTTCTCTACTTTTTGTGATTTTTCTTGTGTAGTGTTTTGCGCCTTTTTGTTGGATTTCTTTTCTCGTCTGATTGTTGTGTCTGTTTGGTTATTTGTCCGTTGTCGGCTGAGTGTTTTGTGAGTTTTTTTTTTGCTTTTGTGGTTTCTCCTTTTCTTCACGGTCTAGTTTGCGTCTCCTTTTTCATTTTGATGAGGTCTAACCTATTTTTGTATTTGTTTTTTTTGTGATTGTTGTTTTTTGTTTCCCTTTTGTGTCATTTTTTTTTGTCCTTTTTTGATTTTTTTTCCTTTTTTTTTTTTGTGTGGTTCATTTTTGCCTTCTGTTAGTGTGTGTTTTGGTTTGTTGATTTTGTTGTTTTTCTTTCAGGTCTGTTTTTTTTTTGCTGTCTTGCCCGCTGTCTTTGTCCGGCCCGTCGCCATTTTCTCTGTTTCTCATTGGCTGATTGTTTTGACTTTATCGTTTGTTGTCTTTTCTTTTTATTTTTTGACACTTTTTTTTATATGTTTGTGGTAATGGGTTTCGTTTTTTTTTCAGGTGAGCCTTAGTCCCAAGCACTGTGCTGTTGGTCGATGTGTAGACTGTATGTTTTTGTGCCTTTTTGACCTTGGTTTTGTGAGATTCTGTGTTTCTGAGTCGTTGGTTTCTTATGCTGGGGTTTCGATTTTGGGTTGTGTGGTCTTTCAATCTTGCAGTCTGTGAGTGTGTGAGGTCTTGTTCCTGTCTTTGTTGATGTCCCTTGGTTATGTTCTTCAGGATTCCCGGATTGTGTTTTTTTGTGGGTTCGCGCTGTTCTGACTGGCTATTTTGATGTTTCCAGTTCTGGTATTTTTTCTCGTGTTCAGGCGGGAATCTTTTTGTGCTTTGTGGTGTTTTCCCTCTCTTCTGCTCGTTCTTCAAGGTTTTCTAGGTTGGTTGTTTTGTTGAGTGCATTATCTTTGGGCTTGCGTTTGCTCCATGTTAAGATTTGATTGTTTTGCCCATTTTTTTTTTCCGCGTTTGATTGTTTGGTGTGCAGTTGTAGTCCTATTTTGTTCTGCGGGTGCGTTGTTCGGTTCTTTTGCGCCGCTGCTTTCAGGTCCGCAGTTTCCTCTGTTTGTGTTTCTTGTGTTCATTTTGTGTGTCTTTTCCCTCCTCTTTTTCAAAGAGCTCATCCTCTGGTTACAATGCGTTTGGGTTTTGTGTCTCTTTCTTGCTATCTCAGTTTTCTGGGAATCTGTGTCTGGTTGTTTACCTGTGGTTCTATGTTTGTTTCTCGTTTTGTCTTTCTGGTTATACCGATCTTTAAGTTTCCTTTTCTTGTTGTTTCAATGGGAGTAAAGGTATTTCATATCATCTACATCCTAACTAGATGTGTAAATGTAGAAGTTATTAGATTAGAACTACTGACCTGTTTGGAAAATGTGTCTGTTTGTTCCCAGGCTTTCAGAGGGAGACCCATTATATTAGTAGTTGAGACAGATTTCATCAGAGAAAATGACAGATACTTTTCGGTTATTTAAGTTGGGCTTCCCTTGTCTATGTGGTGAATGATGACTGATCAGTAAGCCCACTCTGCACTTCAAGTGTAAGAATTTTAGCATTGTAGTTCTGTCAATGGAATTGATCTCTAATTTAAAACCCAGGCTAGTATATTTCCTACTTCATTTCTTCTGTCATTTCAACAGATCATTGGAAAAAAGAAAAACTCAAAACATGTGCTCAGAATAAAGGAAATGAGCACTGCATTGTTGAGAGAAGAGAGAAATTTAATTACTGTATCTGGACAGAGCTATTAGTGTAATTACCAACAAGGAAATACTTTAGAAAAGTAATAGGAGAAAATAGAAGGTCATTCCTGAGATTTCTTAGAAATCATTTTTCAATTCACAGCATAAAATATTGTATTATGTATCTTCTGGACATGACAAAATATCAGTCAGATGTCCCCAAGAGGCCATGCTAAAAAATTTAATTCTCACTCTCCTCTGCTCATCATTTTCAATGTCCGTAATAGTGATATCCAAGAAGAAAAATTACAGGTTTATGTTGAGTATCCCCTAAATATTAGTTCCAGAAGCAATATGGCATATCCAATGCCCTAGACTTTATTTTAGGGTGTCAATTTATGTATAGTCTTTTCTGTTTCTAATTTACTAAAATTTCTGAAAAAAAAATCCAATTTTAAGATTGCTAGCTGGGCACGGTGGCTCACACCTGTAATCCCAGCACTTTAGGAAGCTGAGGCGGGCAGATCACCGTGAGGTCAGGAGTTCAAGACCAGCCTGGCCAATATGGTGAAACACGTCTCTACTAAAAATACAAAAATTAGCTGGAAGTCGTGGCATGCACCTGTAATCACAGCTTCATAGAAGGCTGAGGCAGGAGAATCCCTTGAATCCAGGAGGCAGAGATTGCAGTGAGCTGAAATCGTGCCACTGCACTATACAGAAGCTATCAACAAAGTCTAACATATTCATTAAATGTTGTAACATTTGAGACTTATATTCCTAAAATTAAAACATATGATAGACATTTTGAATTTTAAATTGGCTGTAGAGTAGGCTAATGCACATGAAACCTTCCCCACCCTCAACCCTTTCAGGTTTAAGGAAAGATACAAACATGCACAAATAAATCAGTCTTCTGGGGATAAATTCAGATTTTCTAATGATTTTGGGATTTTCAACCTTCTACAGTTTGACTTTTTGACAAATACTAGGCATACTTTTTTTTCCTAAGTAAAACTATTTGATTTCTCAATTTTCAGTTGTAGAATATCATTACAAATGAAACACATACAAAAAAGAAAATATTCTTTCATAATTATATCTTATCCTTGAAGGATAAATGTAATGACAAAAATATCTCGTAAGTTCTCAGAAAAGGTAAGTGAATTTGAGAAAAATGGAAAACATAGGTGATAGAATTTCACTGACAAATATTTGGTGAGTCAGGTTTTATTCTGAAATAATTTGACATAATGTCTGACAACTGAGCTGAATGATGTTTCAGTTGTATGTAATGTAATCTAGAGGCATAACTGTTTAAGGTGAATGAACAAGGAAAACATATCCAAAACCGAAAGTCTTGGGTCTGGGCAAGATGGAATTACAAAGGCTGGATATAGTATCCTACTGTATCAACCAAAAGAAGAAAAACAATAGCTAAAATATAAGAAGTAATGTTTTCTAAGACACTGAACATTACACAATGGAGGACAGTGATGTTGAAAAATGGGAAACGAATGAGTCAAGCACTACTATTGGCCAACTCATTGCCATGAGTTTCCAGTCAATGGCACAGAAGCCGAAACCCGTTGGGAGTCGGACAGACTTTCTTAGCTGAGTAGATGGAATCAGGATTCCAGGAGACCAAGTTCTTAGACTTCCTAAAACAAAGTAACAGAGAGGAGAGAGTTGCACACAGATAGAACTCTGAAGATCTACAGAAGCTTCCTCTTTAGTATTCAGTAGAGGGCTGACTTGGCTCATGAATGAAATGAAACCACCTAAGACTGGGAAAAGAGCCATGTAAATAGATAAGAAATAATCTATTAACATCTTTGTGGGCATGGAGCTTACAAAGGCCAGGAATACATGTCTGTTCCTATCAGCCAAAAAGGAAAAAAATCAAACTGTTTTCAAGAAGTGAACTGCATCCCTAAACAAAGTTCAACAATATTAATTAGAATACAAACATACCAAGCACCTAACAAGGTAAAGTTCATAATGCCTGGTGTCCAACAAAAGATTACTGGCCATGCAAAGAAGCAGGAAAACATGATCCATGATGAGGAAAAATATTAAATCAAAAATGACCCTGATCTGACACAGATGTTAGAATTAGCAGAAAAGGAATTTAAAATAGTCACAAAACTGTGTTTCATAGGTTACAAAAGTTAGGTAAAGACATGGAAAATATTAAAAGGCTGAAATAGAACCTCTGCAAATAAAAATTACTATCTCAGAGACAGAAATAAACACGTTGGTTAGTGTTAATGGCAAATTAGACATTATAGAAGAAAAGAGTAATGATCTTGAACACAAGACAATAGAAATTATCAAAACCAGTAAGGAAAAAATAACATTAAAAATTAAAAGAGCATCAGTAAGTTGAGGCCTAATATATGCATAATTGGAAGACTAATACATGCATAATTGGAATCCAGAAAGGAGAGGAAAGTGGGAAAATAATGTTAATTGAATACTTTTACAAAATTGTCAAAATTCTAAATTTGGTAAAAATTATAAACCAGAGATCCATAAATCTTAATGAACCTCAAGCACAATAAATATGAGGAAACTACATTATGGCACTTTATAATCAAGTTGCACAAAACCACTAAAAATAAGACAATCTTAAAAAAAATTTTTTTAATTATATATATGAAGGAACCAAGATAAGTATGGCAGCCTTTTCATCCTAAGCAATGCAAATACAAAGAGAGTGGAACAACTTATTTAAAGTATGAAAAGGATTATCAATCTAGAATTATATGCCCAATGAACTTATCCTTCAAAAACAAAAGTAATACTGTTGCATCACAAGGTCCAAAAAAAAGGAAGTGGAATAAGAACTTGGCAGATATGCAACAGCTCAAAGAATTAATCACCAGCATACCCACACTATGAGAAACTTTAAAGTAAAAAAATATATAACCTCAAGGAAAAATAAATCTAAATTAGAGCTGGATATTTCAATAACCCTCTCTTAAAAATTGATAGCACAAGCAGACATGTAGTGTACATGTGAATAACACTATCAATGGGCTAGATCTAATTGATATTCATAGAACATTTTACCAAACAAGAGAGTATATATTATCTCTAGCACACATGGAATGTTTCCCAAGATAAACTATATGCTAGGCCAAAAAATAAGCATAAAAATGTAAAAGGATTCAATTCACATAAAGTACATTTTCTGATTACAATAAAATTATAAATAAATAACAGAAAGATCACTAGAAAATCCCTAAATATGTGAACTAAATAACATATTGCTGACAAAACACAATAGCTCAAAGAAGAAATCAAAAGGAAAATAGAAGGTATTTTGAACTGAAGAAAGATACAACATATTAAAAGTATGAGTTACTGCTAATACAGTACTTAAAAGGAACAGTTGTCACTAAATCCCACATTAAAAAAGAGGAAAGATCTTAAATCAATATGAGCTTCCACTCTAAGAAACCAATGAAGGAAGAGCAACAGAAGTCCAAAGGAAGCAGACAAAAGGAAATAATAGAAATTACAGTGGAAATTAATGAAATAGAAACAGAAAATCAGTAGAGAAAAATAAATAAACCTTAATGCTGATTTTTTGAGAATATTAATGAAACTGATGCACCTTGAAGTGGAATGACAGAGAGAGAGAGAGAGAAAGAATGAGTGCGAATTAGCAATATCAAGAATAGCAGTAATCACTACAGATTCTAAAGATTTGAAGATCATTAACAACTTTATACCTATAAATTTGACAACTCAGATGAAATGGATAAAATATGTGATAGACACAAGTTATAAAGCTAACTCAAAAAATTTAGGTAACTTGATAACCCTGTATCTATATCTATTTTAAAAACGGAGTTGGTAGTTAAAGCTTCCCTTAAAGAAAATGTAATGCCCACATTGATATATTGGTAAATTCTACCAGACATTTAAAGAAGAAATAACAAATCCTACACATCCTCTATATTAGTCTGTTTTCACGCTACTGACAAAGACATACCCAAATAAGAGATTGTACCATATTTATAAAGAAAAAGAGGTTTAATGGACTCACAGCTCCACATGGATGGGAGGCCTCACAATCATGACAGAAGGTGAAAAGCACGTCTGTCTTACAAAGCGACAGGCAAGAGAGAATGAGAGCCAAGCCAAATGGGAAACCGCTTATAAAACCATCAGATCTCATGAGACTTATTCACTACCATGAGAACAGTATGGGGGAAACTGCCCTCATGATTCAATGATCTCCCACTGTATCCCTCCCACAACACATGGGAATTATGGGAGCTACAATTCAAGATGAGATTTGGGTGGGGACACAGCCAAACCATAGCACACTCCTTGAAAAAAGTAAAGAGAATATTCCCAACTCATTTCATGAGGCCAGTACTACTACTCCGATACCAAAACTAGGCTATATTGCAAGGGGGAAAAACAATAATAGATTAATAACTCTCATGAACATGAATGTAAACACAAAATTTTAGCAGATTGAAATCAAAGACATACTAAAAGTATAATACATCATGTCTAAGAGGGATTTATCACAAGAATGCATGGTTAGTTTATCATCAAAAAGCAAGCAATGTAATGAACTACATTAACCATCAAAGAAAGAAAAACATGATTATCTCAAGACGAAAAAAAGAGCATTTCACAAAACCCAAAATTCATTTCTTAGAAAACAACCCTTAGCAAACTATGAATATAAAAACAATTCCTCAGATTTACAAAGGACATAAATGAAATGCCTATAGCCAACATCATATTTAATTATGAAAGGCTGAATAGGGTCAGCCAAGGTGGCTCACGCCTGTAATCCCATCACTTTGGGAGGCTGAGGCAGGTGGATCACGAGGTTAGGAGATCAAGACCATTCTGGCTAACACGGTGAAATCTGTCTCTAGTAAAAATACAGAAAATTAGCCAGATATGATGGCACACATCCATAGTCCCAGCTACTCAGAAGCTGAGGCAGGGGAATCGCTTGAACACAGGAGACAGAGGTTGCAGTGAGCCGAGATCGCGCCACCGTACTCCAGCCTGGGTGACAGAGCAAGATTCCATCTCAAAAACAAACAAACAAAAACTAAATAGTTTTCCCCTAAAATGAGAAATAAGATAATGATGTCCACTCTCAACATCTCTATGAAAATTTTTTTTGAGATTCTAGCAAGTACAGTAAGTAAAGATGAAGAAATGAAACGCATTTTGTTTAAAAAAAGGCAGAAGTGGCCAGGTGTGGTGGCTCACACCTGTAATCCCAGCACTTTGGGAGGCCAAGGTGGGCAGATCCCTTGATCTCAGGAGTTCGAGACCAGCCTGGGCAACATGGTAAAACCTCTTTTCTACAAAAAATACAAAAAATTAGCCGGCTATGGTGGTGCATGCCTATGATTCAGCTACTCAGGAGACTAAGGTGGGAGGATCACCTGTGCCCTGGAGGTCAAGGCTGTAGTCTGCCATGATTGTGCTATCACACTCCAGCCCAGGCAACAGAGCAAGATCCTGATTCAAAAAAAAAAAAAAAAGGAAGAAATAAAACTAAACAGAAAATCCAGAGGAATCTACCAAAACCTACTATAACTGATAGGTATTTTAGCAGATGGCAGGATATGAAATCAGTATATAAAATAATTACATTTTTATATACTAGCAATGAACAATCAGGAATTAAATTAAATAGACAATACTAATTTAAATAGTGTCAAAAATGAAATGCCTGAGGATAAAATCTGACAAAGTTGTGCTACACCTGTATGCTGAAAACAAGAAAACATTATTGAGAGTAATTAAAGAAAACTTACCTAAATAATTGAAAAAATATGTAGTATTTGTGAGTCAAAAGATGCAATATTATTAACATGTTATTATTTCCAACTTGACCTATAAACCAAATTTAATCCCAATAAAAGTCCCAGAAGTTCTTTCTGTAGCAACTTAGTAAGCTGATTCTAAAATGTTTATGGAAGTGCAAAGAATATACAAAAAGTAAAACAACTCTGATAAAGAAAAACAAAGTTGGAGAACTAAGACTACCTGATTTTAGTATAAAGTTACACTAATTAAAGTAATATTAGTATAAACATAAACAAATTGATAAATGAGATACAATCAAGAGTCCAGAAAATAGAGCCACAAATATATGGACAAATGATTTCAACAAATGTAACAAAGACCATATATGCAGACAGGATTGTCTTTTCTATAAATGTTGCTAAAATAATTGGATATTCACATAAAAAATTAATTTTTCATATGTTATAAGATATGCAAAAAACCCCCAAATTTATTGTGAACCTAAAGGAAAAGCAGAACACATTGAAACATTTAGAAAAAGGTATAAAATAAAATGTGACTTTGGGTTAGTCAAAGATTTCTTAGATATGCCTTTGAAAGCAAAATTTATGAAATAAAAAATTGATAAATTGGAACTAATCAAGTTTCCTGACTTCTTTTCTTTGAAAGATGCTATTAGGACAATGAAAGGAAAACCAGACTGAAAAAAATTACAAAGTTTTTATCTGATAAAAGCATAATGTTATACATTGATTTGTGTTCTCCCCAGAATTTCATATGTTGAAGTCCTAAGCCCAATATGACTGTATTTGGAGATACAGCCTTTAAAAAGGTAATTGACTGGGCACAGTAGCTCACTCCTGTAATCCCAGCACTTTGGGAGGCTGAGTGGGAAGGATCATTTGAGCTCAAGAGTTTGAGACCAGCCTGGACAACAAAGTGAGACTTCATCTCTACTAAAAAAAAATATATATATATATGCATGGTGGCACATGCCTGTAGTTCCAGCTACTCAGGAGGCTGTCGTGGGTGGATCACTTTAGCCCCAGAGATGGAGGCTGCAGTGAGCTGTGTTGGTGCACTCCAGTCTTCGCAACAGAGGGATACCCTGTCTCAAAATTAATTAATTAGAGAGGTAAAGTTAAATGAGGTCTTAATGGGAAAGGCTAATCCAGTAGGACTGGTGTCCTTATAAGAAGAGGAAGAAACACCAAGAGAAAAAGCCATGTCAGGACATAATAAGAAGGCACTGTCTGCAAGATGGGGAGAGAGGCTTAACCAGAAGCCAACCCTGAGGACACTTTGACCTTGGAGTTCTAGCCTCCAGAACAGTGAGAAAATAAATTTCTATTGACTCTCATTCCATTGCTGGGTGCCTGCCTAGGAACTTCAAATCCCTTAAAGAACATGAGAATGGGAGGGAGCAGGGTGGAGAGTAGGAGCTGTGAGAATGCTCTCTCAGGTCTTCTATCTGGCACATTCCTCAGTCATTTCTATTCTAACATCTGGGAACGATGTTGACCTTGTTGCTATGTAGACTCAGGTCATCTCTAAAAGGCATGAGTGCTGAGAGGCAAATAATAAAAATCCTGCTTTGTAATACCCTGACATTCTAAGAAGAAGCAACTACCTTTTGATTCCCCTCTCCCTAAACAAAGAGGAGGAGACACCAGAGATGCACGCGCCCAGAGGAAAAGCGATGTGAAGACACAGTGAGAAGGTTGCCATCTGCACACCAAGGAGAGGGGCCTCAGCAGAGACCAGCATGCCCAATACCTTGATCATTGACTTCCCTCTCCACAACGAAGAGAAAATGAATTCCTGTTTTTTAGGCTACCCAGTCTGTTACGGTAGCATCCAGAATATGTGAAGAACTCTCCAAAGTCAATAATAAAAAAGAAACAACCCATTTTTAAATGGGCCAAAGATTTGAATAACTTACCAAAGAAGATATAGGATGGAAAATAAGGATGTTTTTAAAAACCCTCAATATCATTAGTCATAAGAGAAATGCAAATTAGAACTATAGTGAAATACTACTGCAAATCTATTAGAATGGCTAAACAGTAAAAATACTCACCATACCAGATTTTGATGAGGATGTAGACAAAAATGGAACTTGCATACACTGCTGATGGGTATATAAAATGTTACAATCACTTCGGAAAACAGCTTGGCAATCTCTTGAAAAATTAGACACCTAACATATGATCCTGGCATTTCACTTCTATGTATTTACTCAGAAGAATTAACAGCCTATGTTCATACAAACACCTGATGTAATTTTTAAAAATATCAGCTTTATTTGTAATGGTCCTTTGATGGACTAAATGTTTGTGTCCCCTAAAATTCATATGCTGAAACTCTAATCCCAATGTGATGGTACATGGAGGTAGGACTTTTGGAAGGTAATTAGGCCATGAGAGTGGAGTCTAGATTAATGGGATTAGTGACCTTAGAAGAGGGCAGAGCGCTAGATAACTCTCCTTTAATTGAGTATATGACAAGAAGTCAGCGGTCTGTAGCCAAGAAGAGGTCTGATCAGAACTCCATCATGCTGACACTCTGATCTTGAACTTTTGGCCTCCAGAATATGAGAAATAGAGTCCTGCTTTATTTATACTTATATTCAGACTTTGTTATAGCAGCCTGAACTAAGACAAGCCCTAAACTGGAAGCAACACTAATGTTCATCAACAGGTGAATGAATAAGCAGTTTATGGTATACTTACACAATAGAATACAATTCTAGACATAAAAAGAATGAACCTTTAATCAGTACAAAATGGACAATGTCAAAAATTGTTCTAAGTGATAGAAACCAGCCCGAAACAAAAGAGTACATGTTACACAATTCTATTTGTATAAAACTCTAGGAAATGCAAGTTAGTTTGTAGTGACAGAAAGCAAATAAATGGTCACCTGGGAGTGAGGGGGGAGGGCATGCAGGGACTGGCATTTGGGAAGGATGACAAGGGGCATAAGGAAAATTAAGAAGGATAGATATGTTCCTGAGTATGGTGATGTTTTCAGGGGTATATGAACATGTCGAAGCCTATCAAATTTTGTATTTAATGTGCAGTTTATTGTGTATAGATGATGCCTCAATAAAGCAGCTAAAATTAAATTAAAAATGCATTGTTACTCATTTGGAATGGAGATTATCTTCAGTTGTTTAAATTTAGCAAAAAAAAAAAAAAAAAATCTGGTGGCTTTCTGGCAAGCAGGAGATGTTTAAGAGCATCCTTCCTATATTAATTAGGCTGGTGTTTCAGATCAATTATCCCTATTTTATGAAAATGCAATTTTTGTTTTGTGACATCAATAGTGATATTTTATAATCTTCATTGGTGACTCAACATAACCATTGTTTCTTTCCACATAGCTCTATCAGGCAATTTTGCCTTTAGTTCCTAAATAAGTTAGTACTTTCACAGAAATTTTTTGTCCATGCCTACCTCACTCAAATTTTTTTTAAAGTCATCCATTTTAATGGTTATATCACTGTATGGGAATGTGTCAGCCCAGAATCTGAATACCTTTGACTAATTCTGTCAATCTCATATGACCTTGACTATTTGTATATACTTCTTGAATTTGCCTTCATGCCTTCCATTATATTTTCAACCTGTTCCAGGCTTTCTGACTCATTCCCCAACTGAAATGACTTTATCAGGGTTACTGCTGAGTTGCATATTGACAATACTAATGGTACATTATCTGTCTTCATTTTAGTAGACCTCTTAGCTGCTTTTTCCATGGTTTACCACTTTCCCTTCTTTGAAGTATTTTTTCCCTAGATGACATCATATTATTCTGGGTTTTCTTCCTCTTCCCCTTAGGAAAAAAATTCTGTCTTCTCTCCTGATTTCTCTTCTCCATGTGACATAGAGATATTGAACTATATCATGACCAAGTACTTTCTTTTCCCTATCTCTTCTCTTGGACAAGTTAATCTTCTTTCATCCTATTGCTTCCCTGTGCTGATGACTCTCAAATGTTTACCTTCTTATTGAGTCCAGTGTTTTCTTCCTTCTATAGGGAACTCTGCATGGTAGGACTCCAACAGGGTTCAGACACTCCCAAAGTCTATATGAAGAGGTTTAGCAAGTAAGAGAAGTGATGCAATATATTGTTTATATGCTGAACCACCATTCACATTGATTATCTTTTCAGACCTCACTTTGAAAAATCTGATATGTAGGCATTAAAGCCATTATCCTCATTTTGCAGATTAAGGAACTAAGGGCCAAAGATTAAGACTCATGGAAAGTCATCATCAACAGACTAGATTTAAAGAAAAGCCTATTTTTATACTGCTAGAGTGAAAGCAGTATGAGAACAGAGGATCTATCCAACTCTTCATCTTTATCCTCACAGGAAACAAAGGTACTTAATCACTGCTTGAATAATTGGATCTATTTGTTTTAAATGTTGTTATTGGGATTATTTCTAAATTATAGGATCAATGCATTTTGCTGATTTCAAAATGATTTCCAATTATCAAGGATCTTAGAATGTATTACAATCAGCATTCAGATCATTCATTTTATTGTAAATTTAAAAAGTGTGAGCCTGGAATTAATGAGAACTAAATGTAGAACAATTTCCCAAAGGAATTTAAACCCAGAACATTTCCCAAAAGAAATTAAAACTAAATTAAATTACAACATTTACTAATTTGCTTGTCATTTGTTGTATTTTCTCTCTCTCTCTGTCCTAGAATATACATATTCTAGAGCAGACATGTCAAACCCTTTGAATATGAGGACATTTTTGCTTCTTTGTGGTGGCGGATATCACAAAAATTATACCATATGTTTTTTGGTAGCCGTGATGGTTAATGCTGAATGTCAACTTGATTGGATTGAGGGTGTTGTGAGAGGAGATTAACATCTGAGTCAGTGGGCTGGGAAAGGCAGACCCACCCTTGATCTGGTAGGCACAATCTAATCAGCTGCCAGCATGGCTAGAGTATAAGCAGGCAGAAAAATCTGAACAAGACAGACTGGCCTAGCCTCCTAGCCTACATCTGTCTCCTGTGCTGGATGCTTCCTGCCCTCGAACATCAGACTCCAAGTTCTTCAGTTTTGGAACTTGGACTGGCTACCCTTGCCCCTCAGCCTGATGACCCATTGTGGGAACTTTTGATCATGTGACTTAATACTTAATAAACACACACACACACACACATATAAAAATAAATTCCATTAAACTCATATAAATATATTTTTATATATATATTATTTATAATGGAATATATATATATGTGTGTGTGTATATATATATATATATTCCATTAATTCTGTCCCTCTAGAGAACCCTGACTAATACGGTAACTCATTAGCTATTGTTAGTGTATTTTATGTGTGGCCCAAGACAATTATTATTCTTCCAGTGTAGCTCAGGGAAGCCAACAGGTTGGACACCTCTGTTAGAGGAATTAAAATAAAGAATACATGAACCAGAACTTATATTTAGAACCAGAGCATACATATGTATACACATGCACCTGTGGAAAAAGTCTCATATCTATATGAGCTCTGGTTCATGCATCATTCATTTTCATTGCAACGAAGCACCTTGTGACATTAGCACTTACCAGTTTCACATATCATAACATATAGGGGGATTAGCAGACTGTAAAAAGAAGTGACAAGTTGCTGGTCAAACCTGGAGGAGATATGAGACATTATAATGATAACTTCTCATTCAACTGTATTTCAAAACAATTATTTTAAAATTAATTTTAAATCTTTGGTACTATAAATGAGAATAGCAACAAAAATATATCTCAGTGGGGTTAATGGTAAAAGTATTTTTTTAAAACTCTATATAAGAATAAAGGACTAGAGTTCTTCCACTTTCAAGAATGAGTTACATAAAGCAGTATTGGAGAAAATGTGTATTATTATTTGAACAAAGGTGTTCTTGCAAAGGAGGATTGTAGGGAGGTGGCAGTGGTAATGGTAGCATAGCTTTCAGATTTTCACAAATTCAAAATCAAAACACACAGCAAAACTGGTGAGTAAAACTAAAACATCCGAACAGCACGAATAACAAAACAGTGACAAAGAATCTTAGAAACTCCAAAATACAAGGAGGTAGGGGAGAAAATGTCAGCAGTCAGAAGACCATATTTTCAACAGGAGGCAGAACAAAGGGAAGCAACAGAGCACCTAATGGATCAGACAACAGGAGAATCCCCAAGGCACACACTTCAAGGAGGGCCAACTTGAGCACAGTGACTAATTTGTAGACTTTTGCCCGCTCTAGTGGGAGGTGATTGCGAGAGGTCTATGGTAGACAGTATCAGGGACCAGAGCCTTAAAACAAATAGAATAATAAATAGGTTTTAAAAATCAAAGGAAATGGAGAAAAGCATGATAACTATTCAAGATAAAGTAACAAATGCTGAAAGCGAAGAGAATTATCACAAGAATATTAGGATTTCCTGAAAAAGTAAAACAAGGAAACTATGGGAAATGTGACCAACTGAGTGACCAACTCAGTGGCAATGACCTTCCTTAATGCCTAATCCAGATGATCCTGAAAAGCCACTTCCATTAACAGGGCTTTGGCTAATTCCAGGTCTGGGGCAGAAAATATACAAGATGAGTTTTTAACTTCTTGATATATCATTAGTAAGAAAGCTATAAAGACTCCTGCCAGGCCTATGTCCAAAAGAATTAGGAGCCAATTTGAAGAGGTTCAACTGATCAAGACAATTTGAACTTTATTACAGGTAAGAACTGCACTGAATGGAAACTCATCCAATATTTTTAAATCCTTGATTTGTAATGGCATTTTTTAAATTAAAAAAGAAACTTAATTGGTCACATTTTGAGGATAAAATAAACCCATTCATTAAATTAAAACCTGGAGCGTTACAAAGAAAAAATCAACATTTCTCTTGATTTTTAATATAAACTATACCACTGGGTAAAAAAATAGTAAATGAGGGGAAGCCATCAATTCTCTATTAAATTATTCCAGGTAATAAGTGAAACAAGATAATAGAATTAGAATCTCACCATTTTTAAACTCTTAATGATTTAATGGACATGGGCATTGAGCATCCAAAGATACTAACATTAAAAGCAAAAGTTATTGATCTGCCACTCTGCCCACTCAAGTCAATGCCTAAAGAGCTATGAGGAGAGAAGCAGCTGACGAAGAGGCCACAAAGCTGAATCCTCGAGCTTCACTCTTTACTTGGGTTTGTGCATATGAACACTCCAGAAGCATAATAGCAATGCACTCCCCAAAACAAAAAATCTTGAAACCTTTGTAGTTAAGATAAAGAGAGACAAATTTCAACTGTACCACCTATGGTAGACTCCCAGATTGCATCCAGTCTTCAGTGTCACCTGCATTATTTTTCCTCTTTATTGAGGTATAATTGACAAATTAAAATGGTATGTATTTGACACTTGCAATGTGATGTTTTGAAATGCATACACATTGTGAAATGATTACCACAATGAGACAGCACCTCCCACCTGTTAGAATGGCTATTATAAAAAGATAGAAAGATAACAAGTGTTGATGAATATATAGAGAAAAGGGATCTTATACATTATTAGTCAGAATGTAAATTGTTACAGCCGCCGTGCAAAACAGAATGGAAGTTTCCAAAAAATTAAAAATAGAACAGCCTTACAATCCAGCAATCCCACTTCTGGGTATATGTCCAAAGGAAAGATAATTATTATCTACAAGAGATATCTGCACTCCCATGTTCATCGCAGCATTATTCACAAGAGCCAGGATAAGAAAACAATCTAAGTGTTCGCCAATGGATAAACGGTTAAGGAAAATGTGGTATATATACACAATGAAATATTTCTCAGCCCTAAAATAAATCTGCTAATTGCCACAGTAATGGATGAACCTAGAGGACATTATGCTAAGTGAAATAAGCCAGGCACAGAAAGAAAAGTACTGCATAATCTCACTTATATGTGGAACCTGAAAAAGGCAAATTCAGAGAAACAGAGAGTAGAAGGGTGATTACTGGGAGGGGTGGAAATGGGGAGATGTGGGTCAAAGGGTACAAACTTGCGACTAATAGATGAATATGTTCTGGAGACCTAGGTACAACATGGTGACCATAATTAATAATGTGTTGCATACTTGAAACTTGCTAAAAGAGCATTCTCAACTCTCACACACATAAACACACCAGGTAAATATGTGAAGTGATAAACTATTTCAGTTAGCTTGATTTTGGCAATTACCCATACTTTGAATCAACAATCCCATCTGGTGAGAGTTCTCCCAATTTAAACCATGGGCTCTGTCCTGATGTGCCATCCATGAGTTACAGAATTGTGCATAAAAAAGACTCATACCTAAAGAGAAGTAAAATGCATTTAAAATGGGAGACAGAGTGTCTTCCTCTGCAATTAAAACCAGATTATGAGCACACATAATTCATTCTCTTAACTAAAATATGAGACAGCATAAGTTTATTCATTCTGTCCTCTATCCATTTACTAAACAAAATCAGTTGAACCAACAGTAGCTGATTAACCAACTAATTACAGACACACACAGTCACACAGACACACACACACAAATTGTATTTTACTGTGGTATCACAGTGATTGTAAAGATGCAGAGATAAATGGAAATTATTTTGGTTTTAAAATTAATGTAATCTATTGGGTGTTTTCAGACAATTATCTCATATACATAATTCAAAAAGCCTTCCAAGAGAGGACCAGAGCTACATGGAATTTTGAAAAAATCCATTTGAACAACACAAACAAGCAAACAAAGATTTTCATTGGATTTATTGACTCTTTTAAAGGTTAGCCTAAAGTCCTATTGTTTAAATTTTTTTTACATGTTCTTCTTATACTCTGTTAAAGAAATGTTAATTCCTAATTTTCTCTTAGAGGATGAATGTATAGAATATTTTTTGCAATGTAAGTTTTAGAATTCAGTGTGATTTAATCCTGTTCTTTATTATAATTCACAAATAAAAGTAAAAATTCAACATACATTAAGATTAGACCACATTCAAGTTATTAACGTTATTAAGCAAGCAGGGTACTACCAGACTCATTAATTGGTCCCTTCTTATTGAGATTAATCAGTTCAATCTGGAAAGTGTATTCCAGGAAGGACTGCTGTCTTTTTCACACTTGATTGTATGAAACAGTTTATGTGAGCTAGGACATTTTGTAAAGAGTCCATGAAAATTGTATTATTTAAAAATCCCAACAAAAGTTTAAAGAAAAATTAAAAGCTGACTTAAATATCACCATCCCAAAGTAACTATTTTAAATATTTCATGAACACCATTTACACTTTTTCATATATGAATATATATATTCTTACATATGTGCATATATTTTTCCTATATCTGTTATCTGTAGATGAATATATATATTTGATATTTATTCATATACACATATAGATTAAAGGGTAAAGTAAAACTACTTTTTAAAAATGGAATCAACTTGAAATGGAATGTTAAAATACATGTTTTAAAAGTAACTTTTAATGACTTTAATAGAAAAAAAACAAACCTAAAACCGAAGGACCTGCTTAACTTCCAGTATACATTCCTTTACCATAAAAGAATAAGTTTTTAGAGATAATTCTAAAGTTGAGAATAAAAAGGATTTCAAAAATTAAAATCTTAGAGTTGTTAAAATTATATTTCAAATTTAGATAGTATCTAATTACTACTTAAAGGATGAGAAAATTGACACATTTCATTTCCTTTTATCTAAGCTATTATAGAATATATTCTATAATATCAGAATTTATAAGATTTATATTTTTTAAATTATAAAGCCCACACTATTAGTTCTATATTTGATTGGATTCAATTTTCATCAACTATATTTTGTATTATATTGAAGTGGCATTGTTGTCTGGGGTATATACCTGGGGTAGTCTCACACCAAGAAGACTGAGGACATAGACACACAGGAGGAGTGAGTTTGGGAGCAGAGGTTTAATAGGCAAAAGAAAGAGAAAGAAGAGCAGCTCTCTCTTTCGAGGGCCGGGGGTTGGGGGAGGCATCTGAAAGAGAAAAGCTGGCCTGCAGCAGACTGCAGCAGATTTTATAGGCAGGATTGAGGAGGTGGTGTCTTATGTAGGGCCCACAGATTGGTTCAACCAGGTGTGACGTTTACATAAAGCCTGAGGAAGGCTGGTTGTCCCATCCTAATCTTATTATGCAAACTGGCTTTCCACTTGGCCAGTGCCATCTTGTCTGCTCCTTACTGTACATGTGGCTGGCAAAGAGAAGGGATGACGGATTCACCATTTTGATCATGCCTAGTCCCAGGTAGCCTTTTCCTATTGGCAAAACTGCCAGCATTTAACTGTGCAAGCTTCCAGCTTGCTTGTCTATTACTGCAGCTAACTTTTACAGGCTGCTCTTTGTTAGAAAAAAAAAAAAATGATCTGCAGGCTGCTTTTCATTAAAAGGAAAACTTTACTGAGGACTTCCTTACCCTCACTATCTGCCTAAATAATTTCTTTTTAACTCCTATATGGATGTTTGACATGTCAAAAGAGCTTTGAAGTATCTTTTTTAGTTCACAGGTAGGAATAGACATTCATGCATGTGTATACTTATTAATTTATTTATTCAAACATGTGTTGAGTGTCTGCCATATACCAAGGGTCATACACTGAGGTTCCAATGCTAAGTGAAACCAGAAAGCACCCCTCCTTGCATGAGGCTACATTATAGTCTGGAAGCAGATGTAATGTTAGATGACAGATCAAAACACAAGCATGTATACTCGACCCTCAAGACATGTCAATTTCCTACCTATCTTGATCGTTTTCCACCCCTACTTCATTTTGAAAATTCCATTGCTGACCTCCCTTACTCCAATCTCTTAGGTTCTCCTCTTAGCATCCATCAATAGCCCAGTCCTCATTTATGACCCTTTATCCTGCACTGAAGTCTTTATAACTATCTCTGATACAGGGACCTAGTCTTATCAATCTACTTTTCTCTACCATTTCTTACAGCCTGCCCTGTAATACATATTTTTGAACATGTCAGCAAATGTGGTGAAGGAATCTTTCACTGACTCACTAATTAGATAGCTTTGGGAAAGTAATAATTTATTAAATGGCAAAGGGATTTTCTAGGCACTAAGTTAGCAAAAGAAGATCTACATAGGTTAATATGGCTTTATCTGGGAATAAAAATAGTAACAGTCTCTTAACATTTACTGCATTCACTATTTGCTAGGCACTATCCCAAGTATGCAAATGATCTCATTTAAATCTTATAACAATCCTTTGAGGCAGGTGTCTATTTTACTAATGGGAAAACTGGGACATAGTTCCTTGCCCAAGGTAACAAAGCTAATGGTGAAGTTTTCACTCCAACTATGATATCAGAAGGACTTATTGAACTTGTAAGTATGACATGAAACTTAGTATGGCCAACAACAAAAGAAACCCAATTTTAAAAGCTTTAAAGCAGGTTCTAGGAAGACAATATGTTAGCATAGAATTGTAGACTATAGGGGCTTGAAGGGACTTTTAAAAAATGTAATCCAACTCCTGCATCTTGTAGATTCAAAAACCACTTCACATTCTGATAGGTCCTTTGACTTGCCTACATATTATAACTAATATGTATAAAACTTGAGCCTCCTCCCACTAAAAGCTAATGCTTACACTGTGTTCTGAATTTCATTTCTTCTTGACTCCTCAAAAACTTTGTTTCATTTCTCTTTGCATCATCCATCTATCCTTCTGTTTCAGTTACTTTTTAACAGAAGAAATATACTCAAATAGTTCTCATCCTTAAAAGTCCCTCTAGCTATGGCTTCACATATATATGAAGTATATATAATTGCAACATGCTACACCAAGAATTCCAAGCCCAGTGCCTTAGTATTTATAGTTAAACTGAAAACTGAAGAGTATACTCTCTCACTGCAAAACTGTCCCTAGTTCCTGCTAAACTCAAACCCACAATATGTACTTTTGTTGGCTTGCATCTCCTTGGGCCATCTATTTCTGAAAAATTAAAACAGAACATTTGCAGGAGGCTACACATAAAATTTTTCTCTTTGTTGCTCCATTTTGATGGTCTTTATTTCAAGACCCTATACCTTCACAGTCATGCTTCTTGAAATGCATACGCACTAGAGATTGCTGCCTTCTCAACTCTCAGTTCTTCCACAACTCATTCCATCCAGTTTCCAACCCCATCAATCCTCCAAAACTGCTCTCATTATCATTTTAAATCCTTCCATGTTATCAATTCCAGTAGGTCCTTCTTGTCCTTACCTTATCCAACATCTCAATGGCTTTTAGATCTATAGATCACTCTGTTCAAAACACTGTCTTCTCTTGGTGGTCCTTAAACAGGGAGTTTTGAATCCCAGCTCTGCTACTTTCTAGCTGGGTTATTTGGAGCAAACTATTTAATCTCTCTGAGACTTGATTTCCTAATTCATATAAGAGATCTAAAAATACCCCTATTTCACTCAATTTCTCTAGGAACACAGAGTATAATTTTTGGAATTTTTTTCTCCATTGATGAATTAAATTCAGCAGGCGTTATAGTTCTGCATTAACTGTATGCATCTGCAAGAAGATCCAAAAGCTATACTATAATATAAATGTAAGATTATTGCATATAATATGACTATTATTAGTTTCTTTATATTCAACAGACTCAGGTTCTGATGAGTTCACATTTGTTCACAGTACAGAAAACAGCAGTGTTTATATGAGAAAGGCAGGACTCCCCACAGAAATTTTGATAAAGGATGCTTAGCAAAGAATGAAATTGTCGTAAGTACTATAAGCTACTAAATACTTAGTCAAAACTTACTTAGCATTATGACCAAACTTTCGAAGCTGTGGGAAGCTCCTATAACATTAAATAGTACAAAGCTTACTTCTTCCACTTTCAAGAGAAAAGCAATTATAATTTGTAAATGGCCAATTCAGTTGGTTTTGAAAAGTCACTTTGTAATTACATTCAGCACGAGGTTAATTGGAGGACTGTTTCCCTGAGTCGACTTAAATGTTCATGTAATTAGCTAATTGTTATATGTGTAATCAATATTGAGAAAGCCATTTGTTTGAATATAATTCCGTTTTTATGACTGAACAACACTCTACTGAAACAAATCTATGTAAACAATGTTATTTGGGAAGAAAAAAAACCAGATTTTGAATTAACTCATGAAATATGTGCTTTATCCAAGGGTGAAGATGTCTCTCTGGACTTTCCTGATGTATAAGCGTGTTTTTCAACTGAAGCATTACCAGGTTGATAGCCCAAACATGTGTCTATTGGAAACACAGATGCTTTAAGCATTCTCATATGCATGTGGTTAAGAGACTTCTACACATGGAAAGCACAGTCTTAATTAGTTACCTCTCAAACAGAGGCACATTGCCCTCCTATAGTACCAGCTGAGCACACAGACCGGCTTTCAGTTATTTTCCATTGTCCTGGCATTCTGAGACCATTTTAGATGGAACCATGAGAGTTACCACTAGAGACCAGCACAAGCAGTCAGAGAATTTCATCACATTCCTATGAGTATTTATTTGATTCGGTCTCTCCTGTACTGTTCTGTTGCATTTTCATAATGTTTTTCCAAAGCTGAAAGTGCCTCACAAAAGCCTGTAATTGTGGTACTATGAAAATAATTTAGGTTTCACTATTAGCATAAAACTTCAGCTAAATTGTCCACTCAATAATTTGTATGCAAATAAAAAGGTTAATCAGCAATTATTTGCAATGCACTTACCACCTGTAATGTACTAGGCCCGTTGTTATAACAAATAGATGGATATTACTGTGAATGAAACTTACATCTAATTTAACTATCATATTCATGTGCTGCAGAATCACTTAAACTATATATTCAGAAGCCATTATCCTTATAATTTCAGGGCATCATTTACAATCCAGATGGCAAGAAAAAGTAGAGACACTTTATTACCTTCAAAACTTTGCTGGGTTTTTAAAATGGCTTCTTCTATCATAGCACAGTATTAGCATTGCGTTTCAAAGGCTTATAAATGCAAAGAAAATACATTTAAAAATGGGAAAGATTCAAAATTATTGCTGCTTTTAAAATATGCCAGCACTTACGGAAATGAGCGTTACATCATAAAGTAACTTGGATGAAATAATTTTATTAGAAATATTACTTCTAAAAGACATCACAAAATGTTTTACAGAGCTGATCATTGGTGTAGAGGGAAAATGAAAAGGTTTATCAGAGACCTATTTCGAATAAAAAAAATGTTACACAAGACAAGGATCTAGAACTAGATGTACCATATGACCCAGCCATCCCATTACTGGGTATATACCCAAAGGATTATAAATCATGCTGCTATAAAGACACATGCACACGTATGTTTATTGCGGCACTATTCACAATAGCAAAGACTTGGAATCAACCCAAATGTCCATCAGTGACAGACTGGATTAAGAAAATGTGGCACATATACACCATGGAATACTATGCAGCCATCAAAAAGGATGAGTTTGTGTCCTTTGTAGGGACATGGATGCAGCTGGAAACCATCATTCTTAGCAAACTATCACAAGAACAGAAAACCAAACACCGCATGTTCTCACTCATAGGTGGGAACTGAACAGTGAGATCACTTGGACTCGGGAAGGGGAACATCACACACCGGGGCCTATCATGGGGAGGGGGTAGGGGGGAGGGATTGCATTGGGAGTTATACCTGATATAAATGACGAGTTGATGGGTGCTGACGAGTTGATGGGTGCAGCACAGCAACATGGCACAAGTATACGTATGTAACAAACCTGCATGTTATGCACATGTACCCTAGAACTTAAAGTATAATAATAATAATAATAAAAAGAAATAAATATATTAAGAAATAAAAAAAAGTTAAAAAAAATTTATAAAGTGAGAAAATGGCAATGCAAGGTGAAAATAATAGCAGTAAACTTATGGAGAAGAATTTATGAAATACTGCATGCTTTGAAATGATTCATGAGTACATATTTTCTGTGAAACATCAATTTGGATTTTTAAAAAAATTAAAAAATGAATCTGAAGAGACATGATTAAAAAAAAAAAATGTTACACAACTTTGATGGCAAGCCAATTCAACCAAGCACAGAAGAACCCAGTGCTAGAAAAGAGTAAGTAAAATGTTAGAATTAAAGAGCTCAAGAGTCATCATCACTTGAGTTCTTTTATAAGCCAGACACTATTTCAGTCCGCAGAACAAACCTGCAAGATAGGCATCGTTTCTCTATTTTATAGGTAAGACAATGGTGATCTATTTGATCTGCAGATCGAGATCACAGAAGAGAAAATAGTAGGGCTTGGACCCAAGCAGTGTTTTATATCTGACCACACACATTGCTAAAAGGTTAAATTGCTGTCTTTAAGGGTTCCTGAAGCAAAGCTCAATGTGTAGGAAGATTGGGTATCCCCCAGGGTCACATTCTGTGCCTTTATGAGAGGATGTGAGCTCTAAAGTAGAAACACATAATAGTTTCTCACTCTTGTGCATGAGTCAAAACCACACTTGATCAAAGTAGGCCCTGGTAAGTTTATTTTAGATATAGTCTAAATGTTAGATATATTTGTACCATCATTGTGAGGTCTGACATGAAATTCAGATATAATATGTCTTGAGAAGAATGAAAATTATTTGTGGCAATGAAGAATAATTCTTGCTATTGAAATTCTGAGAACTGAAAACAATTACTGAAGAGTAAGTTAGAAACTATCATATTAACAAAGTTAATTTTAATAGCTAGTTTCATAATTACTATGATGTTTCATATATCACAGTAGTGTGTCTTAGCTCCACCAGTAAAATTTCACACAGTAGCTAGAACTAAATGGTAATTTGTCTGAAAATATCCTAATATGTGATAAATAACAGCAGTAATGAGAGTTGGAGAGAAAAATTAATCTAAATAAAATAATCTTATGGTAAACTACCTTACTAGATAAAATATGGTGAACATTTGAGACTTCCTATAATGGTGACCTAGAAATTTGCATATTGGGACAATCTAATAAGGGGAGCTTCAATAATTAAACTTCTTGCATAAGCTAAACAAACTTGATTTATGTGATTTAAGGACAGAACAGTCCTGACTTTGATACCAACAGAAAATGAGAACAATGAAGAGATTTAAAATGATGATACCCAAAGCAAGTTGTAATCAAATACAGCTCAGGGCAATTAAAGAGATGACCACCAAATAGGATATAGTCATTAGCAATAATATATATTCTAGTCTAAAAACAGATGAAGGTTCTGAGAGACATTGAATCCATTCCTTCAAAGGAGTGTAGCAGTATAACAACAACAAAAAAATCTATAACTGTATATGTGACTTTTACCATCCTGTTTAGTCTCTTCTTCCCTTCTTGCCCCAGTACACGTAGAACCTGACCTAGTTCTTAAGAAAACGTCCCCTGTAATTCCACCAGCGCACATGAAGACACCCTCAGGGAAATACACATGATTAACTAGATTGACATCAGTGCATAAAGATGTGTTGCTTGCACAGGAACTAGGGGCAAGGAAAAAGAGAAGAACAAAGAAAACATCTATATTAGAACCCTGATTTTCCATTGCTCACTGTTTCAAATGTGCTAACCCTTGAAATATTTGTACACATCTCTGGTGGATTATCTCAGCAAAGATGGGAATTAGTGGTTAAGAATGTGGAGGCTGCAATTCAAGAACATTATCTGCATCTTCCCACTGTTAGAATTACTTATAATGAGGTAGAAATAGAAAAAATATCAGCATGTTTTCAGGTCCATATTGTCTTTGATATATTTCACGAAGCTGAAATTAATCCATCAAAATAGGCCCCAAATTTGCCAAAGCATAAATTTTGCATGCATATACAAACATTTACACACATATACACAATGTTTACTTGCTTAAAGTAGGCTGCATACAGAGTTATTAGATATGTATTCTCTTTTCCAAGAACAGCACAGTAAGGCAGATTTTGTGACATTGTCCTTATTAACAAGCCTAAAATGAAACCTTCACCTTTTTGTTTCTTTGCATTTACAACTCATTCAAACATAGAAAATGTCCACTTGAGGGCAAGATATAGAATGATGGCAGTTGCAGCAATGGCAGATTCTTCTTTACACATCTTTTAAATGTCTTCATCCCTACATATACCCAGGGTATAATGTCCACATTTCTCAAACATGGCAATACATTAGAGTCATGTGCAGAGATTTTTGAAAGTAGTGATATGCTGGTCTCACCATGAACTCTTGGAATTAGAATGTCTGAGTTGCAGCCTGAGGTAGGAAACCACAATGCTATGTGATTCAGCAGTCAAGTTTAAATCACACTTATAGAACCTTGTTGTTACTTAACATTGGCCGGTATTGTCATGGACTTGGTGTCTTTGTAATAGTTGCTGCAGCTCATGCCATCCTTTATTTCCTTCTTTCCCAGACATCTCCTATAGCCATTTGTTTGCCCTTTGAGATATTTAAAATAGTATCTTCTAGTCTACTGACCCCAGACTCCTATTGTTTCTTCATTTATGATCACCTTGCCTCCCAGTGGGACATTATTCAAGCTTCAAATCATTTCTACAGAAAAAGGAACAATCGTCCCCCGAGGCTGTGGACTCATTATGGTAAATCCAGAGAATAATTCTAGCTTTTTCTTATAAATAAAATTTTATATATACTTTGCAATCACCAAAGCCTAAAATGAACGTCTAAGGCTTCAGTCTTCTTAGACAGAAATTGATTAGTCCTAATTTTGGGTTCTATCTCTTCATCCGGCTGTCATATTTATTGACATAAAATCCTAGTATTAGGACATAAATCAAGCCAGGACTAAAATAGAAGTTTGGCACATCATAGTCTGCTGCAGGTCTTAATCAACTCTCACTCTTCCTCCCCCTCTTCCTCCTGCCCCCCACCATTTAAATTAAATGAAATTGCTAGTGTTTTTCCTCTGTCTGTCTTTCAGCTTCACCTCCAAATATCCTTACAGCACTTTATAAAGATATTATTTGCTTAAATTTGGTGGCCTCTCTATGGGTTATATACCAGGTGATTCAAGGCCACTCTAATTTCTCCTTTTTATTTATTTATTTGAGACAGAGTCTCACTCTGTTACCCAGGCTGTAGTGCAGCGGCATGATCTCGGCCCACTGCAACCTCCACCTCCCAGGTTCAAGCAATTCTCCTGCCTCAGCCTCCCGAGTAGCTGGACCTATGGACTCATGCCACCAAGCCCGGCTAATTTTTTGTGTTTTTTAGTAGAGATGGGGTATCACCATGTCAGCCAGGCTGGTCTCGAACTCCTGACCTTGTGATCTGCCCACCTCAGCCTCCCAAAGTGCTGGGATTACAAGCGTGAGCCACCACGCCCGGCCAATTTTTCCTTTTCTTAAAAATATGTAACTTATTTTAGAAGACTTACTTTCTGCAAGGCATTCTACTTTTCTAAAACTAAACTTTTCTAAAATGACTCCACTCACTAATCTCAGGTAGACATTGAAGATGAGTTTGAAAATATCTTCAAGGGGAAGACAGGGATTGGCAGTTAAAGGATTCTTACACACACATGCTGGGAACTTCAGCGCACTGGGGCCCATGGTTGTGTGCTAGAGGTCCCTGCTGAGTACACACAATGCCTTGCTTCCTCCCTGCACATGTGCCTTTCTGGTGGTTTGAGTTCAGATAATGTGTGTAGGACTCTGTTAAGTAAAAATTAAGAGAGAATCCGACACAAATTATTGCAAAAATTGCATTTTTTTTACTGTAAAAGTTGGCATTGTAGAGACAGAGGGAATAAAGCAAACACCCATAATTTTACATACAGCAATAACATCTGTATAGTCATAACTGAAGTGTACTTTAGGAAAGCAGTATAGGAATCATTATATACATCTATTAAAAGTCACATAATAAAATGGAAGATCCTTGAAGGCAAAGGCAACCAACATATTGTTTATCATTGTATTTTATGCTAGGTATCCCATGATGATTTTGAAATATGTTGTTCATTACTGATAGAAATAAATTAGCTTGAATTTGTTCTTATGGATAAATTAGGATCTAACCTCAAAGATAAAAATATCTGATAAAGTAGAACTGACATCCAAATTATTACCCAAACATGTAATCTACCATAGCAGTGGTTTTCAAACTATAGTTTGCGCATTAATGATCTGAAGTGCTTGTTAAAATACAAATGGTGGCCCCATTTCGAGTTTCTGATTCACTATTGTGGGAAATACTGAAATGCCATCCCAAAATTGCATTTCCAGGTGATGTGGCTTGTCCTAGGGACTACATTGAGAATCACTGTGCCATAGCAACAGCAATTTTATTAAAAAGTCAGAAGATCATATTAATCTCATTGATTCTAGGAATACTATTACATAAACTTCACTAATCTGGTATTAAGATGAGACAGGGAAGAGAAGGAGAACAATCTCTTAATATCCAAATAGAAAAAAAAAAAAATCAGTGAAGGTTTTTAGGGATACTTGTATTTTTATTGTCATTGTTGTAATCTAATTGACATATACTAACCTGTACATTTGAAGATACAATTTGCTAAGTTTTGACCTGTGAAATCATCCCCATTATCAAGATAATGAACATGGCCAGCACCCCTAAAAGTTTCCTCATGCTTCTTTGTGATACCTATGATATGGTTTGGCTGTGTCGCCACCAAAATCTCATCTTGAATTGTAGCTCCCATAATTCCTGTGTGTCACGGGAAGTTCCCAGTGGGAGGTAAGTGAATGATGGAGGTCGATCTTTCCCGTGCTGTTCTCATAATAGTGAATAAGTCTCATGAGATCGATGGTTTTACAAAGAGGAGTTCCCCTGTACCCACACTCTTGTCTGCCACCATGTAAGACATACCTTTGCTTCTCCTTTGTCTTCTGCCTTGATTGTGAGGCCTCCCCAGACATGTGGAACTATGAGTCCATTAAACCTATTTCCTTTATAAATTACCCAGTCTTGGTAATGTCTTTATTAGCAGCATGAGAACAGACTAATAAAACCTCTTTCTCACCCATCCCCTGGCAGCCATTCATCCACAATTCTGTCACTATAAATGGATTTAATTTTATAGAATTTTGTATAAATTGAATCACATGTTATGCACCCTTTTTCAATCTGGCTTCTTTCACTCAGTGTAATTATTTTGAGAGTCATTAATATTTTTGCCTATATCAACAGCTCATTCATTTTCATTGCTGTGTAGTGTTCCATTGTATAGATATATACCATTATTTTTTATCCATTCACTGGTTGATGACTTTGAGTTGTTTCCAGTTTGGGCTACTACAAATCAAACTGCTATAAATATTCAAGTACATATTCAAGTACAATGACATATGCTTTTATTTCTCTTGGGTAAATGCCTAGGAGTGGAATTGCTGGACCATATAGTGGATGTACCTTTCAACTTTCAAGAAACTGCTACATTGTTTTCCAAAGAGATTGTAGCAGGTTTACATTCCCAGCAGCAATGGATGATAGTTTCAGTTCTTTCACAGACTCTCCAAAACTTGGTACATCCAGTCTTTCAAACTTTTAACCATTTTACTAAGTATGAAGTGGTATCTCATTGTGGATTTGATTTTAATTATGAAGTACAGTCTTTTACATACAGTTATCCTTTGTTGAAAAGATTATCATTCGCCACTGAATTACCTTTCCATCTTTGAAGAAACTCAGTTGCCCATATATGTATAAGTCTACTTCCACAACTGCTGTTCTGTTCCCTGGCTCTATTTGTCCATGTTTATGCCCATAGTACACTATCTTGATTACTGTAGCTTTACACTAACTCTTGAAATCAGATAATGGCATTTCTCCAACTTTACCTTTCTTTTATAAACTGGTTTTGATTATTCTGCTTCTTTTGCATTTCCACAAGAATTTAAGGGTCACTTTGTCAGTTTCTACAGATAAATTGGAATTTTGATTGGGATTGAATTTAATCTACAAACCAATTTGGAAAGAATATAATTCTATCTAATTATATCTAAGTAACTTAGATCCCACAGTATTTTAAAGTTTAAACGATGTTGATCAATATAATATTTTCCTGAGAAATGTAAAATAGCCTAAACCAGGGGTGAGCGATCTTTTTCTCTAAACATTCAGATAGTAATTCTTTTGGGACTTGAGAGCATATGGTCTCTGTCACTGCTCAGCTCTGCCATTGTAATAGAAAGGTAGCCATGGAGAATATGTAAATGAATGGCTTTGGCTATAGTCCAATAAAACTTTATTTACCAAAAGAAGCGGCAAGTCAGATTTGGTCACTGTTCTGAACCATTGTTTACTGGCATTTTTTTTTTTTTTTTTTTACCATGATCCACAGTAAGAAATGTATTTAATATTATAACACAGTATACAACCACATACATATAATTGAAGCTGTCCTTTCATGAAAAAAAAATTACCTTGTGTAATGCATTCTGCAGCTTTCTATTCTAGTCTA
Organism: Mandrillus leucophaeus; assembly: GCF_000951045.1. Lineage (NCBI taxonomy): Eukaryota > Metazoa > Chordata > Mammalia > Primates > Cercopithecidae > Mandrillus > Mandrillus leucophaeus. The sequence continues at coordinate 2,181,155 of NW_012104743.1, read as the reverse complement.
TATGATTTTAAAAAAGAAAAATGGCCCTAGTTAAGTAATTAAATTGATTTCACACTCAACCGATGGGTTTTGATCTGCAATTTGAAAAACACGTTAAAATTCTCTTGTCAGCTTTATGTTAATCTTCATACATAATTAAAACATTTTGCATATTTTTGCCATACTGCCTTCAAGGCTTCTTTTTCATTATTCCACCCTCAGAAAGTTGTTAGTTTCCTGAAGTCATAAATTCAGAACCTGTCTTAATAGCTAGCGTAGGTAGATGCTCAACGCATACTTGTATGCTGAATTAATGAAATTGTGAAACAGTTTAAATCTTTCCACAATAGAGAAGAAAAATGAACAGTGTTGCTATGAAAACTCCTTTAAAAAGATAGTCCAGAGCAAATGGCAGAAGAGTTCCTTCATCCTTCACCAATTCACATTTCTGACCCTGCTCACTCTTCCTGCCTTCTAATCTCAGGGAAAGTTAAGTCCTTCCCTGAGGCTAAGCCAGTTTCACTGATGCCTTCATTTCATACCAGCCAAACTTAGAGATCCTGAGACTATCTTTTCCTTTTCCTGGGTAACCAAGTAATGGCCCTACACCCTCCATTCATTGGCAGCCATCCACTCTGTCTCAAACATATGGGTCTTGCTGCTGCTCATATTAGTAACATTACTGCTATGTTTTGAGCACTAAGTTTTTTTGTTTTTTGTTTTTCTGTTTTGTTTTGTTAATGAGTGTTTGACTCCAATTGATGCTCTCATTTTCTTTTATTTTTTTCCCTTTATTAAATATTACAATGCTAACTTCAAATTATGCTTGTGTTTTTCAGAGGCCCTCAGCCATGACTCTATCTTTAATAAATTTCTGTAACTCTTTTATTCTATATCTTTTTATCTTAGAATGTTATCCTATGTCTTCTGATGCTGATAAAATCCCTTTGGGGCACACACTGTGTTGTGTTATTTATTGTACTCCTTGTACCTAGCTCAATACCTGACACATGGTCTATATATAACAAATACAACTCTTAAAAGCACATCAACTCATAAGCAGAATGCATTAGGTTTTCTGTTTCTTTGCTGCACCCTCAATGATTAGCATAAGGACAAGTTTCATTGATTTAATGCAGCAGACTCTGTGATGCCCTGTCATATCTCCATGGTCTACTTCTCTTGCAGATGGTCCCCTTACAGGTCAAAGGCTTCCTGTGTCTTTCTGCCTAAGAGTATTTTCTGGCATCAGGTATGTTTAGCACTTTTGCTGGGCAGGCTGGATCTCTGAAGAGTTACTGCCCTTACTGCCCCAGCAGAAATCCTTAACCAATGAAGGACAGGAACTGGCAGATGAAAACCCCAGCTTCCTTACTCTCAGTGGAAAAACTCTAAGGCATGTTTTATACAGTCTCTAAGAGGTTTGCAATTGAGATTTTCCCTATGCTACACATAAAGCACGTGTTATGACCTGTCCACCCTTCCTTCTCCCACTTCCGTACTCTTTCAGATTGCTTCATGGATTTATTTCCAAATAAATTACTTGCACTGAGATCTTTGCATCAAAATCTGCTTTGTGAGACCCCCTAATGACAAAAAATGTGCGTATTCTTACTCTTTATTATTAACTCAGTAAAGTATCTTCATAAAGTTTAATCCAGCTGTGTTTGACAAATAGTAGAAATTAAAGACTGTTTGACAAATAGTAGATATTTAATAAAATGTTAATTGCATTCTTTCACTTTTTGGAAACAATGTATTTACTGAGATTAAGCTATATTTGAAGATGAGACAGTGCCTTTTGCAGAGTCATTTGTTATTTGTTTGAAACTAGTGCACATTTGTATTTCTAAATTAGAAGCTAAATTAATATATTTTTAAAATTTTCCTTTTTTATATTACATATGTCTCTTTCAACTACTTCCAAGTTTTCTCTTTTGGAATTTTCTTGTGAATGAAACTCAAATATGCAAAATCTAGCATAACTTTCAGTAGAATTATGAGCAAAAAACTGAGATAATATTCACATCAAACTTTATAACTACTGGTGTATGCTATGCTTGCAAACCATAGACTTCCACTGATGTACTTTTTATTCTTGGAAAAATAAAAATAACTCTATATTTGTCCCTGGAAGTAAAAGAGTATAGGGACCTTTACCCCAAAACATGGCTCCCCGGTATAATGAGTATTTTGATTTAAAGGCCCTTAGAGATAGACGCTGTAAGAAACATTTCCCGTATCTACATAAAGAGCAGACCAGACATGCCAAGAAGGACAATTCACCCTGCCTCCACCTCTCAGCTACGGTCTCTCAGTCCTCTCCCTTTCCCGAACCAAGGGCTGAAGTTCCCTTAGCTGCCTAATGTCTGGACCTACCAAAAAAGAAAACAATTAACCTCTGGTTCCCTTCCCTGAGATTAATTGATACCATATCACAGGAAAGAAGACTGAAGTCTGAGCAAACCCAGACAGACTTTTGTTACAAATCATCATCTACTCTATGGGCCCAGCTGACTTTGCCCCAGACCATTGTGTGTTCTTCAAGCTCCTTCAATTCCCGTAAAATCATTTCCTATCCCCCTAAAATTATCTACATTTCCCCATCTCCCGTATCCCTAAGAATTATGGTGCATAAGCCTCTGTATCGCATTAGGATATTGCACAATCACACTGATTCTGCCCATGTGCACAGTATTAATAAAATTTTAAAGCTTTTCTCAATCTGCCTCTTTGTGAGTTGATTTTTCAACAGAACTTCTGAGGGCAAAGGGAAAGCTTTCCATTTGTCCCTACAAAAGAAAATGGCGAAAAAGCCTTCAACCTAGATAGTGCACTTTCTAGCTACTTTTATCAGGTTTTATTATAGGTAATTATACAATTTGTATAGGGAAGAATATGCAGAAGAGATATAGAAACGACAGCACTAATTCATTTATTACTAGTAGTATTTGAACAAGATTTTATCAATTAGTAATTATTTTAAGGTACACAACCTCAACTAATTCTTACAACTACCCTGTAAGGTGGATAGGGTTGTTGTCACTTGCATCCCCATTTTAGAAAAAAGAAAACCTTCTCAGAGTGGATAAGCAATTTGACCAGAGTCACACAACTAATAAGTAATGCCACTAAGGTCTTCTGAGTCACTCTGAAGCGGTGACATACTGTCACAATTAAGACAAAGAACTTTGGCGTGTCAGTGAACTCAGAATTTTTTTTCTAAGTCACTCTTATTCCTTAAAAAGGAAAGAATGAAAATCTAGTAGCCTCTAAAGCATGTTTGGAAAAGAATTCCTGTCTTACAAACCTGCTGACCTATCTACTTTTTACTCACCATAAATCAGGTTTGATTGCTCTCTTTGTTTAGTTATCCACCAGCTTGCTAAAAAAGGGATTTAAGGTGACTCATCCATCTTATATTTGTTTTCCATTACCCAATTCCAATTGCCCTTGAACATGAAGCTAAAAGGTCTTGGAAACAGTAAAGGATTTTGGATAGGCTAGTTACAAGAAAATGGTGCTGCTAATATAGCAGTCCTGTAAACTTGAGAGGGAAAAGAGGTTCATGGAAGAGAGATCCATTTGTGTCCTAACCCAGATGTTCTGTTATTTACTGCCTAAAGACTTGGACTGAGGTGCTAGCAGTAGAAATAAAAAATAATGACCAGCTGTAAGATAACTTACAAAGGAAGAGTCAACAGGAATAGTTCTTGATGCCCAAATGTGTGAGATAATAAAAAGTAAATGAGAAGTAGACTTCTGCTTCAATGAGATTTACACGCACATATTTACAAATATTTCTGGCTAACTTTGGGTATATCTGCTGTGTACACAACATAGAATAAGCTGAAATGTATATGATCTGAATGAACATTTACACAATATTTTGCTTAGTGGTTTTGTTTAATTGAAATCTTCATTTAGTCTTGGTTTGTCAGGAAACAAAGAAGAATACCTGTCTTCAGGAATATAAAGAACTATGTAGCTCATCTTTCCAGATATATCTGAATCTACAGTGGTCTCTCTATTTCATTGTTCTTTGAGTTATTTTACAACCCTGTAAGTGGTAGAAAACTGATATTAAGGTAAATTAGTCTTGTCCATAGACATGCAAATGAATTTTTCCAGTGACAGTACATTGATTTCCTCAACCCTTATGAAAAGAGCCAGTTTGGCATCTGTTAACAAATTATTTCAGCATTGCTTTATTCCCTAGATATGTCTTTCTTTGACTTCTCCTTTGAATCGGTTTCTTAACACTTTCATTGAATTCCTCATTAATTAGTAATATATTTGACGTGTTTATTTTGTATTTGTATGAGACTCATGATTTTACTGTCATTTAAAAATTTATCTTGTAACATATCTTTATAATATTCAATGAATTATTGCCTCTTTAGACCATCTAAGTTGAGTACAACGGTAATGGGGGTCAGTATGTGTTGCACAGCGACTTAGTGTCAACTTTCTATGGACAAAGAGGGTAAGTCTTACTATCAAAAGGGTGAAAAAACTGAATGGCTTCCACAAAGAAACAGCATAATTGGTTCCTACGCTACATGAGCAATTAGTTCAGGTAAAAAGAGTTCAGTTGTTTTGCCCTGTGTTTGATTTTAAACCTAAAACTGTATCGTGATGAGTGTATGTATTGTACATGTAATGGAGTTGCTGCATGACGCAGAACCAAATCAATGAGAAAAAATGCAATTAAGTGGTTGATTGGCTCTTGGTAAAGTCTGTGCAATTTTCGATTAGATTTCAGTTACATTCATAAAGCTAAACCTCTTTAAAATGCTGCTTTTATCATAGAACATTGGGTGCTTCACTTTCAATCACTTCAAGTGGAAGCTTGTTCCATGATTTTTTTTTTTAATAAAGAAGGACAAGGGGCCAAGATGATTCATTTTACTTTTTACCTCATGTGAGTCATGCTGCAATAGTGATGCCTAAGCCGTCTTCACCAGATGACACAGTCTCAGCTGCTGGCCCCTGGGGTCCAAACCTAATTACTATCTGTTGATACACTGTTGAAGAGGATAGTTTAAAAGTTCTGTATATATATAACTGTAGCCTGCCAATTGCTAGTTCTAAAGTTAATGAGCTTCTTAGATTCATAGCATTAATATATGTAGATTGGTGACCAGTTTATAACTGGTTTAACCTTCTCAGCTATTTATTTACTTATAATCCTCCAGTTTCCTTTCCTTTGTAAAATCTTCCAGGTTTTAAGGTAAAAATTAAACAGATTTTGACTTGATCATATCTATCTTATAGATTAAGTAACACATTTAATGGAATGTTAGTTGCATTGATATAACAGGATAATCTGAATTACTCTCATGACTTTTCTTGAGGGGTAGCAGGGCACTTTGCTTCTTAGCCCCACTGCTTTTTACATACACAAAGAAGTCTCCACTTCTCTCCACCATACAGGGAACATCTAGAAGAATCTTTGTTTTTCTTTCCATAGATTATTTACCCCAGGTTGAAAAAAGTGAATCTAATTGGTGACTACTTAATATCTCTTAGGTACTTTTAACAGTAGGTAGCCTTACTGTGTCTCTAAAGTGAGATCTGTTCCACTCTGTCTTGCACAATCTGTCTCATGTATTGTTATGCCATTTCTCCTTCTATATGTTAAATGGACCTTTTGGAAGCCAGGCTAGGCACCCAATATACTATCTTGTATACTTGATTGTGATGGTGACTGGGTTTCTGGGGAAAACCATAGCTCTCCATGCATCTGACCAAATGAATATATTTGAGGTCTGCTTTTAAAACTTCACATAGATGATATCAAAGATGTAGATGTATAGTAAGTAGTAGCAGTTTCACTCCTTGGTCTCAGATCCTAAGTATGTTCTCCAATTTGGGTTTTTCAGAAAGCCCCATACTTTAGAAATTTAATGCACCACTACTTAAAAAATGTATACATTGGTCTCCATTTGGCATCTTGCATGTGTATCTTCATAAAATAACTTAGAGAAGGGGAGGGGTGCTAATTGGGAGTCAATCAGAAATATTTAGCTTTCAATTTTTTCTCTGTCTATAACAAACTAGTTAATCAGAAATAGAATTCCTTTGCAGGGTATCATCTCACTTTAACATTTACTAGTATTGATTAAATATGTATTATTACCCATTAATGTTATGGTTTGACTGTTTATTCTATTAATCTGTCTGCAGTTTGCTTTTAGCTTTTTGTGTGTGATGCTCTTTCAGATGGGAAACTCTGCCTGCTTTATTAAATAGTTCAGCAATATACTAATTTTGAACTCAAAAAAATGCTGATAGATAACAAAATTGTCATTCTAGGCATACCCTAATGGGTAATGCAAGTACTTCATCTTGAGTCACTTTTATTAAAATGTTTTTATATTGTCTCCATTTCAAGATGACAAAGTGAGCATAATAATTTGCCTCCCATCCCTCAAAAGACTCCACTAAATAAAGGAAATTAAAAAGGTCTAACAGGTGAAATAAAAAAGGGCCATTAGTAAATGATATATATCGACATACTTTTGGAAAATCAAATCAAATGGTAGTGTTGAAGGATGAATTAGTAAAGGAAGTTACAGCTTAAAAGGAGCTAGTCACCTGGGTCTAAACCCAGAGAGACTCTAGATCACTGTGGGCAAACTATAGCCCACAGCCCAAATCTAGTCACTTTCTGTTTTTATAAACAAAGTTTTATTAGAACACAGCTACACACATTTATTTATGTATATTCATTGGTTGTTTTCATGTTAGTATGGCATAGATAAGTAGTGCATATGTCAAAACCTAACATGTTTACTACCTGGCCCCTTACAAAAAAAGTTTTGCTGACCCCTGCTCTAGATTCAGAAATAGAATGTTGCATAAATGACCAGGGAGAGAAATGGGATTTATTTATTTATTTAGAGACAGAGTCTCACTCTGTCGCCCAGTCTGGAGTGTAGTGGCGCGATCTCGTCTCACTGCAACCTCCACCTCCTGGGGTTCAAGCATTTCTCTTGCCTCAGCCTCCCGAGTAGCTTCAATTACAGGCATGCGCCACCATGTCCAGCTAATTGTTTGTATTTTTAGTAGAGATGGGGTTTCGCCATGTTGGCCTGGCTGGTCTCAAACTCCTGACCTCAGGTAATTCACCTGCTTTGACCTCCCAAAGTGCTGGGATTGCAGGCGTGAGCCACCATGCCTGGCCAGAAATAGGATTTAAAAGAGGAATTAAGTAAAGACACATATGCTGTTCAACAGCCAGCTCATCTTCCATCTTATACCTTTTCAGGTTGTGAAAGATCAAAATCCTGACAATGCTAAAATAATTAAAATTAGCTTGAACCGAAGAAGAAAAGATCACCTGGCCATTTTTCAGGCTGTGAAGACAACACACAGACAAAGCCAACTGCAAAATTAACAGAAAACAGTGATCCTTCTAAGATCATACAGCGGTTGTAAAATGTTATAATGGCTACTTTTTGACTGACTACTGCTTTCTTCACAATGATGCCCTGGACCTGTTTTGCAATTTTCCTTTATTTGGGGGGGATACTGAATTACTACCTTCCTCACTTTGCAAAGGCACCCAGTGCCTAGTTAATTTCACTTCTTCCAATCTTGCTTCAGAAGGAGCAACCAATCCAGGACTGATTACTACTTCCCTTAGTTCTGCCTCAGAATCCTTCAGTGAAAATCCGATCTTACAAATCCGACCCTCCCTGGGTCCCAGCAGAACTCCTTGGAGTGTACTCTCTTGCTGTAAATCAATACATCTTATTTTATCAGACTGTAGATTCCTTCCAGATGGTTTGGGGCTGATTAGGACTTAGCAACAGGTAAAGTATAACGTTCAAAAAGGTAAGTGCATGACTCTCATATAAATATAAAATGAACACATGTCAAAGACATTAACTCAATAAATGAAGAAACCAGTGAAGTTACAGAAAGGCAATTTAACAAAAACTATCATAGGATAAGAGTGCTAGGTTCGATACAGAGCTGGTTAATGTTTGTACTGGACAGAAACCACAATCTTTAGGATTATCTGTTCTACTGGACAGAAATTAGTTACATCTTTACTAAACAAAAATCTAAAAATTAACCAATACCCCCATAGAGTTATAAAGTAGCACAGACAATAAAGCATAAATCCCAGAAGTACACTAAAAGAATATTTATTAATGTCTTTTGCTTTTTTAAGGTTTCAAATAATTTCTCTTATAATGCAGATCACAGTGAGCATAGATTATCTCCATCTCCTGGGGCAAAACATTGTTGTTGCTGTTTTAATAAACTAGAAAAACTGTCCTGGGAGAATGAGGAAAGCTATTTTGTTATTAACATTCAGAGTCAGGGCCACTTGCTTGTTAGTATTTGTAAGGCCTGCGACAAAATGGCTGGATCTTGTCTGCTAACTCTAAAGCAAAACTGACTGGAAATAAACTGCCCATGTACGCAGAGACCTCATCAGCATCCTCATGCTCTTTCTGAAAGATAAGTAAATGGCCAGCCCCCGCCAGATATTTCAAGAAAGTCTTGAGAAGAAAAGATAAAGGTAGGTAAAATAAACATAATAAATTTATTTTTTTTCTTAATCAAGGGAAAATGTCAAATACCTAATAAGAAACAAAATTGTATCCTCATAGAGATTTAAAATGTAAAATTTTTGCATCATAAGGTGAGAACAGGACACTAAGAAAAAAGGGAATGAAATAAGAAAGAGATCTTGTACATCTGAAATAAATTGCCAAAACAAGATTCCAAAGAAAATTTGAAGAAAAAGATAAGGAATATCCAAGAATGTAGAGGAAATCTTCAAGGAGACATAATGTATTAGAAAAATAATTATAGAGTTCAACTGTTATCTAAGAGAATTGCTGGAATAATGGAAAAGGAAAAGAGGGAAAAATTATGAAGCAACAATAAACAAAATTTTCCAGAGCTGAAGAGAAATACTCATCTTCAAGTCAGCAAAATCAATATTACAGGAACCAAGCTTATGCTTCTTCTTAGGTTGTAGAAAGCAGGACAAAGCACCATTTCCTCCCTAAAAACAGGAAAAAGCTGAAGAATCTACAAACGTAAGTTTTCTTGAAACCATTAGTAAGCTGAGTACGCAGAACAACCAAGTAGCCTGCAATCTAAGGAAAGAGAGACGTCTCCAAAAAGAGATGAATTGAACACTGTTGTCTGTTGCAGAGCACGCGCGCGCACACACACACACACACACACACACACACACACACACACACAAGCTAAGAACCAGCAAGTGGATAAGAAGAGTTTGGCTAGTTTTCAAAAATTGCTAAAAGTCAAATTGCTAAAACTGCTAAACTGTGAGAGTATAGATCCTCTGGGAGTCTCAGATACTAGGAGAGTTCACGCTTGCTCCATGAACCTCAATAGATGCTCATAAAAAAAAAAAAATTTGAACAGGAGATCCAAGAAAATCTCTCTCAGTAGGGCAAACCTGAGGGATTAAAAAGAAAAATAATCCTGTGGTACTAGGATAAGGGAAATAATTACCCTAGGCTCAGACCATTAGAAGTCTTTTGCTATTTGGGGAAGTATAAGATCACTGAGAAAGCCTCACCCCAAGAGTCAGTGACATGGGGTTTGCCTAGGATGAGGGCAGGAACAGGAAAAAAGAAAACTTTCCAAGTTTTGTTACATGCAAGCAAGCTCCAAGTAACAAACTCGAATGATCAACTACTACTGGAGAAGAAAGAGGCTGAACAAATAATCCTGCCATCATGCAGGCGCAGAAGGAAGGCCAAAAGATAAGACTGAAGCAGACATGCTGAGAAAAAGACTCTGCTACTTCCACCCCACCCTAATTATAAGATGCAGATGCTTCTCAACTTATGATGGGGTTATGCCTCCATGAACTCATTGTAAACTGAAAATACCTTAAGTCAAAAATGTATTTCATATACCTAACCTACTGAAGATGATAGCTTAGCCTAGGCTAGGCTCAGAACATTTACAGTGGCAGACAGCTGGGTAAAAGCATCTCACACAAAAATTACTTTATAATAAAGTGCTGCGTATGTCATGTAATTTATTGAATACTGTACTGAAAGTGAAACACAGAAGGGTTGTATGGATACTTGAAGTAGTTTTTACTGAATGTGGATCACTTTCACAACACTGTAAAGTCAAAAATTCCAAGTTGAACCATCCTAATTCAGAGATCATCTGTAATGTCAGAGAAATTTGAAGCTGGTGGTACACTAAAGGAGGCATAGCGGCAACAAAACCCAAACCCAGTTCAAGTTATGAATAGATGGACTCAATCTCCCCACACTAATAGTCTGGCAGAAAACGGGTATGTAGGCATTTACCCTGTAAATAATGTCCAAAGTTTAAATTTCAAAATTATGAGATATACAAAAAGCAAGAGGAAAAATGTCTATTAAAAAGCAAAGCAAAAATAAAAATAACAGAGCCAGACCCAGGTTTTAGAACTGTCAGAGAGGGCATCTAAAATAATTCTGATTATTATGCAAAAGGCTTTAACGGAATAGGTAGATAACATGCATAAACAAATGAAAATGTTAGTAGAGAAATGGAAAATATATGAAAAAGTCTAATGGAGAGTCCAGAAATGAAAATCATAAAAATAAAGGAAGAATGTATTTGACAGAGCCAAAAGGTGAAAAAGTAAAAAGCAGAAAAGAAAAAAGGGGCATCCAAGAATTATGAGAAAATATCAAAGTCTAATATATAGGTAATGGAATTCTACAGTAGAAGAGAGAGAGATTTGGGTAGAAGAAATACCTGCAGAGAGAGGTCAGAGAATTTTCCAGAACTTCAAATCACAAATCCAAGAAGCTCATAGAACCCCAGATATGATAAATACAACACACAACACCTATACATATCAAATTTAAACTGATAGAAATGAAAATAGAATAAATCTTCAAGTCAGCCAGAGGGGAAATAAAAGATATATTACATAAAGAAGGATAAAGGTAACAAATACAGTACACATCTTGTCATGAATTATGTGACCCAGAAGATAACATCTTCAAAGTTCCTAATTAAAACCAAAACAGAAACAAAAGCTTATAAATCCAGAATTCAATAACAGTGAAAAGAAATACTTTTCAGACAAACAAAACTAAGAAAATTTATTACCAGCAGACCTGCACCACAAAAAAATTATTGAAGGAATTTTTCAGGTGAAAATCTCTCTAGAATATGATGCCAGACAGAAACTCAGGTCTATTCACGTGTATACAAAAGTGAAGATCTTTAGGAATGGTTAAAATAAAGATAAATGCAAAAGACTTTTCTCTCACTTTAAATTACTCAGAAATTTATGAAATATGATTAGCACACTTTTTTTCTAAAGAGACAGATAGTAAATATTTTAGGCTTTTCAGGTCCCTGTTGCAACTAGTCAAAAGTAGCCATGGACAACATATCAACAAATGGATGTTCTGTGTTCCCATAAAACTTTTTTCAGAAAAATAAATTGCAACCTGCTATTGGCCCATAGGTTTTAGTTTGCCAACCTCTGTTCTAAAGGAAAAAACAGCAATACATTGCATATATATATATCATATGTAAAATAAAATATACGATAACAATAGTAGAAAAAGCAGGAGAGAAACTGAGACTATTCTCATGTAGTATTCTCACATGAGATAGTGTAAATCTATATATACTACATGCTATAATAATATAGGGTATATATAATAATAATATAGGGTTTATATAGGGTAAGTATAGAATATTATCTAAAGTTAGGCTGGATGAATTGAAGATGTTTACTGTAAACTCGAATGCTTATTCTTTGTCGAGTATCTCTTAGACATGAAATTTGTGATGCTGGCTAGTCAGAGTTGGAGATGTGATGGTGGAGAGGGAAACTTAACAGCTGAGCAACTTAACAGCTTTTAGTGCATAGTCAACAAAAATATATATCACATAATTTATGTAAGTGTATATTTTATATAAATTCAAGTATTTGACTAATGACTTTGAAGAGGTGACTCACTGCTCTTTATCGTTAGCTTTTTCTCAGTGGATTTTTTCGCAAAGGTTAAAAATCTCTGGGAAATGAACTAGATTTTCCAAGTACAAAGAAAAGCAGATGTTGTTTTATGAAAAATCCACTGTAAATAATTCAGTATCAATTGCTGATTTGTGGATCATCTCCTTGAAGTGTTTGTAAATGGACATACATCTTGTTGATTTAAATTTGTAGTGTCAATAAGAAATGTTGATGAAATGTTACTTATTCCCTGTATAAGATCTGTGTATATCTGGTGGGAGGTGAAATATAAAACAAAATGAATAAAAACTATAAAACATCAGAAACCACTAAACATAGGCATAAAGTATGATCTACATAGTTCAGTGGTCTACAGTAATCTTTTTTAAAAAAAAACAAAGAAATCCATTTCGGGAAAATTAAAGTAAACAAAATATTTCCTACTCTTGCATTAAGTCACAGTGGGATTTAGTCTTCTTCTGAACACTTGGAGGAACTCACAATGCACATAAGACAGTGACAGTAATGCCCACGGGAACTCTGACAATGATGAATGGTAAATCTTTAAATAAATGAGCCTTGGCATGTATGTTGCAGACAGTGTTGTTTGTCATGCACACAGTCTCTTGTTCCTCCAAAAGAGCAACAAGGCAATGCATTAAGATATATTTTCTCCAGCTCAGTCTATGTTTCTGAAAAGCCTTAACATGGACAGGAACATGATGTAAAACTGGTACTAGAAGATAAGGCGTAATGTAATGTCATGATTGCTGGATGAGGCCAAGGGCATACAAAACATGGCCATCTGACAGACATCGAAGGAAGGCTTTTCTCCACTCTTAGAACTCACACAAAGGGTGCTTTAATTAGCATGCCTGGGTTATAGATCTTCTAATCACCATGATTCACAGGTTAAATTAAAATTAACACCACACAATTGCTCATCTATTGAGAGAACACAGCTGTCTCCAAGGAAAAGGAGTAAAAACAGCAAGTCAAAATATGGAAGTAGATGGTTCGAGGATGTTTCTGGCTTTTCATCTTCCAGTCTCCAGCAGCCTTCCTTTTGCTTTTCTTTAGTGGGCTTGTGGATATTTTTCTCCCTTTTGTTATTATGCAGCATCTGCAGCTGCATCTTCCTTTTGCAAAAGGCCACAAAAGGAGATTCTGGTAGCACAGTGCTATCAGAGTGAATATTGACTGGTCCTCAGCATTTCTCTACCAAAATTAAGTCAAAGAAATGACTAAAGTCCCGGGAGTGGTTGCTCACACCTATAATCCCAACACCTTGGGAGGCCGAGGCGGGTGGATCACTTGAGGTCAGGAGTTCAAG
>NW_012104743.1:2165653-2167641 GCF_000951045.1 Mandrillus leucophaeus | reverse complement strand
AAAAAAAAAAAACTAAAGCAACTCTTATTATTTTTTGTTTCCTAATATGTATAATATACACATTATATCAATTTAAAATATTACTAAATATGGGAATGAGATAAAAGGCAAGTGCAAACAAATTCAGCCCTTGGGGACTTAAATTTAAGTAGTAATCTGCAGTCTAGTAAGTCAGTATGATATATTTTGGATCAAGTAAACAGTGATGTCTAATCCCATTAGGTCAGACAGTTCTGTGAGAACCTAATGAAAAACAATGAACTCTTTCCCCAAATTCACTAAAGATGTTAACACAAAATTTTATTGCATAAATTCAGAAAGTTTTGAACCCACTGAAGTTGATTTGTCAAACAATTAAAAATACTTGGTCAAAACAAATCATCTTCCTTTAATGACTGAAATAATCATCACAGATTCTTCAGTGCGATTATATTCCTAAGTGATATACACTATTAGAGAAAATCATTAAATACCGTAGCAAAACAGTTTATACTAAAGAATTGCTAGAGTTTCAGGCGTCTGTTCTCTAAATTTGTTCCCCATAGTTCAGTCTTCCCAGAGAACTACTTAGTTTTCTTTTTAGTTATTTTTTACCATGTATCCTGTTCAGATGTTCACAGCCTAAGAACAAAATTATCCATCCTTTTAATCAAATCTTCACCCAGGTTCCTTGCTGTGCGTATAGCTCCCCCAAAGCAAGGCATAAAAGCACCCACAGTGCAAGCTCATGTCAAACCAGTGCTTTCTTTTTCCTTCCTGATTAACAGCACAAGAAATAAGTAACACAGAAAAACCATTTTACATTTTGTTCAGTTGTCACATAACAAAAACAAAAGTAAACAAACTAAAGTGACTACATAAGGCTTTTTGTATCTACCACTCTGGTTGACGGGATATTACTTTGGTATATTAAATCAACAATTTTCGCTCCTGTTTTGTGAATCCTTTATGTGAAAAAGTAATTGTATCTAGATACATTTAATTTGCACATTTAGCTCCACATTTAATACATTGATTTACTATAAAAGGATAGTTGAAATCAAGACTGTTTCAGAGAACTCTGTATTTGTCCTCTACTACTAAGAATCATAATAGAAACTACAAATCACTACTTCACCAGACAGATCCCACCCTCAGAAATTAAGATGCAATTTCTTTGGGTTACAGCCTGAGCATCAAGAGTTTTAAATGCTTGGCCGAGTGTGGTGGAAGCACTTTGGGATTATGAGGTCAGAAGTTCAAGAAGAGTTTGGCCAACATGGTGAAATCCCCATCTCTACTAAAAATACAAAAATTATTATTTTTTATTAACAGGGGCACGGTGGTGTGCCCCTGTAGTCCCAGCTACTTGGGAGGCTGAGGTAGGAGAATCACTTGAACCTGGGAGGCGGAGGTTGCAGTGAGCCGAGATTGTGCCGCTGCACTCCAGCCTGGGCAACAGAGCAAGACTCCGTCTCAAAACAAAACAAAACAAAAAGAATTTTAAATGCTCCCCAGTTGAACTTAATATGCAACACAGTTTAAGAGCCACAGATATAAATAAGTATTTTAAATAAGAATACAATAGGCTTGTCTTATAGCAGGTCTACCTGTAGATGGCATTTCTCATCATTATCACATAGTTTAAACCAGTGCTTCCCATCCTTTTAAAATCATGGTGTACACAGAAAACTGTGATAGATTGTATAGCTCACTGAGGGTAAATAGAGCAGGCGATATGGAGCAGAAGTAACCAGTCTGGAAACCTCAGCTGCTCCAGCTGGAGCCAAGCTTCCCAGGGCAAAAGGTCAGCATCAAGGCCCACCGGTAACCCATTACTTCCTGCTCAAAGATGGAGGCATAATGCCTGACATCACACTAAAATGCAGAATCAACAAACAACATAAGGAAGACATAAGTATACATGAAAACTAATTGCATTGATTTTTCTCCCCTTTTTTATGAGGCTCCTGGGTTTCAGGCTGGTTTAAAAAAGGATTTTCACAGAC
>NW_012104743.1:2161194-2164224 GCF_000951045.1 Mandrillus leucophaeus | reverse complement strand
CAAGGGAAGCCATGAGAGACTGTACCAGGAGGAACAGTGCACTCTGGCCCAGATACTGCACTTTTCCCATGGTCTTCACAATGGGAAGACCAGATTACCTCCGGTGCATGGCTCGGTAGGTCCCACCCCCATGGAGGCCAGCAAGCTAAGATCCACTGGCTTGAAATTCTTACTGCTAGCACAGCAGTCTGAGGTTGACACGGGATGCTTGAGCTTGTGGGGTGGTAGTGGTGGCGGGGGGAGGGCATTCATCATTGCTGAGGCTTAAATAGGGGATTTTTACCCTCACAATATAAACAAAGCCACCAGGAACTTGGAACTTGGCAGAGCCCACTGCAGCTCAGCAAGGCCCCCGCAGGCAGACTGCCTCTCTAGGCAGGACATCATTGAAAAAAAAGGCAGCAGCCCCAGTCAGGGACTTATAGATAAAAACCCCCATCTCCCTGGGACAGAGCACCTGGGGGAACGGGCAGCTGTGGGCACAGCTTCAGCAGACTTAAATATCCCTGTCTGACAGCTCTTAAGATAACAGCAGATCTCCCAGCACAGCATTCGAGCTCTGATAAGGGACAGGCTGCCTCTTCAAGTGGGTCCCTGACCCCCATGTATCCTGACTAGGAGACACTTCCCAGTAGGGGCCGACAGACACCTCATACAGGAGAGCTCTTGCTGGTATTCGGTGGCTGCTCCTCTGGGATGAAGCTTCCAGAGGAAGGAACAGGCAGAAATCTTTGCTGTTCTGCAGCCTCTGCTGGTGATACCCAGGCAAACAGAGTCTGGAGTGGACCTCCAGCAAACTCCAGCAGACCCGCAAAAGATGGGCCTGACTGTTAGAAGGAAAACTAACAAACAGAAAGGAATTGTAGCAACAGCAACAAAAAGGACATCCACTCAAAGACTCCGTTTGAAGGTCACCAATGTCAAAGACCAAAGGTAGATAAATCCACGAAGATGGGAGAAACCAGAGCAAAAGACTGAAAACTCCAAAAACTAGAATGCCTCTCCTCCTCCAGAAGATCACAACTCCTCACCAGCAAGGGAACAAAACTGGACAGAGAACGAGTTTGACACATTGACAGAAGTAGGCTTCAGGAGGTGGGTAATAACAAACTCCTCTGAGCTAAAGGAGCATGTTCTAACCCAATGCAAGGAAGCTAAGAACCTTGAAAAAAGGTTAAATGAATTGCTAACTGGAATAACCAGTGTAGAGAAGAACATAAATGACCTGATGGAGCTGAAAAACACAGCACGAGACCTCTGTGAAGCATACATAAGTATCAATAGCTGAATTGATCAAGCAGAGGAAAGGATATCAGAGATTGAAGATCAACTTAATGAAATAAAGTGAGAAGACAAGATTAGAGAAAAAAGAATGAAAAAAATGAACAAAGCCTCCAAGGAATTTGGGACTGTGTGTAAAGACCAATCTATGTTTGATTGGTGTACCTGAAAGTGACAGGGAGAATAGAACCAAGTTGGAAAACACTCTTCAGGATATTATCCAGGAGAACTTCCCCAATCTAACAAGGTAAGCCAACATTCAAATTCAGGAAATACAGAGAACACCACAAAGAGATTGCTTGAGAAGAGCAATCCCAAGATACATAATCATCAGATTCACCAAGATTGAAATGAAGGAAAAAATGTTAAGGGCAGCCAGAGAGAAAGATTGGGTCACCCACAAAGGGAAGCCCATCAGACTAACAGTGGATCTCTCAGCAAAAACCCTACAAAACAGAACAGAGTGGGGAGCAATATTCAACATTCTTAAAGAAAAGAATTTTCAACCCAGAATTTCATATCTAACCAAAATTAGCTTCACAAGTGATGGAGAAGTAAAATCCTTTACCTACAAGCAAACACTGAGAGATTTTGTCACCACCAGGCCTGCCTTCTAAGAGCTCCTGAAGAAAGCACTAAACATGCAAAGGAACAACCGGTACCAGCCACTGCAAAAACATACCAAAGTATAAAAATCGTCAATGCTATGAAGAAACTGTATCAACTAACAGGAAAAATAACCAGCTAGCATCATAATGAGAGGATCCAATTCATGCATAACAACATTAACCTTAAATGTAAATGGACTAAATGCCCCAATTAAAAGACACAGACTGGCAAATTGGATAAAGAGTCAAGACCAATCAGTGTGCTGTATTCAGGAGACCCATCTCATGTGCAAAGACAAACATAGACTCAAAATAAAGGGATGGAGGAATATTAAGCAAATGGAAAGCAAAAAGACAGGGGTTGCAGTCCTAGTATGTGATAAAACAGACATTAAAACAACAAAGATCAAGAGACAAAGAAGAGCATTACACAATATTTAGGAGATCAATGCAACGAGAAGAGTTAACTATTCTAAATATATATGCACCCAATACAGGAGCATCCAGATTCATAAAGCAAGCTCTTAGAGACCTATGAAGAGACTTAGACTACCACACAATAATAGTGGGAGACTTTAACACCCCACTCTCAACACTAAACAGATCAACAAGACAGAAAATTAACAAGGATATCCAGGACTTGAACTCAGCTCTGAACCAAGCAGACCTAATAGACATCTATGGAACTCTCCACCCCAAATCAAAAGAATATACATTCTTCTTAGCACCACGTCACACTTTTTCTAAAACTGAGCACATAATTGGAAGTAAAACAGTCCTCAGCAAGTGCAAAAGAACAGAAATCATAAACAGTTTCTCAGACCACAGTGCAATCAAATTAGAACTCAGGATTAGGAAACTCACTCAAAACTGCACAACTACATTGAAACTGAACAACCTGCTCCTAAATGCCTACTGGGTAAATAACGAAATGAAGGCAGAAATAAAGATGTTTTTTGAAACCAACAAGAACAAAGACACATACCAGAATCTCTGGGACACATTTAAAGCAGTATGTACAAGGAAATTTATAGCACTAAATGCCCACAAGAGAAAGCTGGAAAGTTCTAAAATCGACACCCTAACATCACAATTAAAGAACTAGAGAAGCGAGAGCAAACAAATTAAAAGCTAGCAGAAG
>NW_012104743.1:2154374-2160824 GCF_000951045.1 Mandrillus leucophaeus | reverse complement strand
AAACACAAATTTTGCTTAAATCTAGAGTCATTCCAGCTCAAGTTCTACCAGTATTATTCTGACTCTCTTCCTCAAGTCTAGGCAAGGTTAGGAATTGTCATTTCCTTTATCTTACCTTAAGCTCCGCTATGAGAGAAGTGTGAAGAACTTAATAATCACCAGCACCAGGACCTAATAAGAAAGGATTTGGAAGCTGTAAAATCATAGCAATATAAGAAAGGAAGAAAAATCTATTTTTATTAAAAGTACATCTTTTTAATAGAAATAAAGAACATATAGCATATGGAATGAGAATACAAAATAAGAGAGAAAAAGCTGATTTTAATTGTGCTTAATTAAGAACTGTACATGTGGGATTATGAAAAAGAAAAGAATAATTGGCTTCAATTACTTTTTGCCAAAAAACAGATAGGATGAAATGTTGCTTTTAGAGTATAAAATTAAATCATTCAAGAGGGGTTGTACTGAGGTAAATTTCACATTTTAAACTTTTGCAGCTGGTAAGTAACAATGTTCAAAGGTTTTACTTAAGTGATTTCAAAATAAAATTTCAGAGATCAGGAGGAGTAATTTGTAAGAACTTTTTCCCCCCAAAATATGTATGAAGCATCAACTATGAGCAGTGCACATTTCCTGTCTATACTGACAGTCTAATTCAAGACCAAGATATAGTTACCAGGAGTGAAACTGCTCCTATAAATTTTATCAATTCAATCAGGGAAGAAGGGATGGGGAGAAATGAAAATAAAGCAAGCTTGCAGCACACCCAGCATTAATCATTACATTAGATGCTCTGTGATCCATTCCTCATAGTTGTTTGCTTGTTGCCTTCAAATCACATAGACCCTGTTACAAGATTACAGTTCCCCTTCACTGCTCTACAGATAAAAACTTAAAATACCTCAAAGGGAAAACATAAGTTCTATTCTTTCAAGTCCTACAAACCCCGCAAAACAGTGAAACTACTGACATCAGCTGGTCTGAAGGACCCCACAAGAAGCTGACTCACCAAAGAATGCAGTTTCCACATCCTCATGATGTTATCCCCCTTACCCCAATCAGTCAACAATCTCAACCTCTCAACCTCCAATGCTCCAACCTCTCACCCTCCATGATCCCATTAAAAACCCCAGCCAAATGCTCCTTGGGGAGATGAACTGGAGGGTCTCCTCCCATCTCCTCACTTGGTATCCTGTGAGCATTAAACTCTTTCTCTGCTGCAAACTCTGTTGTCTCAGTGTAACTGGTCTGTTACTGTACAGTGGTCATGTGAACTTGCTAGTCCTATAACAGGAAGAGGGGGAAAAAAGAAGGAAAAAAGTAGGAGACAGAGGAGCAGGAAAAGAAAACATGTTCAGAGGTATTTACTTGCCTCACTTCAAAGAATGTCACAGACATTAACAATCTTACACTCTGGAGAAAGTACTTACTCGTTGAAGCTCAAATTCTTTGTTCATAAGATGTGTACAGGAATTTCTGCGTAGAGGATTCATTGTAGAAAAAGGTATAAAACGTACTACATGCTGTAAAGGAAAATGGATGTGCTGTAGTCAAGAATAGGCCGAAACAGACATCGGTCCAGCATGACTCAGTGAGTTTGGAGCTCACTCACACAACTCCACTCATTATATAACGACGCCACGTGAGGCGCATTAGTAACCACTCACGTGAGCTCGTGTTTGATTCAGCACCACTGTTGTCTGTAAAAGGTATAACTGCCCTGCTGATGCTGTACATATGGCTCGCGCCCAGAGGGAGAGTAAAGCCATGTCAAAACTGTCTACGATTCCCCCAGTGTTTTTCCGGCTACCCACCACTTACCCACTGACTCCCATTGGACCTCAGTTAGAACCTGACACATACCTTGAATAATCCTGGGCACATAGAGTGCAGGTTTGTGGTTGAGTACACACCTCCATCTTAGTATATTTAAGGTTAAATTCACAGCTTTTCTCCTTACATTAAAGCATCCTCTTTTGAATTGTTGCATTTGATTTTATCTGCCCAATATTTCTTAGAGACGATGTTTTCACTTCTTACCATCACGTCATGAGTTTAAATTTTGATACTTAACTCTTTAGTTATTGCAGTATCTACCTAAATGATGTTTTCCCTTTCTATCTTTGCAAATTTCCCATTCCAAATATGAGTAGAAACAAGGAACAAAGAACGCTGAAGGATAATTCACCTCAGCTGGAACCCATGGCCTCATAGGGGCCCATTTACAATCAACTAACTGAAGGGGAAAAGCCTGAGCTTAGTCCACGAGATCAGTTGGCTGATAGGTTAGTACAAGTACAAACTGTTATGCCATCACTCCAGCCCCACCCAGGGCCTGCCTGAAGACTGGGAGTAAAGGAGCATCTTCTCAATGAGCAGAAATGCAAGCAAACCTGGTTATTCATCTTGGCTGCAAAGAAGAGTAATCTGAGGTAAAGGTATCTGGAACTGCTGGGCTTGTCTTCATGGGCAGAAGCCTGGTAGTGGCAAGACTAGAAGAGATTAAAAATGAAATTTGTGTTGAGGCAAATTTATGAACCTATTGGAGTAGTACAAAGGGTTTGGAGGATTGCTGGCACATAAATGCCTATAGGAGAACATCTGCTGCATAAGAAGCACTCAACAGCTAGGGAGGAAGGATGACTTATTCTGTGGATATCAGCCAACCTCCTCAACCACCTAGCTTATGCACAGTGGATATATGAGCACAAAGTCAGGAATAGAGTCTATGCACAGACCCAAAGCATGGACCTCCTAAGGTTGATCTAGCCACTGCTTCTACTGATTACTCTATAAAGAAAATTGCATGTATCCCAGATGTAGAGGTGCATTCCTGCCCCCTGCCAGGGCGAAGACTTACAGAGCTTCTGCTCTGTCCAATGGAATCCTACATAAGATCACCTCAGGTCAAATTCTTCTTGATGGTGAAGGAGGCGGGGCAATGTGTTACATGACCAAAGTCTTCACTAGTCCTGTCATACGCCATAGGACCTAGAAGCAGTCAGACTGACAGAAGATTCAGATGCCCTATCGAAGAGTACAGTGCCAGCTGAAGATTAACACCTTTAGAAGTTGGGCTTTGTTTTCTAGGGTGGGACACACACATTGACTCCATGGTCAATAGAAAGTGCTGTATTCCCAATAGCTAAAATTCACTGTCCTGGCCACTAAGGAGTAAAAGTAGAATTGGACCTTTCACCATAACTCCCAGTGAAACAAATGCAGAATTTAGAATTTTTGCAACTCCAGATTCGGCTTCGTTAGTGATCTTGAGAGGAAGGAAAGGCAAAGGTGGAAGTTGGGGGATGAGGAATGCTTCCACCAGGGCACATGGTAAAGGTTCCCCTAAACTTACAGCTATGACCACTAGGTGATCGCTTTGTGTTTCTTCCATCAGCAAACCGGTAGGTAAAACAGCAAGTTACTATACTGGTGGATGTAATTGATTACAGAGTTGCCCAGGCTGGAACACAGTGGTCACAGTGTTCACACAGCCATGTTGTTTACAGTATACCTGGAAGTACAAGGGAGTCAATACACCCTTGGGCAATATTTGATCAATAGAAGATGGAAGCCAGTGGCTAAAATTCCCCACTCCCATGCCTAGGATAAACCATTCGGAGAAGCTTTTTACTCTGTTCCTCAGAGAGGCCACATGGTAACCAGCTCAATAATGCATCCTTGAATTGCATTTATTTCCTTCCCTGTTTCTGTCTTCTTCGTCATTTCATTTTAGTTTCCTGGGATCTCTTTCCAAAGAGAACTATCAATAAGCAAGCAGCCTTTACCATCAGAAAGAACCCAAGGTGAACTAGCAATGGAGTTCTGCCAGATATTTGTGACTGATTTTTTATCTCTCTAAGACAAGCCCTAGAATAGTAGCTTACACTTAGTAGGACTCAGTAAGTATATATTTGTTGAATGAATGAATGCACGATAACATGATCCTTTAGTAACTGTACATTATATACATTGTGGTTAACTGTATATTCTACTAAGATAATACCTTTGTAGGAATCCAGAGTTTGTATTTCTTTTCCTTGCCTACATGGATATTGTGTGTTGTTAAAAAATCAAGGTAAGCTGTGTATGTGGAAAGTTAAATAATTTTAACCCTAATAACATTATTAAAAATAAAATCAGATTAGTACTGTTTATTTGTTTTCATGGAAGCAGGCATATTCCAGGTACTCGAGTCTAAAAATGACTCCTTATATAAAGGCATGTGTCTTTCTTCACATTCTGCTTCTTAAAATATATTATTTATGATTTTGCAGAGCTTACTAGGAATGATTCTATGAAACAACTCTATCTGTAAGGCTCTTTCAGAATCTGGGGATTAATTCTCTGACCCTGCATACTTGAATTCAGAGAAGAGTAGAATTTCATGAGTACAAATTCTAACTTAAATGCCAGTTTCTATAGGACACCATGTAAAGAAGCTCATGCTTTAGTGTCTGAGATGTTTGGCTAACTCTCTACTTTCTAAACAAATGGAATATCTGAGAAACTGCATCAACTCCAGTCTGCAGCTCCCAGCAAGAACGATGCAGAAAGCGGGTGATTTCTGCATTTTCAACTGAGGTACCCATTTCATCTCACTGGGACTGGTTGGACAGTGGGCACAGCACACAGAGGGTGAGCCAAAGCAGGGCTGGGTGTCACCTCACCTGGGAACCACAGGGGGTCGGGGGATTTCTCATTTCTAGCCAAGGGAAGCCATGAGAGACTGTACCAGGAGGAACAGTGCACTCTGGCCCAGATACTGCACTTTTCCCATGGTCTTCACAATGGGAAGACCAGATTACCTCCGGTGCATGGCTCGGTAGGTCCCACCCCCATGGAGGCCAGCAAGCTAAGATCCACTGGCTTGAAATTCTTACTGCTAGCACAGCAGTCTGAGGTTGACACGGGATGCTCGAGCTTGTGGGGTGGTAGTGGTGGCGGGGGGAGGGCATTCATCATTGCTGAGGCTTAAATAGGGGATTTTTACCCTCACAATATAAACAAAGCCACCAGGAACTTGGAACTTGGCAGAGCCCACTGCAGCTCAGCAAGGCCCCCGCAGGCAGACTGCCTCTCTAGGCAGGACATCATTGAAAAAAAAGGCAGCAGCCCCAGTCAGGGACTTATAGATAAAAACCCCCATCTCCCTGGGACAGAGCACCTGGGGGAACGGGCAGCTGTGGGCACAGCTTCAGCAGACTTAAATATCCCTGTCTGACAGCTCTTAAGATAACAGCAGATCTCCCAGCACAGCATTCGAGCTCTGATAAGGGACAGGCTGCCTCTTCAAGTGGGTCCCTGACCCCCATGTATCCTGACTAGGAGACACTTCCCAGTAGGGGCCGACAGACACCTCATACAGGAGAGCTCTTGCTGGTATTCGGTGGCTGCTCCTCTGGGATGAAGCTTCCAGAGGAAGGAACAGGCAGAAATCTTTGCTGTTCTGCAGCCTCTGCTGGTGATACCCAGGCAAACAGAGTCTGGAGTGGACCTCCAGCAAACTCCAGCAGACCCGCAAAAGATGGGCCTGACTGTTAGAAGGAAAACTAACAAACAGAAAGGAATTGTAGCAACAGCAACAAAAAGGACATCCACTCAAAGACTCCGTTTGAAGGTCACCAATGTCAAAGACCAAAGGTAGATAAATCCACGAAGATGGGAGAAACCAGAGCAAAAGACTGAAAACTCCAAAAACTAGAATGCCTCTCCTCCTCCAGAAGATCACAACTCCTCACCAGCAAGGGAACAAAACTGGACAGAGAACGAGTTTGACACATTGACAGAAGTAGGCTTCAGGAGGTGGGTAATAACAAACTCCTCTGAGCTAAAGGAGCATGTTCTAACCCAATGCAAGGAAGCTAAGAACCTTGAAAAAAGGTTAAATGAATTGCTAACTGGAATAACCAGTGTAGAGAAGAACATAAATGACCTGATGGAGCTGAAAAACACAGCACGAGACCTCTGTGAAGCATACATAAGTATCAATAGCTGAATTGATCAAGCAGAGGAAAGGATATCAGAGATTGAAGATCAACTTAATGAAATAAAGTGAGAAGACAAGATTAGAGAAAAAAGAATGAAAAAAATGAACAAAGCCTCCAAGGAATTTGGGACTGTGTGTAAAGACCAATCTATGTTTGATTGGTGTACCTGAAAGTGACAGGGAGAATAGAACCAAGTTGGAAAACACTCTTCAGGATATTATCCAGGAGAACTTCCCCAATCTAACAAGGTAAGCCAACATTCAAATTCAGGAAATACAGAGAACACCACAAAGAGATTGCTTGAGAAGAGCAATCCCAAGATACATAATCATCAGATTCACCAAGGTTGAAATGAAGGAAAAAATGTTAAGGGCAGCCAGAGAGAAAGATTGGGTCACCCACAAAGGGAAGCCCATCAGACTAACAGTGGATCTCTCAGCAAAAACCCTACAAAACAGAA
>NW_012104743.1:2127072-2150244 GCF_000951045.1 Mandrillus leucophaeus | reverse complement strand
AACTCTTCAAAAAATCAATAAATCCAGGAGATTTGTTGAAAAGATCAACAAAGTAGATAGACCACTAGCCAGACTAATAAAGAAGAAATAAGAGAAGAATCAAACAGATGCAATAAAAGATGATAAAGGGGATATCACCACTGATCCCAGAGAAATACAAACCACCATCAGAGAATATGCTAAACAACTCTAAGCAAATAAACTAGACCATCTAGAAGAAATGGATAAATTCCTGGACACATACACCCTCCCAAGACTAAACCAGGAAGAAGTCAAATTCTTGAATAGACCAATAACAAATTCCGAAATTGAGGCAGTGATTAATAGGCTACCAACCCAAAAAAGTCCAAGACCACATGGATTCACAGCTGAATTCTACCAGAGGTAAAAAGAGGAGCTGGTACCATTCCTTCTGAAACTATTCCAAACAATAGAAAAAAAGGGAATCCTTGCTAACTCATTTTATGAGGCCAGCATCATCCTGATACCAAAACCTGGTGGAGATACAATAAAAAAAGAGAATTTTAGGCCAATATCCCTGATGAACATTGATGCAAAAATCCTCAATAAAATACTGGCAAACCGAATCCAGCAGCATATCAAAAAGCTTATCCACCACGATCAAGTCAGCTTCATCCCTGGGATGCAAGGCTGGTTCAACATACACAAAGCAGCAAACATAATCCATCACATAAACAGAACCAATGACAAAAAACACATGATTATCTCAATAGATGCAGAAAAGGCCTTTGACAAAAATCAACAGCTCTTCATGCCAAAAACACTCAATAAACTAGGTATTGATGTAGCATATCTCAAAATAATAAGAGCTATTTATGACAAACCCACAGCCAATATCATACTGAATGGGCAAAAGCTGGAAGCATTCCCTTTGAAAACTGGCACAAGACAAGGATGCCCTCTCTCACCACTCCTATTCAACATAGTGTTGGAAGTTCTGGCCAAGGCAATCAGGCAAGAGAAAGAAATAAGCGTATTCCATTAGGAAAAGAGGAAGTCAAATTGTCTCTGTTTGCAGATGACATGATTGTATATTTAGAAAACCCCATTGTCTCAGCCCAAAATCTCCTTAAGCTCATAAGCAACTTCAGCAAAGTCTCAGGATACAAAATCAATGTGCAAAAATCACAAGCATTCCTAAAATCACAAGCATTCCTATACACCAATAGAAGACAAACAGAGAGCCAAATCGTGAGTGAAATCCCATTCACTATTGCTACCAAGAGGCTAAAATACCTAGGAATCCAACTTATAAGGGATGTGAAGGACCTCTCCAAGGAGAACTGCAAACCACTGCTCAAGGAAATAAGAACGGACACAAACAAATGGAAAAACATTTTATGCTCATGAATAGGAAGAATCAATATCATGAAATGGCCATACTGCCCAAAGTAATTTATAGATTCAATGCTATCCCTCAAGCTACCATTAGCTTTCTTCACAGAATTGGAAAAACCTACTTTAAATTTCATACGGAACCAAAAAAGTGCCCACATAGCCAAGACAATCATAAGCAAAAAGAACAAAGCTGGAGGCATCATGCTACCTGAGTTCAAACTATACTACAAGGCTACAGTAATGAAAATAGCATGGTACTGGTAACAAAACTCATATATAGACCAATGGAACAGAACAGAGGCCTCAGAAATAACAACCACACATCTACAACCATCTGATCTTTGACAAACCTGACAAAAACAAGCAATGGGGAAAGGATTCCCTATTTAATAAATGGTGTTGGGAAAACTGGCTAGCGATATGCAGAAAGCTGAAACTGGATCCTTTCCTTACACCTCATACAAAAATTAATTCAAGATGGATTAAGGACTTAAACAAGACCCAAAATTATAAAAATCCTAGAAGTAAACCTAGCAATACCATGCAGGACATAGGTATGGGCAAAGACTTCATGACTAAAACACCAAAAGCAAGGGCAACACAAGCCAAAATTGACAAATGGGATCTAATTAAACTAAAGAACTTCGGCACATCAAAAGAAACTATCATCAGAGTGAACAGGCAACCTACAGAATGGGAGAAAATTTTTGCAATCTATCCACCTGACAAAGGACTACTATCCAGAATCTACAAAGAATTTAAACAAATCCACAAGGTAAAAAACAACCCCATCAAAAACGGGTAAAGGATATGAACAGACACTTCTCAAAAGAAGACATATAGGTGGCCAAAAAACATATGAAAAAAATGCTCATCATCACTGGTCATTAGAGAAATGCAAATCAAAACCACAATGAGATGCCATCTCACACCAGTTAGAATGGCGATCATTAAAATGTCAGAAAACAACAGATGCTGGAGAGGATGTGGAGAAATAGGAACACCTTTACACTGTTGGTGGGAGTGTAAATTAGTTCGACCATTGTGGAAGACATGTGGCAATTCCTCAAGGATCTAGAACCAGAAATACCATTTGACCCAGCAATCCCATTACTGGATATATATGCTCATAGATAGGAATTATAAAGGATTATAAAGCATTTATAATGGATTATAAAGCATTCTACTATAAAGACACATCCATATGTATGTTTATTGCGGCATGGTTCACAGTAGCAAAGACATGGAACCAACCCAAATACCCATTACTGATAGACCAGATAAAGAAAATGTGGAACATATACATCTTGGAATACTATGCAGCCATAAAAAAGGATGAGTTCATGTCCTTTGCAGGGACATGGATGAAGTTGGAAACCATCATTCTCAGGACACTAACACAAGAACAGAAAACCAAACACTGAATGTTCTCACTCATAAGTGGGAGTTGAACAATGAGAACATATGGACCCAGGGAGAGGAACATCACACACCAGGACCTGTCAGTAGGTTGGGGTGGGGCAGGTAGGGGAGGGATAGCATTAGAAGAAATACCTAATGTAGATGACGGGTTGATAGGTGCAACAAACCACCATGGCACATGTATACCTATGTAACAAACCTCCACATTCTGCATATGCACCCCAGAACTTAATGCATAATTAAAAAAGGGAAATAAACACATTTTTAAACAATGATGTTCATTGTAATATTATTTATAATAAAATGTCACAAACCTTCTACCTATTTAACAATAAGTGATTAGTAAAATAAAGTATGGTTCAATTATATATGATGTAGTAGGCAGCCATTAAAAATGTATGAGAAACATAAAAACATGGGAAATATTTATTTCATAATATCAAATGGAAAATTCAAGTTACAGAGTAGAATATGCAATGAGAATAGTTTATATATAGACCCAGATATAGAGCCAAATGAAGTGGCTAAGTTAGGTGACGGGATTACAAGTAATTGTCTTCTTTTTGTTGTTTTTCTGTATTTTCCAGATGTTCTTCAAAGGAATGGTATTGCCTTTATAATAAGAGGAATATCCAATGCATTTTGTAAAAATGATAGTAGTATATTACTTTTGAAAGGAATGAATGAAAATGCTGTTTAATGATGTTGTAATCTTTGGTAGAAAGCAGACCTCTGTATGTCTATAATGAATGGATAACAAAACATATTTTGTGAACAGAGCCAATACCACCTTCTGGGCTACTGTTGTTTTCTGTGACTTTTGATCATAATTTCAGATGATGTAGTGGACATTTGTTGTAAGCCCCAAGAATATTTTTTCCTGAAGATTTTCTGCAAATAACTTTTACACACTGAAAGACTGAAATAGAATCAAAACTTATAAAATCGGGCAAGACAGGGGAAAAAGAGATTCAAAGTGTCCTACCATAATTTTTCAAAAGAACATATTGTTCCCTCATTGCTTTTTCTCCATTAAAATGACCTATGTGCTTTGCTTTAATTTATACCCAAGACATTTGGAATTTGGTATAAATTAAAGTATAAGATGACTTTCAAGAATAATGTCAGGATAAGAAAGCTTCTATTATACACCAGCTAAATATTTTTAAGTCCATTTTGTCAGATAAAGCTTAACGTGTTCTGGGTCAAGAGAATTTTAATCTAAACTCCTTGCTCATTTCTTTTATTTTCATTGTCAACTGACTACATGTTCATTGCAGCTGATAAAATCCTCAGTAGCAAATGCCTGAGGAATGCCTGTCAGAAGTCATCAGTGTGTCACTGATTGCTCAAATTGAATCAACTTTCCTTTAAAATTATTTTTTAGCACTTAAGTTTGTTTTCATGGTTAAGAAAAATTACAACTTCAATTTGTACATCTCTTAAAATTTCTAGGTCATTTATTCCAACATGATAAAACCTTTTCTTCAAGTGAAAGTAATTGTCAAGAATCTTCAGTGCATTTTTAGTTCCTTTGTCTTTATCTTCATTGCCATTCTTTATGCATGGCTTCATTTACCTCCTCATTTGTCTTGTTAGAGTTAACATTTTTGTCTTCAGATATGTCCTGCTAGATGTCTCCTGGAACTCCAGTTTGTTTATATCTTCTCTATTTCTTGCATCTGCAATGACAACTTGTTGACCATGAACTCATATCGACACAACTCAGTCTTGCGTTAGTGTCCCTCCATGGGGCTACGCTATCTACTCAATCCCACCTAAGCTACCTCTGAACAGATATTCTCTGCTCTGGAATGATTGTGCTTCTTTTTGCTACATAGTATGTTACTCTTTTCTTTTTTGTCATTTCTCATGTTTTGTCTCCATCTAAAATGTCTTTCTGATCAGGCACAGTGGTTCACACGAGCACTTAGGCTGAACCAGGAGGATTGCTTGAACCCAGAAATTTGAGAACAGCCTAGACAACATGGCAAGACCCTGTTTCTACAAAAATTTTAAAAATTAGCCAAGCATGGTGGTGCACATCTGTGATCCCAGCTACTCAGGAAGCTGAGGAAGGAGGATTGCTTGAGCCCAGAGCTTGAGGCTGCAGTTAGCCATGTTTGTACCACTGCACTCCAGTCTGGGCAACAGAACAAGACTCTGTTTCACAATAATAAATAAAAAAATAAATAATCTTTCTGGATCTCTACCTCTCTGCTCACATCCTGAACGACATTAATGTCCTATCTCTGTTCTCTGAAAATCCTTTGACCATCACTTTTACTTTCCTCAACATTTTACCACCTGATTTAATTGTCTTGAATAGGTATCTGATTATCTAATTAGTACATTAGATACTAATGTACTCCTTCCACAAAATTATAAGCTTTTTGTTATTAGAGACTGTATTTTAAATTGTGTGTGACTCAACTATCAGAATAAAATGGTCCACCAATGAATTGGGGTTAATAAACTTTGGAGAAATTACTTAATTATATTGTCTTTCATTGTATAATCCAGAATATGATTACTAGTTTTAAAACTATTTTCTAAAGACATGAAATTTGGTTAATTACTCATATATGTGTGTAAAGGAATGCCATGGAGATAGAAAGAGAACCCTGAGCTTATTTATTTCCTAAATCTTCGTTGCACCTCCTCTTTATCGGCACTGAGTAGACATTGATAAATAAAAATGAAATGCCAAAAAGTTTATGCAAACTAAAATCTAATTGAGATAAAAGATACTACACAAGTTATCAAATATGTGCACAAGAAATATATAAATGATTATAGGTGCTATGACAGACAAGATCAGCAATGGAGAAAATTAGAGGGAGGGAGGGAAAAGTACAACGTAGACAAGCTGTCTGGAGTGACCTGGAGGAAAGGCATCAGCTACATGAAGAGGAAGTGAGGGGATTTTGCAGGTTCTGGGAACAGTATATGAAAAAGCTTACAGATGGGAACAAAATAAAATCATGGTAGCTTTGAAGCAGTAAAGAAAGGCCAGTAAGGTGAGGAGAGAGCAACATGAGACGAGGACGGGAAATTGTCAGGACCACAGACCACGGATGGCATCATGGGCCATGCAAAAAGAATTGTGGATCTGATTTAAACTGAAATGTAAATTGATTTGTTCTTTAAACTCAGCTTTACTGCAATGTAGGAAATGGATTAGAGAATATCCAACAGTACAAAGTGTTTATGTTTTTTATTTGCCAAATCTATGTTATTCATGGAGCCATATCACCTAAGATAATGAAATATCATATCTTCTAAAGGTAGATTGTTTACAACTTTTACAGTTGATCATTAGACAATAGTCAGTTTTTTAAATAGCAGTTGTAGAACCTAGAGAAACCTGTTGTTTTATTTATATTTCAGTGGCAATATAAAATGCCTCTAGTTCAGCTTCACTAAGCTCCCTTTCCATTAATACAAGGTGGAATGGTTTTCTGTCTGGTCATCCATTTCCAGGCAGGGCATTATGAGACATCTATATAGGATGCTTCATCCCATAACTGATTATATTCAAACCCAAGACTGGAATTTTCTGATAAAAAGCATTTCTCAGTAATCTTTGATAATTGTCAGATTCAAAAGCATCTTTTTGCCCCTGTTTAACTAAGATTAAAATGAATGTTAATTGCTTCATCCTTACATTTAAGAAAAACAGTTAATGTATTTCCCCACCTAATACTTTAGACTTAATTTGTCAGCTAATATTTTTCTAAGCTTCTCAAGGGATGGCTCAAAGTAAGTTAATTATGTTTCCGTGGAGTTGAACTTTTGGGAGGAAAGAAAAAGCTTGTATCTGTATACCCTAATCTGCAATATCCTTTCCAGTTCATGACACGAAATGACCTAAATCAACCTAATTAGCAGAAAATATGTAGGAGTTTAGCTTACGTGGCCCTCATGCAATTGCTGTAGTGAAATCACAGAATGCATCCAATTTTAAACTGATCTTGATGTGAGATGAGTAAATGTTAAATAATCCTCTATTTCTTCTCAACGTGTTTCAATAACAAATTCCATTTTCAACAGTTACATGATTACAAGCTCTGAAATTAAATTTCATGATGAATAATTAAGCACCACTCTTCAGAGTCCCTGGGAGAAATCACATTCGCTGCAGCACAAACACTTGGAATAATCGATTGGGAGTCAATTGGCAAGCACTTCAGTTTTAATTTGCAGTTGGGAAGGATCCTCCTTCTCTTCAGCCATTATGGAGTGTGTGGCTTTTCCCCTCCTTGTCCCATTTGGGGGTGGGGGCAGGGAAACAGGACTTTGTCTTGCTCCGGTATTGTTTCACACTGTAATATGTGAGTACTGAGCTTTAAAAGATATCCATACAAGACAGTTCCACAGTGACTGTAAAATCATAACTGTCATCAAAGTCCTGACAAGTTAACCTTTCTTTTAGAGTCACAGGTGAAAACAATGAAAAATGTAAATTTAACATTTTTGTTCACTTATTTTTATTCTGGAGTTCAGGGGATAGCCAATGCAAGAGTACTACATAGAATAAGGACCGTGACTTTTTTTTTAGGAAAAACTATATTCCAACCACTTGATTGGGATTCAGAGCAAATAGATTAAATTCTCCATGTCTCAGTTCCTTTATCTATAAAATGGGTGTGACGGTTAATTTGTCAAGTTGACAGGGACACAGGGTGGCCAGATACTTGGTCAAACATTCTGCTGGGTGTTTCTGTGAGAGTATGTCTGAATGGGATTCACATTTAACTCAGTAGACTGTGTAAAGCAGAATGCCCTTTCTAAGGTGGCCATCCATCGAAGGCCTGAATAGAACAAAAGACTAAGAGAGAATTCTCTGGCCTGAAGGCCTTCGAACTGAAACATTAGCTCTTCCTGGTTCTACTGCAGCTTCTGGCCCTCACACTCAAGCTAGGATGTGGCTCTGCAGATTTTGCACCTGGCAGTCTCCGTAATCATGTGAGCTAATTCCTTACAACAAATCTCTTTTATTAAAAGAAATAAGGTAATATTTTATTATAAGATAACAAACTATCTTTTTGTTATAAGGGATTAAAGAGATAAAATCTCTTTTATGATCATTTTTAGTATAAAATAATCTCTTTTATTATAAGAAATTAGCTCATGATACACACACATATACACACACATATATACATATCTCATATATATACATCATATATATATACATCCTATTGGTTCTGTTTCTCTTAAGAACTCTAATACAATGGCTATAATAACATTTCTCAAAATTGTTGTGAAGAGTAAATGAGATTATAAATAAAAGATCTCTCACACAGTATTTGGCCAAAGTAGACAGTTCTCCCTAAGGATAAAGTCTGGATGATTCCTTATTCACAAACCAGAAGGTTACAGAAATGATATTCAGTTTATTTCCGTTTTCAAAAAATTTAACCTGCCTTCAGTACACATAGGACCGTGTATACGAGTGAAATATTCATCTCTCCCACAATGCTGCTTCCTGAGCCCACTGTGGCCTGGCTGGGCTATGACATAGTGGGAGGGTAGATACTGGCAGTCTGGTATAAAGCAAATTTTCTGTAAAGGGCCAGATTACGGGTATCACAGTTTCTGTTGCAATTACTTACCACTGTTCTTATGGTAAGAAGACAACATGCAAACAAATGAGTACACTATTTTCTGATAAAACTTATTTACCGACACTATCTAATTTTCACTTTTCACAAAACATTATACTTCAATTGTCTTCAACCATTTAAAAATGGAAAAACAATTTCTAATTCACAACTGGTACAAAACTAAGTGGAGGCCTGTATTTGTCCAGTGGGTGTGGATGAAAGAGGCTAAGCTGAGACTCCCACACCTGGGCTCCAGATCATCACTATCAGTCACTCTGTGCCACTGGGACCCGTGACATGTTCCCTCCGGCCCTCAGTTTTATCGTTTGCAAAATAGAAGGATGAACTTGATCATGTTTAAGTTTTCCTCCTGCTCTAAATTATCTGTCTCCAATTCTTAGTGTACTTATTGTTCCCAAGAAAGTAAAGGCAGAGCCATCCAGCCTTCTCTAACCCTGTTCATGCAGCTTTTTAGAGCCCTGGAGTCCCAAAGTTTCCAAACAGACCTGTGCTCTACTCTAAGGAGTAACATTGGCCTGTCCTTTAACTACACCCTGAGGCTTTCTGGGGGAAAGTGAATCAGAACTTCTGCTTCGATTACTTACTATCGGGGGAATAGAATCCTCTTTCTTTGTGACTGGGGGGAAAGGTAAGAGGATATACTGAGAAATCCACAGACTATGTAAATGGATGAGGCTCTGTATCCCTAGAACACTTTATTTCTAGACATTGAAATTTGAAATTCATATAATTTTCCCTTTTCACACAATATTGTCCTTCTTTTGATTTCATTTCAATCATTTAAAAATGTAAATATTTTTATTTATTTTTACTGAGATGGAGTCTTGCTCTGTCACCCAGGCGGGAGTGCAGTGGCGCGATCTCGGCTCACTGCAACCCCTGCCTCTCAGGATCAAGCAATTCTCCTGCCTCAGCCTCCTGAGTAGCTGGGATTACAGGCACATACAACCATGCCCAGCTAATTTTTGTATTTTCAGTAGAGACGGAATTTTACCATATTGGCCAGGCTGGTCTCAAACTCCTGACTCAAGTGATTTGCCTGCCTCGCCTCTAAAAGTGCTGAGATCACAGGCATGAGCCACCATGCCTGGCCTAAAAGTGTAAACATATTTTAAAAGGAGAGAGTAATGTAGCCTCACTCTTGTCAAAAAGGCAAGAGGCAAGGACATCTGTAAAAGATAAGGAGTGAAAGATCTGATAGGGAAGACGTAGAAGTTTGGGGCAAAGCAGAACCAGATTTGAATCCTACTTTTTCCCTTTGTGGGTACTATGACTTTAAACACAAAGTTGTCAAACATCTCTTTCACAATTTTCTCATTTATAAATACTGATTAAACATGCTGCTATAAAGACACATGCACACATATGTTTATTGCAGCACTATTCACAATAGCAAAGTCTTGGAATCAACCCAAATGTCCATCAGTGACAGACTGGATTAAGAAAATGTGGCACATATACACCATGGAATACTATGCAGCCATAAAAAAGGATGAGTTTGTGTCCTTTGTAGGGACATGAATGCAGCTGGAAACCATCATTCTCAGGAAACTATCGCAAGAACAGTAAACCAAACACCGCATGTTCTCACTCATAGGTGAGAATTGAACAATGAGATCACTTGGACACAGGAAGGGGAACATCACACACTGGGGCCTATTGTGGGGAGGGGGAAGGGGGGAGGGAGGAGGGATAGCATTAGCAGATATACCTAATGTAAATGATGAGTTAATGGGAGCAGCACACCAACATGGCACATGTATACATATGTAACAAACCTGCACGTTGTGCACATGTACCCTAGAACTTAAAGTATAATAATAATAATAAATGAAAAATAAAAAAATAAATACTGATTAAAATACTTTACTGAGGTATTGTAAAGATAAATGAGTTATTCTAATAATGGTTCCTGTACACAGAAGATACTCGATGTCATTGTAAAACTATGCTATTTGTTACTATGGCATTTACAGAACAAGAGCAGCCCAGAATGTCCATGTCTTGATCACTGGAACCTGTGAGTATGCCAGGTTATAAGGCAAAGGGAAGGGAAGGTTGCAGATGGAATTAAGGTTGCTAAGGAGCTGATTTCAGATGGGGGGATTATCTTGGATTATCCAGGTAGTCCTGATATCATCACAAGTGATAAAGTAGGTGGGATACAGACAACCAAAGAGATGGCAGAGAAGGACTCGGCCTGCGATAAACCAAAGAAGGTCAGCAGCTTCTATATTATGGAAAAGGTGAGAAAACGGCTGCTCCCCTGGAGCCACCAAGAAGGAACATAGTGACATCCATTTCATCCATCTGTCTTCCAGAGCTGTAAGCGAGAAATTTCTGTTGTTTTAAGCCACTAAGTTTGTGGTGACTTATTAGAGCAGCAATTGGAAACTAACCCATACTATTATTATTATTGTTGTGATTATTGTTATTATCCATGCAGAAAAACCCAGCTCTCCACCAAAATATGTGCTTCCCCTGTCTGCAGTGTAGAGATTTTGCTCTAGGCAGCTGCCTGGCCAGGAATTCTATTTTCCAACTCCTTGCATCTTGTGAAATCATGCAACCAAAATTGGATTGCTTCTGGACCAAAGCATTTAAGTAGGTGT
Source organism: Mandrillus leucophaeus (assembly GCF_000951045.1). Taxonomy (NCBI): domain Eukaryota; kingdom Metazoa; phylum Chordata; class Mammalia; order Primates; family Cercopithecidae; genus Mandrillus; species Mandrillus leucophaeus. The sequence goes on along the minus strand of NW_012104743.1, from coordinate 2,139,221 downwards.
CCCTTCCCTTTCTAGGGCTAGATGCAAAGAATCCCAAGTTACAACACGGAAAATGCCTTGCCCCCTGAATCACTATCTGGGTAAAAGTTACCTGCTTACTAGGAATACCTGCATTGGACCATCACATGAACAAGAACAAAAATTAAATTATGTGAACCACTGATGTTTTAGGATTTATTTGTGAAAGCTAGCATTGTTACAGCTGAGGTATTATCTGCCACTAAATTCCCATTCATTTTATTTCGCTGGAAAAGCGGCCAGAAAACATCCTTCCCTTTTGCAGTCCTTTTATCTCTTCAGGAAATTACAAGTGTTTCCTTAGATCTATTTGTGAGAGTAACCCAGGTAGTTACCCTTTTAATATCCTTTAATCTTCCTACTGATGTAATCTCCCAATACCCCAATGCCTCAAGGAACTCCATTACCAAATTCTGAGACTACTATATTCAGATCCTTGTCTTGAGACATTGAGAAATACAATATTATAGACTTGTTTATTTGAGGAGGAAGAAGCATTGTTCTCACCTCGTCCATGTTCTGATGCAGAGAGCTTTCCTACATCAGGCCCTTCTCTACTCCTGGCACCCAGAGCCAGGCCCCCTGTTCCTGCTACCACTCTTAGTCATTCTGGATGTTTTAGAAAGTTTGTAAATGTAAGCACGCATCGAGGGGCTAAACTGCAGTTGAGAGAAAACCAGCAGGGCATAGTAATTATAAACATTTATTTCAAAACAAAATGATATGTTCTCAAAGCAAACAGAGTCACCCCACAAGGTGTCACAGCTGGAGTGGTGTGTAAGGCTGCAGAATGCACCCTCAGCTTGCTCTCCTTTGGGGCCGAAGTGTGTTTTACAGGACATCCATGGGCATTAAAGGAAGAAAGACGAGTTCTGGGCTCAAATAAGTTTGGGATACCCTGAATTGAACAAGATAAATATATTTGTTTTCTTTGACATTATTGGTGCTCTTGTTCTATATTTTAAAACGTAAACTATAGTGTGCAAGTTTTCTAGTTATATTTGATCATGGACTTACATACACATATATGGAATATATATATACAAGTAAATACACATGTATAAGAAATCAGCATTTAAAAAAAAATTTTCATAAATTACCTTGCTAGCAATGCAGATTTAGGGGCTAAATTTCTAGTTTGTATATTATTCAACTTACTTTCATTTCCTCCTTTAACTGAATGGTTTTGACCTAACTGTGTGCTTATTTTCCAGCTATTGTCAGTGAACGGGAAGGTAGAAATCTCAGACCATTTCCTGGCTTACTGTTTCATTTTGTCCAAGGTTACAAAGAGTGTTTTGAATTCAAAGACGATCATGCTCATGTTTTCTTAAGTCTGGTGTCTCTGTGGAAAATCCAGGGATAATGTTAAATGACCTGCCTAGAACCTCCTTCTTTCCCCAGCATATGAGTACAAGTTTTCAAGGACAAAACTTTATCCTGCACAAATTAAAAAAGGATTGAAGCAGCCTGGGACCCCTAGTGGAGAAGCAGTGTAGTATGTGGCTCAAATCTCTGGCTGAGAAATCTGGCAGGCCTGATGCCAGTCTCGTAGCAGTGAGATCTTGGGAAAGTACTTATGATCTTGGGAAAGACCTTGTGTCTCAGTTCCTCTTCTGTGAAGTAGGGGCAACAATACCTACTTTGCAGGCATGTTATGAAATTAAATGAGATAATGTATATCAATCATGAAGCCTCTTGATAAACAGTATTATTTATGGCCTCAATTTCACTGGTCTCTATTGCCAGCTAGGTCAGTTCTGGTAAAGGATCAATAAAATATGCTGTACCACAGTATCTGATGATGCAACTGCAACAAAGTGACACAATGTCCTCTAAGCAAAATGACCCTGTTAACACCTTCTTCTCCAAATATTTCCTATCAAGCTCTTCAGTATTACAAGATCAGGATTCAGAACCAGCGATTCCTGAGTCTCCACTAAAAAGGTCTGTTCTCATTCACACTGCCTCTTGCCCATACCATTTGGACTTTAAAATATCCTCTGCTATGAGATTAAACAAATTAACTGCTCAAAGGACCTCACCAATCTAGATTACCATCATCCTTTTAAGCAAGAAGGGGAAGACCCCAAGTCCAATGCAGAAGAGTCATTTCAGTGTTTTACTCTCTTGTCTTGGGCTGTAAGATCAGTAATCCTACTGAAATGAGAAGTGAAAATAGTGAATTTCCAAACTCAGGCCCTCCTCTATGGGTTTCAGATACCAATCAGTATTGCTATCAAAACACTCTTACAAACCTGTCCACTGGGAAGTTTTCCCCAACTAAAATTACCCTTAGGCTTTCTCTCTTCTCTTAACCAATTCTACCAAATATACTCATAAGAGAAAGTTTTATGCATACCTTGAAATTAGGCCTAATTCATAACTATGGTAGAATCCTAGTTCCTTTGAAGCAAATACAGTTTTATTGACTTTAGAATAGGAGAACTAAGGCAATAAAATGGCATTTCATGTTCGGATTGGTGGGATTGTAAGAGCATTAGACCACTAGATGATATAAAAGTGATATAAAGTCAAACCTCTGCTTCAAATAGGCATGCTGAGTTACCTGGAAAATACCATGAGCCTCAGTGCCTTCATCTATATGTAGAAATTCTCTTGCTATATCTTTTTGTCAGTCACATAGGACTACAGTGGCTGTATAAGGATAAAAGAGACTATCGAGGAGCATGCTTGAATGAGGCAGATTGCTGAATACTGATCCAAGGTTGGCATTTCAGCAAACTTTCCCCTGAGATGCAGATGCAAGCTGTGAGACAGAGCTGAATTGCCAAGAACAAACAGGAAGTTTTGAGGAATCGTGTGGAGCAGAAAAGGAAAAAACAATGTGAAGGGTGACACTAGAGAGGGTCCTTTAGAGATAAAAAAGAAAGATATCTAATGGGGAATTAAATTATGTTTCTGTGAGTGTGGTTTTAAAGAGAATTTTCTCCTTACTACATCTTAAACAAAACAATCTATTGCTGTGGGTGGGTTGTGAATGTTCATTTATTTTGTCTTTGTGATAGTGAGATAATTGGTGACTCAACGTAAACAGACCAGCCAAAAAGACCTACACATGTGCACACCACAGTACAGATGGAAAGTGCATTAAAGTGGGTGGGAAGCAGGAACTGAGAGTCCTAGTTCACATTTTAACAACTGGGCATAGTCAATGACTCTAGGTCATGGTTTTCCTTTCCATATCATGGAATCTGCTTCTGTAATATGCAGGCATCTTCTGATCCAATGTAAATGTTTTGGAAAAAGCCTTGAGAAGGAAATAGTAATATTAGCATAAGAATTAGACCCAGAACATATGATAGCACTCAGTTTACTGGAAATCACAGCCTCGTCCCAAAGATGGCCTGTTCTAATGAAAATCTGAAAATTCTCTGAGTCATGCAGGTTGTATAGTTGCCAAAACAACTCTTCAGAAAGAGTAGCCATGGAAACAGCACACCAGATTGTCTCAAGGGGTGTATAAAAACATCTGAAAACTGACTTGGAGCACTTGGCAGACACTGAGAGAGGTAAGAGGCTCTGTTTGTGGGGAAAACAAAGGCCTTTTAACTGTTATTGCTGCTCTGAAAGGTGTAAACATACGATCTAAAGGCAAGAATCCTGAGCCCAGAGCAGGCTCTGTGGTGACTGACTTCCCAGCTGACATCTGCTAAGTAAGGATCTGATGGCAGAGAATCTTTAGCCTGAGTTTATCAACAGTAACATCTCAGATAGCCTCGATATGCAGTGCTCTGCTGCCATTAAATCTGTGACTTGATGGTTAATCTCTTCATCCATTAAGCCCCCAGGAAAGTATACCTCTGCATAGTATAAAGGAAACTGTTCCTAGAACTCTCATTGACATAAGTGACACCACACTGTTCTCCTTATTACACAGTTACTGAAATCGAAACAAGTTTATGCATATGTTTATTAGCTTTAATTACGTAGGTAACACATGGATTAATTCTTGTGAAAACATTTAAACTATACAGAGTGCAGGGCAAATGTTTCCCTTCTCACCTCATAATCCCATTGCCCTATAAGAGGCAAACTTGGTTACCAGTTTTGTGCACAATCTTTTAGTCCTTTCTCTACATGTTTCTACAGTTGGTGTTTGGTTTGAGGCTTATTATTTAATACATGGGTATGTTTTCACCTCCAGTATACTTTTTCTCCCACTTAAGTATATGTTTTGAATATCTTTCCACTTGTGTCCATCTACCTTCAGATATATTGCTCTAAAATTTGCATCAAAACATGTAACATTTTCCTGAGAAAAAGTGCTTTTCTTTCCTAAGCACAGATCCAGAAATAGGCAGGAATAGGAGAGAGAAGAGACTTTAACATAAAAACAATTCACATTCCATCTCTGCTAGTTAATATTTAGTTGAATTTGGGCAAATTACGTACACTTTGTGGACCTTAATTTCTGTTTAAGAAGAGGGACAGATAATACATTTAAAATGAATAAGAATAACATAGAACCTCATCCGCCATATTATCTGGCACAAAATAAGTTCAAAGTATACATTAGTTGCCTTTGCTTTGTAAACAATTCTATAAAGGAATAGTATTCTAAAATAGGTAAAGAGTTGGTGATAGTCGGCACATAGCTGGCGTTCAACACATTTTGTTATGTGATAAATGAATGAAGGTGTAGCTCCTGTGTAGCAGATACATGGATCTTCAGAATTGTATCAATTCTGATTCTATTATAATTGTCTTACATCCATTGGATGGGAGTTCTTTGAGAAAAGGACACAGATTAGACTCAACCTTGTAACCTAGATTATGGAAAACCTTGGCCACAGTTTCATATGATCAACACACAGAATACTTTTCAAACAAATAAATGATATATTGTCCCCCAGCTGAAGCACTTATTTGACCACAACAAAGAGGTTTCCACTTTTCCCCATCCTCCATTTGCCATTTTTGTTGTCTTATCAATCTGATTAAATTATATCTCACTAAATGGAAGAATTCCAGACACATATCAGAAGGGCAATAAAAATTTGTTGAACAAATTGTAGCCCTACTGGAAACCCAGGTTTTCAGCCTTTGGGAAGGATAGTATTAAAATTAAAAATATATTCAACATTGAAAGCCATGTGTCTCATCTTTTCTCAAAATCTCATACTCACAGCACATGCTATTTCTCTATTCCGTTCTAGGTAGTTCTTTACCACCACTCTGCTTCTGCTCTTTCCCTTCTTCTATACATACATTGCCTCCTGAATTGCTCCATGACTTAAGAAGAACAATATCTACTATCTAGAAGATATAAAACAATGTATAATTTGTATATTAATGGCACAATCAGTTCCTTCTAGAAATTAAGGGTTCCCACAGCATACTGGTTAACCTATCACTGTCCTACTATTTCATGCATATAAGCTGACTCCTGTCTATCTGTCCAAAGTCATTTCAATCCATCTTTTCTTTCATGCACTAACCTTGCTCCAATCTGACCTTCTTGCTGTTTCTCAAACTCTTGTATACTTTAAGGCCTTCGTATGTGTAGTTTCCTCTGCTGGAATGCCCCTCTTTCTCCTTAATATAGGCTCCTGGGTATCATTCAGGTCTCAGCATAAATGTCATGTCCTTTGAAAATACTACCACCCTAGCAAAGTTCCACACTCCAATTATCTCGAATCCTACTTTCTTTGTTGTCTTTTTTTTTTTAACTACAGATGACAGTTTAATTCTTTGTGTTTATTCATTTATTGTTTGCCTCCTTCATAAATGTTTCAGCTTCCCAAAAGCATTTCCTATGTCTGTTTCCTTTAACATTTGGATATATAGCAATTAGTCTGAGTTTTGGCATATAGTTGGTTCTCATATTGTTGAATGAATAAGTCAGTAAAGAAAGATGGAATGTTCTATTAACTTTTCGGGATTTAAATTTACAATTTCTGGGATACAACATTTACTAGAGATTTTAGTTTCTAGTGATCATAACTGAGATTTGGCCACTTTGAATCCCTGTGTATTATATTTTACAATAGCAAAACATTCATTTATTTCCCATTTTTTTCAAGTAAGCAAAGTGTTACTGTATATTGATACGGGAAGGTATTTACATTTAAGCAAAGGTGTTAACAGCATGTAGTCAGTTACCAGAAGCCTACTAAATAAAACTAATGTGTAAGAAACGCTAAATAATGTTTCCAAGCCAATGATTTCATTATTAGGCACACTATCTTTCCATGCTAAATATGTAGCAATTCCAGTATTTGGTATCATTTTAAAGAGATAGCTGATATTTTATTTCTGTTGCATTAAAGCAGAACCTTGCGAAATAAGGAACTGACACAATCAATATTTTAAATGCATGCACTCAGAATAACAAGGCCTCATTTATATTCATTTCTCCAAAATTTGGGCAAAGCAGAAAATAATAAGTATTAATGAGAGCTTATTAAAGGTACAACATTAAATTATCATGGGTAAAGAATTAGATTCTATTTCTTCAAAGTTTCTTCCTTCTTGCCAAGAGCTCCTAATTACTTTGAGCTCAAAAACCATTCCATCTGCATCAACGTTTCCCTGATGGTATTGCTATTTTGAACATACAATTTGAAATTACTTATTAAGAAGTTGTTTAGAGAAGTAAAATGCAATCTCTATCACAGTATAAGTAAACATCTCTTAAGAATTTTTAGTCACTGAAGATTTTTTTAAAACCAGAGGTTTGTAAGAATGCAATATGATTATTATACATCAGCATAAGAATGTATTCTACAATAAAAAAGAGGAGTGTTCTTGATTAGGAGAAAGCTTTACTGATATACCCAACCTTCTGCTCATTATTCCAGAACTTGGAACTGGAATGTCACTGGATCTATTTGGGAAAGTATTTTACTGAGGAAAGGGAAACAGGATGCCACCAAACTGCTGGAGAGAACAATTGTTAGGATAATAATAATAATAATACTTCTCAGTGCATGCAATGTGCTAACTAATTTACATGCTTTGTTTAACTTAATCCTCACCACAGTAGGAACAATTATTATGCCAATCTATGACCGAGACAACGAAGGCCATGTGTGGCCAATACGTGCCTCTCAATGTTTGCCAGTCTAGTCAGTAGTTTGCTGTATCCGCCTGTAGCCTTGCCTGGCAGATACTGAGAGGCAAGCATTAGCCATGCATGGAAGTGGGATAGGGGAACCATCTGGGCGGCAAAGAAGCTGTGTGAAATCTTCCTTAATCAGCTGAGGAAGACAGGACTCATGAGGTCATGCCACAGGAAGGAGGGAGCAGTTCCAAAGACATGTGGTCTTTTAGATGAGAAAACAAATGAAAGTATTTGAGGAACGATAAGAGAAAGATAGTGGACCCTTTGATACTGAGAAAGGTATCCCACATGAATGTTTAGCATGTGGAAATAGAAGGGACAGGGAAAAAAAAAAAAAAAACCAAACAAAAAGGGAAGGGCTATTTATACCTTCATTTTGCAATATTGGAAATCAACAGAAATCATCTGTCTTAGTTTCATAGGGCTGCCATAACAGAGGACCACAAGCAAGGTGGCTTAAACAGCTGGAATATATTGTTTCACAGTTCTGGACACTAGAAGTCTGAAATCGATGTGCCGGCAGGGTTGGTTTCTTTGGAGGGCTATGAGAAAATGATCTGTTCTGGGCTTCTCTCCATGGCTTGTAGATGGACACCTTCTCCCTGTGTCTTCACATCATCTTCCCTCTGTACAAGACTGTACAAGACAAATGTCCCCTTCTTATAAGGATAGAGATATTTTGGATCAGGGCCCACCCTAAAAATCAGACTTTACACTTGATTACCTGTGTAAAGACCTCAAATACAGTCACATTCTGAGGTTCTAGGGATTAGGAGGACTTCAACATATAAATTTGGGGGGGATACAATTCAACCCATAACATTATTTGTAATTGAAGGAACAAAAAATAAAGGTGATAAGTATACATTTTTGTAATTGCAAAAGCAACTAAAAACAGTCATGTAAGTGTACTCGGAAAATGTCTGGGGAGCATGTAAGTGAGTCTTCTGTGATAGAGTAGGATCTAACATAGCAGACAGTCAAGAGACAACACCTGAAATTGACATATTCAAAAAAGTTTATTATTTAGAGATAAGTGGCATCCTCCAGGAAAAAAAAAAAAAAAAGCTTATTTAAAATTAAAAGCAGTTTTTGTAGACTTCTTATACCTTAGGGAAGGTATAAATGGGTAGGAGATCCAGAGGCTTTTAGTTTTAGCTATAAACACTGCTGAACTATTTAACTTGAAAATTTTAGGTAATAACTTAAAATAGCCAGATACGGTAATGGATTGAACATAAACTTAGTTGATGACCTGGCCCTGGCCCAGAACTGAGAATTAAGAATGAATGCACATATTGGATAATCCTTTACAGAAAAGACATTTTGACAAATGGTTTCCATTCAGGGAATATGGTAATAGAAAAAGAGGGGGGCTGGGGAGAAAAAAATCCCAGGGCTGCATTCAAACATTGCAAACATAGCACTGAAGAGAAAAATATAAGATTTTTTTTTAAGTTTACATAAAGCATTGAAAATTGTATAGCAAAGACATTAAATTAACCTAGGTGCCTATCAAGGTGGATTGGATAAAGAAAGTGTGGAACTTTTACACCATGGAATACTACACAAGTACAAAAAAGGAGGAAATCATGCCCTTCAGCAACATGGATGCAGCTGGAGGCATTATCCTAAGTGGATTAACAAAGGAACAGAAAACCAAATACCATGTTCTCACTTATAGGTGGGAGTTAAACATTGGGCATGTATGGACATAAAGACGGAAACAATTAATCACTGGGGACTATGGAGCAGGGAAAGAAGGAAGAAAGGGTTGAAAAACTACCTTTTGGGTACTATGCTCACTACCTGGGTGATGATATCAATTGTATCCCAAACCTCAGTGCCACACAATATACCCATTTAATAAACCTGCACATTTTATTTTTCAAAATAAAAATTGAAAAAAAAAAGGAAAAGAGAAATTTATGGATGTAAATTGTTATGGGCTGTACTCATATCCACTGTGTCCTTTCCTCTCATCCAAACAGCTCAGTCAAGCCTTTCCAGATTATTCAGATTCTAGGGTTCCTTGGGTCTGACAAAGGTCATTTTATTTGTGTCTTTTCTTACAGAGTAGAGAGATCTTGAGAACGGCCAGCAGCCTCTTGCAGGTCTTTGCAACCTCTTCACTTTGAAGTATATTTGTAAAAGTCTGATTTTGCTGCTACAAATCTGGGAGATGTGGAGAAAGGGAGAGGTAAAGCTCTTCCTTTCCTGCTGAGAAAGAGTCTATAGGAAAGGGATTGGGGACAGACTATACTGGCATGTCCATGTCTCTGCCCAAGCTCTTTCCTTGTCTCGGATGCTCTTTGATTGCTGAAGGAACCTCCTTTAGACTGAGCTCACATAATGAGGTTTCGTTGTGTAATAAAGAGCAGGTTTTATCAATTTGCCAGTTATCTGCAACCTATGTTCATTGCAGCACTATTCACACTAACCAAGGTATGAAATCAGCCTAAGCATTCAGCAACAGATGAATGGATAAAGAATGGCATATATACACAATGGAATATTATTCCGCCATAAAAAGAATGAACTCCTGTCACTTGTGGCAAAATGGGTGAGCCTGCAGCACATTACGTTAAGTGAAATGAGCCAGATACAGAAAAATAAATACAGCATGTTCTCATTCATATGTGGGAAATAAAAAAGTTGATCTGATGGAAGTAGAAAGTAGAATAGTGGTTACCAGAGAAGAGTAAGAAGGCATATAAAGAGATTGGTTAATAAGTAGAAAATTATAGTTGTATAGAAGGAATAATTCTAGTATTCAATAGCACAGTAGGGACTATAGTTAAAATAATGTATTCTGTATTTCAAAATAGCTAGAAGAAAGGATTTTGATGTTCCCAACACAAAGAAATGATAAATGTTTGAGGTAATGGGTATGCACTGATTTGATCATTATACATTGTATACCTGCATCAAAAGAACACATATACCCCATAAATGTGCATAATTATGTATCAGATAAACATTTAAAAATTAAAAATAGAAAAGGGCAGAGATTTCAGCTCATGAGAACAAGTTTAAGTCTTAGCTCTATCAATGTACTAGTCTGAATCCATTTCTTACCTTCGTATCTCAGCTACGGTCATGTGAGAATGGAAATTCTGATATCTACTGTAGAAGAGAATTTCTAGAAGAGTAGGTGAGAGTACAGTTTAAGCTTGAGGGTTCCTCACTTGCATAGGCCCCTGCAAAGCTCTATACCTAATTTTCTATTCATAGTTTTATCATTTTTCCCCAGAAGGTCCCAGAGATGTATAAGCTTCACAGAAAGACCAGGTGTGCCTTGGATCTATTTCACTTTAGTATTTACAATGGCTTTGTTTATAAACCTGGGGTTAAAATCAAGGTTTCCTGACATCCAAGCCAGAGTTCTCTCCCCTTAACAGCAACGAATGCTTTTTCCTTTCCATTTCCAAATTCCTGGAACTTTGCTCATTATCTCTTCCTTCTCATCCCTGTCTATCACTGATGTCCAGACACCCTCAATACCCTCATTGGTAGTGCTGTAAGACTTTAAAATGTATCCTCTCATCCTACTCACCTCTGAAAATACCTACAGGTAGAATCAAAATACCATTCTCTTGGTTACATTTTCTTAATTTTAAAGGTTTTTATAAACAAACAAGTAAAGGACAAGTAAATGCTGCAAAGTTGTAACTTTCATTTTTCCAGAGGGCATTTGCATTCTGAGAGGTTGTTTATTAAGGCAAAGGAAAGAATGAACAAGGTCGAATTTGCTCCTGTTGGGCTGGCTCCTGCCTTCTTAGAAAAGTGGGTTCCACTATGATCCTATTTGGAATCCTGAGGGTGGTAGTCCAGTCCCATGAAGGTTGGTGGAAAGAACTTGAGGAAGCGAGATTGTGGTACCTAAAACTGATTTTCTCCAAAAATCTCAATCTTGAAAAAATGTTTAACCAAGATTGTTAAAATGAAAAATGAAATTACAGACTGTGGTGGTTAATATTGGGTGTCAACTTGATTGGATTGAAGGATGCAAAGTATTGTTCCTGGGTGTGTCCATGAGGGTATTGCCAAAGGAGATTAACATTTGAGTTGGTTGAATGGGAAAGGCAGACCCACCCATAATCTGGGTGGGCACAATCTAATCAGCTGCCAGTGAGGTCAGAATATAAGCAGGCTGAACGTGAAAAGACTAGACTGGCTTAGCCTCCCAGCCTGCATCTTTCTCCCATGCTGGATGCTTCCTGCCCTTGAACATCAGACTCCAAGTTCTTCAGCTTTGGGACTGATGGACCTTCAACCACAGACTGAATCCTGCACTGTCAGCTCCCCTACTTTTGAGGTTTTGGGACTCAGACTGGCTTTCTTGCTCCTCAATTTGCACACAGCCTATTGTGGGACTTCACCTTTTGATTGTATGTGTCAGTACTCCTTAATAAACTCCCCTTTACATTTATGTATTAGCTCATTTTCATGCTGCTGATAAAGACATACCCAAAACTGGGAACAAAAAGAGGTTAAATTGGACTTACAGTTCCACATGGCTGGGAGGCCTCAGAATAATGGCAGGAGGTGAAAGACACTTCTTATATGGCTGCGGCAATTGAAAAATGAGAAAAAAGCAAAAGTGGAAACCCCTGATAAGCCCATCAGATCTCGTGAGACTTATTCACTATCATGAGAATAGCACGAGGAGACCAGCCTCCATGATTCAATTAACTCCCCCTGGGTCCCTCCCATGACACGTGGGAATTGTGGGAGCACAATTCAAGTTTATATTTGGGTGGGGACACAGTCAAACCATATCAATATACATCTATCCTATAAGTTCTGTCTCTTTAGAGAACCCTGACTAATACATGGGCTATGTTAGTTTTGTTTTTCATGGTGCCTCAGTTGACTTCAACTGGAGTTGAAAGTTTACACCTTGAAAATATTTGCATATTTCACAAGTATAAATTCAACTCTGGATGCCATGAAGTAGACTTTTTTGTTCATGAAACATTTGAAATGCATGTATCTCCTTTTTTTTTTTTTGAGACGGAGTCTCGCCCTGTCTACCAGGCTG
>NW_012104743.1:2116468-2125915 GCF_000951045.1 Mandrillus leucophaeus | reverse complement strand
AGAAGGAGAAGAAGAAGAAAGAAAGAGTGAGAAGAAAGGAAGGAAGGAAGGAAGGAAGGAAGGAAGGAAGGAAGGAAGGAAGGAAGGAAGGAAGGAAAGAAGGAAGGAAGGAAAGAAGGAAGGAAGGAAGGAAGGAAAGAAGGAAGGAAGGAAAGAAGGAAGGAAGGAACGAAGGAAGGAAGGTTCCTTTTGAGTTTTAATCATCATCAAGGATGCTTTCTTTGAATATAAATTTTTCACAGATAGTTAAAATCTCTTTTCCCATAATGCCAACACAGCACAAATAGTCTCAAAGTATCTTAATTATTTATATTAATTATTCAAATGTGTTTAGCTCCCAAAGAATAATTTACCAACTATTAGAACAGTTACTTTGGATTTTCTGCTTCATGTAAATTAGTTATGAATGACTTAATTCCAATTCATTTAACCTCAAGGTGATACTCATAAGTGAGTGTTGAGAAGTTTTAAGAAGAACAAAATTTAAGAAACATTCTTGCTGCAGAGAAGATGTGTGCCTAACTAAGAATAGCACCATGCAGACTTAAAGTGGAGTGCTAATGGGAACCTGTGCTAGGTGCTTGCTGGCTGTTTGATGCTCCAGAGAAAAAAACATGTTATCATCAGAGATTCATCTTTGCTCTCACACCTTGGAGTACAAATACCAAAATGGCCCTGAGGCCCTTGCCTCTCATCTGTGACAACTTCAGGCCCTGCTAACAATTGGGGAGGCAGAAAATTCTTGTGTATAGCTCAGTAGATTTTTTTGTTTCAGTTTCAGCCGCAAGCCATCTGGCTGGGAGTCTGACCAGAATACAAAGAGAACCCTTTTTTGACCAATCAAACTGCAACATGCAAATGAACTCTGGCATTCAGAGATTTCACCTCAAGTCCTCAAATGGGGAAGTCATTACTCTTCTGAATACCCACCCCTATCCCCAGAGGCATATGACCTCAATCATAAAAGGTAAGACAGTCTCTCTCCTGTAATTCAGACACTACCAACAACCAGACCAATATTTTTTTAAATGTAAATCTTAATTTATTACTGCTCTCCTTAAAAATCTACTTTGTGCTTAGAAAAAAACTTAAACTCCTTCACTCTGTCATAAATCCCTTCCTTAATCAGGCATCTCCAATTCCCACCTCTTCTCATCCCACTCACTTCCTTACTTATCATGTTCCAGCTTCATTAGCGTCCTTCTCTACTGTAGAATCAAGCTCTTTCCTTCTCAAGGGTCTTTGTATGGCCACGTTCCTTGATCTGGCATCTAATTTCCCCAGCTTTCCACAGTGGGGCCTGCTCTCTCCAGCTTATCCGATCTACTCTCTGTACACCATCTCACCAGTCTCCTTATTGTCATGGCACTTTCTTTCCTGGCATCCACCTCCTGTTCCTCACAAACTAAAATTATTTTGTTTATTTGATTTGTTCATTTTTATTGTCCAGTCCCCTTTAGGGTTCTCATTAGCACAATGGAAGTGTTCAAAAGTTTTTGTTGAGTCAATTCAATGAATTAGTTAGTAAACAAAAGAATAATTGCAAATGGAGAGAAAGGAAAGTAGAACTTCAATGAGGGACATGGGTAAAGTTAGCATTATCCCAAGAAAACTGTAATATCGGGAAAGTTAGCATTATAGAAAACTGTAATATCGGGAAAGTTAGCATTATCCCAAGAAAACGGTAACATGGGGAAAGTTAGCGTTATCCCAAGAAAACTGTAATATGGGGAAAGTTAGCATTATCCCAAGAAAACAGTAACATGGGGAAAGTTAGCATTATCCCAAGAAAACTGTAATATGGTGAAAGTTAGCATTATCTCAAGAAAACTGTAATATTGACATGATGACATTATGAAATTAGAAAATAAATATACAGGGCGAGAGAGGAAGCAGACCAAGATGGCCAAATAGAAGCTCCAGTGATCATCCCCCTGACCCCACTGCAGGAACAACAAACTGAACTACTATCCACAAAGACAGCACCTTCATAAAACCAAAATCAGGTAAGCAATCACAGTAGCTGGCTTTCACAATGTATCAGAGAAAGAGTCACTGAAGGAGGTTAAAAATTCCTGACACCAACCCCTCCTGCATCCGTGGCAGCAGCCATGTGTTGCAGAGAGAGAATGTGTGCTGGGAGAGAGAGCACACAGTGATTGTGAGACTTTGCATTGGAACTTAGTGCTGCCCTGTCACAGGAGAAAACAATATAGGGCAGAATTCATCCTGTACCCAAAGAGGGAGCATTTAGACCAGCCATAGCCAGAGGGAAATCAACTACCCCAGTGACTGGAACTTGAATTCTGGCTAGCCCCACCACTACTGGCTAAAGCACTCTGGGGTCCTAAATAAACTTGAAAGGCAGCCTAGACCATAAGGACTGCAATTCCCGGGCAAGTCCTGGTGCTGTGCTGGGCTAGAGTCAGTGGACCCGGGTTGCATGCAACCTAGTGAGACATCAGCCAGAGCAGCTAAGGGAGTGCTTGCGCCACCCCAACCTCAGACAGAATAGGTTTGCAGCTCCAGGGGAGATTCCTTCCTTCTGTCTAAGGAGATGAGAAGGAAGAATAAAGAGTACTTTGTCTTGCAACTTGGACACCAGCTCAGCCACAGTAGAACACAGGACCAGGCAGAGTCCTAAAGACCCCATTTCAGGCCCTAGCTTCTGAACATTTCTAGACACATTCTGGGTCAGAAGGGGACATAAATCAAAAGTACAATAAGATATCATCTCACCCTAGTAAAAATGGCTTTTATCTATAAGGCAGGCGATAATGAATGCCAGCTAGGATGTGGAGTAAAGAGAACCCTTATACACTGTTGCTAGGAATGTAAATTAGTACAGCCACTATGGAGAACAGTATGGAGGTTCCTGAAAAAAAATTAAAGATAGAACTACTATATGATCCAGAAGTCCACTACTGGATATTTTTCCAAAGGAAACAAAATATGTCAAGAAGATTTCTGTACTCCCATGTTTATTGAAGCACATTCACAATAGCCAAGATTCAGCAGCAACCTAAGCGTCCATCAACAGACGATAGATAAAATGCGGTACAGATACACAATGGAGTACCATTCAGCCATTGAAAAAGAATGAGATTCTGTCATTTGCAACAACATGGATAGAACTGGAGGACATTGCGTTAAATGAAATAAGCCAGGCACAGAAAGACACACTTGGCATGTTCTAATTCATTTGTGGGATCTAAAAATTAAAACAACCGAGCTCTTGAAGATAGAGGTTAGAACAATGGTTACCAGAGGCTTGGCAGGGTAGTGGGAGGTGGAGGGAGTATAGATGGTTAATGGGTACAAAAATATAGTTAGCTAGAATGAATAAGATGTAGTATTTGATAGCACAACAGGGTGACTACAGTCAACAATAGCTCATTGTACATTTAAAAATAAAAAACAGTATAACTGGAATGTTTATAACACAAGTAAATGATAAATACTTGAGGTAATGAATATATCATTTACCCTGATGTGATTATTATGCATTGTATGCCGGTATCAGAATATCTCATGTACCCCAAAAATATATATAGCTACTATGTATCCATTAAAATTAAAAATAAAAAAGAATATTGAGAAAATATATATATATAGGTCCATAACAACACAGAGAAATATTTCTTTTTACACGTATCAAGTCTTTATATTCACTTCTTCTGAGTATTTGTTAAATATTTACTGAGTAAATAAAAATGGACTTTAGGGCAGGTTCTCAGCAATATTTTTGTAATAAATAAATCATTGTATAATTTGGCTGACCTGAGCCTTAAGATATACACTTATTCATTCTTTGTTTTCCTGTTTCTTAAAAATGTGATTTTAGTTTAAGACTAAATTTATTTATTTATTGAAATTATTGTGTGATGAAATACTGCATGTACTTCCGTGTTTTACTTAGTTTTGACTTTCAACGAAGTGTAATGTGATAATTTATGCTTACAGGAGGAAAACAAAGTTAAATTTTACATTTTTAAAAAACTTCATTTTGTTCTTCTTCTTAAAGTAGTTTGGCCAAATGACCCTTGTATTACTTACAACAGTCAAAACCACTCCAACCAAGAGACATACAATTCAGCTGCTAAAATAAAGTGAATGTTTATTCTTCTCTCATGTCATGGTCAAGAAGTAGGTGGTACAGCACTGGAAGGGGAAGGGAAGCTCTGCAATCTCCAAAACATCCTAAGCAGCTGCCCCAGTTCTCCTCATTATGAAACCTGTGTCAACGAAAGATTGCACCTGACAGAGTTAAACAAGCAAGGAAGACCTTATTCAGAAAAACTGGACTCAGTGTTATTAAAATGAAAGGAAAGAAAGTATTGAAGAATTAGGGTGAGCTGGTGGAAAAGTAACGGAGGATATTAGGGGGCAGATTGATCCATTTGATTAGGCCGTTTGTGTTTTCTAATTGGCACTTAGGGAAGTTAGTCACCTACCCTCCCAAAGAGACTGAGACATAGAGTCGATATCTTCCTTGAAGATGAAATTTCTAAAGGATGTGTCCCAGGTCCTTGAGAAAGACATCCTTGAGTTGCAAATCTGGCAAGAAGCTGGGAAACAATTTACATTTTAAAGGGGCAGGAAAATGATTCACAATTGCAAGTTTTCTAAAGCAAATGCCCTAAGAAAAGTCAAGAGCCTATAATCAAGAAAAAACCTGTCTGAAATAGTCAGTCTGAGGGGAATGCTAAGCCTATCTTGGTCACTTCTATGAAGGAACAATGGAATTAACAGTGTAGCAGGACGAGCGGCAGACAAAACTCCTCAGACACGGAGTTACAGAAGGAAGGGGTTTATTTGGCCAGGGGCATCCGCAGGACTCCTGTCTCAAGAGCCAAGCTCCACGAGTGAGCAATTCCTGTCCCTTTTAAGGGCTCACAACTCTAAGGGGGTGCGTGAGAGGGTCGTGATTGAGCAAGCAGGGAGTACGTGACTGGGGACTGCATGCACCAGTAATTAGATTGGAACAAAACAAGATAGGGATTTTCACAGTGCATTTCTATACAATGTCTGTAGTCTATGGATAACAGAGCTGATTAGGTCAGGGTTCGATCTTTAATCACCAGGCCCAGGGAGTGACGCCGGGCTGCCTGCCTGTGGATTTCATTTCTGCCTTTTAGTTTTTACTTCTTTCTTTGGAGGCAGAAATTGGGCATAAGATTATATGAGGGGTGGTCTCGTCTCTTAAGAGAACACATATTTCTTCACATATTTCCTCTTAAGGACACAAACAGAAGAAGCACACATTATTCTCTTCATATCCCATTGGCCAGAACATAGTCACATATTTACACAAACCTTCATAGGAGGCTGGGAAAAGTCTTAGGTCAGTCATGTGCCCATCTAAAACTGGCCTGAATTGGGATTCTTTCACAGGAACTTGCGAAAAACTCTACCCTACACTTTTTTCCACCACTGAATCATCCAACACCATAGAGTCTGCCCAGGTGGTATGGCTTATGAGGCAGGGTTGTTTGCACACTGCTGCCTTGACCTGCCTCAGAGCCCTTTCTTGCTCCTGACTCCATTCAAAGTCAGCAGCCTTCTCTAGGTCAGAACAATATTCTTGGATATGGAATGTGTGGCCTCGAAACCCAATGTATTCTTGCTTTATCATAGGAAATGCAAGAAGTATCCATTTGTCTTTCATTTTGGAGGAAATATCCTGGCATACCACTAATCTCTGGACCCCTAATCATTTTACTGAAATTGCAGGTCCCTGAATCTTCATGGAGTTTTATCTTCTACTACCAGGAGCACACATGTCTTATAAGACTTTCAGCATGCTAGTCACTTCTTGTTCCTCATGTGCAATCAGCATGATGTCATTGACATAATGGATTGATGTAATGTTCCAAGGGACTCTGACAGGCCTAATCTCCTAAGACTTATAGCACTGAGGGAAGGAGAGTTAGCACAGCTCTGAAGTGGAAATCATAAGTGAATATGTTTTAGCCAGTCTCATGAATGCAAACTGTTTCTGATCCTGTTATCTGACTAGAATACGAAAGAATGCATTCACTAAATCAATGGCCGTAGGAAAGTGACGCTTTATAAATCTGCTGTAGCAACGACACTACATCCAGCACAGTAGCTGTGCTGGCTACTACTTGTTTGAGCTCACAGTGGTCTATACTACAGTCATTCTCTAGAATCCATCCATTTCTGCAGGAGGCAGCCTGGCAAATTTAACAGAGATGAGATAGGGACCACCACCCCTACATCCTTTAGATCTTTAATTATGGCATAAATTTGAGTATACATCATGAGGAAGAAAATGATGTATAGTAATTATAAGAAAAAAAACCAATAAATTGCTGATTCATTCATCAGGGACACAGAATAATCTAGGGAAAAAGATAAAGGACAGAGAGTATAAGGTTTGAATGTTTTAGTCGCATAGCCTGATTACTCTCTGCATGACTCGCTGTACATATTTAACTCTCTAAGTCCAAATTCCTCTACCTGTAAATAAGGTTGCTAATATTTGCCTTCAATCTGTCTTATATGGAAGGCTATTAAGTAAACAGATGAATATAGAATGTTTCCTTAATAATGGTAGATATTTGGTGCTGTAAAAGCACATTTAACAGGCTACCGAACACTTTGAAAGGAAATATAAGCAATTCAGTAAAAGGGAAGTGTTGCTACAATAAAGATTTGCCGTGCTAGATATTGCCAAAGGATGAAACACCATCTGGAACTGTGTGGTCAGTCCAACCACTGAGAAATGTAAGGGGCAACATAAAACTTTCTCTCTGCCCGCTGAAGCTTCACTGAAAAATCAACTGACAGAAGGCAGATTAATAGGAAAAATTGCATACAAATTTATTGACCTGAACAGCAGAGAAGCACAGAGTGATTACCCCAAGCCCCTGATAGGGTTCAGAAGTTTATGTACCATCTTGAGTTTACAGAAAAAATAAGGGCTCGGCCAGGTGTGGTAATCCCAGCATTTTGGGAGGCCAAGGCGGGTGGATCACCTGAGGTCAGGGGTTTGATACCAGCCTGACCAACATGGTGAAAGCCTGTCTCTACTAATAAAACAAAAAATTAGCCTGGCTAATGGTGGCAGATGCCTGTAATCCCAGCTACTCGGTAGGCTGATGCAGGAGAATTGCTTGAACCCAGGAGGTGGAGGTTGCAGTGAGCCGAGGTCGTGCCACTGCACTCCAACATGGGCAACAAGAGTGAAACTCCCTCTCAAAAATTAAATAAATAAATAAAATAAAAACAAAAATAAGGGCTCAGCGCATGGTCAAAACAGGTTATGGTGGTAAGATAGGCTATGTCAGTGAGAGAAGAGGAGGTCTGGCTAGAAAAGGTGGTCTTGTAATGCAGATGAAACCTCACAGGTAGAGGTCCTCAGAGAGAATAGATGGCAAAGTTTTCTTTCAGACCTTTAAAGATGTCATACTCTCTGTTAATCTTTCTTAGACAGAACAAGCAAAGGACCACAGAGAAAACCTGGCTACCTCAATGAAGATTTTTCTCTACACATACAAATCCCCCCCCAGTAAAAGACAGCTTTTCAGCTATTCTTGTATTTGTGTTTCCAGGCCTTCCTTATAGCCACCTTGATCTGTGTCAAGGAAATATATTTTGGGGTGAATATTTTGATTTCCTTCAGTTCCCTCCTTTGAAACTTTACTTTTAGGAAGTTTCACATATTAAAAGTCAACTTGATGGCTTTGTAGAGATTTAGATTAGAGGTTGTTAGGTAAGAGACAGGCAAAGGAAGAGAAAAACAAAATGGGATAAATAGAAAATGACAAATTTAAATATACTGCCCCATATCTTCTTGAATCAGTCTTAGTCCTAAGAATAGATCAGTCAAGTTTAACAGCTGTTTCCCATTCTAGGAGGTGACATTGCAGATAGAGTAGGATCCATCTACATAGAATGTACGTAAACATATCTTTAATCAGAGGCATTTCTATGGAAACAGAAGAAAAACAAAAGTTAATGTCTGGAGTAGTCTGTACATTGCTTTCTCTCAGAGTCTTTGAAGCATCTTCTGATTCTATGGGCAATATGGCAGATTTTTCTGGATTGTGGTTTCAATCAGGTGTTTCAATGAACTTTCTGAGTAGTCCATATGTCAACAGGCATATCTAGGTTGCCATAATAATTTCTTCCAAAGTTAATAGCAAGTTTTCAGGGCTTCAAGAAAAGTACAGTTTTAATTTTTGGTAATTTCAAGTTAGATAAATGGGAGACACATATGTAAATGTTAGTTTGGAGACTTGTAGCCAGGAAAGAATTCAGAATTCGGTCGAATCTGTAGGCAAATAGTGAGAATTCAAAAGCAATGGTCAGGGCTAGGATCCAATAATAGGTGTGCTGTAGCTTTCTTCTGAAACATACTTCTTTTTCTATCTAGTCCCTCATTTTCACCAAATATAAATCATAGTAGGACTAATTTATTTTCAAACTTAGTTTTACTCTTATTATACTTGGCCTGAATATTCACATAAAGTACAGAAAGAAGAGAGACTGGCCACATAGGACCTTTTTAACTTAACTTTGCTGGAATTTTTTCATAAGAAATTTTTCATTAGACTTTTAAAAGCTTTTGAGTCTAAGAAGCCAAACCAAGGATTTGACATCAGACTGTGCCTGTAATACCTGTACAAATTGGGTGAATTCCTCTCTTCTTGAGATCCCCAAAATACCCTGAAGTTCCTAGGTCTGTGACATTCGTTACTTACTGCAAGGTCAGGAACCTTGTAAGGAAACAGTATGGATGAAGTACTAGGCAAGTCTTTTTTCCCAAGTCTATTGGCTTGAAAGTAAATCTCCATTCTTCAAAGCAGTTTGAAAATACGAATTTGAAAATATGACATTCCAGTAAAAGCTTTGGTAATAACCAATGTCTCCAATTATGTGTTGTTACAAAAGAAAACAGATTCTTATTGAACTTATGCAAATTACTATATTGCCATAAAATAAGAATACTCATGAATAGTTTCTGAATTCTGGAGAAGTTAGATAAAGAAGAAGGTAAATGTTTCAATTTTGCTCGCAAAAGTACTTTACTCAATTGCTATAAGCTGTAAATAGTTTAAGAAAAAAGTTTTCTTGACTCTGGAAAACAAAACATAAAAAGAATAAGCAGTGTTTCAAACAAAAAGTCAAAAGATTATTTCAGTCCTTCATTAGTTCAGCCCCACATAATTAACCCTTTTTCTTCTTGTGTTAGGTTAGCAATTTTCATGAACCCATCCATTTTTAAATTAGAGTTCTGCAAGTTTTTACCTAGTCTAATGGTATGATATCAAAAATTATCAGGAACCTGAATTTAAAAGTACTTGTCCTTGAAGAAGAAGCAGATTTTGGATTCTAGCTGATTATAAGCTGCTATTTGAGATGAATAAAAATAATAATTGTGGATGACAAAAGACAGAATAGCCATGGCTAAAGATGTAA
>NW_012104743.1:2113771-2116418 GCF_000951045.1 Mandrillus leucophaeus | reverse complement strand
GTTGCCATAATAATTTCTTCCAAAGTTAATAGCAAGTTTTCAGGGCTTCAAGAAAAGTACAGTTTTAATTTTTGGTAATTTCAAGTTAGATAAATGGGAGACACATATGTAAATGTTAGTTTGGAGACTTGTAGCCAGGAAAGAATTCAGAATTCGGTCGAATCTGTAGGCAAATAGTGAGAATTCAAAAGCAATGGTCAGGGCTAGGATCCAATAATAGGTGTGCTGTAGCTTTCTTCTGAAACATACTTTTTTTTCTATCTAGTCCCTCATTTTCACCAAATATAAATCATAGTAGGACTAATTTATTTTCAAACTTAGTTTTACTCTTATTATACTTGGCCTGAATATTCACATAAAGTACAGAAAGAAGAGAGACTGGCCACATAGGACCTTTTTAACTTAACTTTGCTGGAATTTTTTCGTAAGAAATTTTTCATTAGACTTTTAAAAGCTTTTGAGTCTAAGAAGCCAAACCAAGGATTTGACATCAGACTGTGCCTGTAATACCTGTACAAATTGGGTGAATTCCTCTCTTCTTGAGATCCCCAAAATACCCTGAAGTTCCTAGGTCTGTGACATTCGTTACTTACTGCAAGGTCAGGAACCTTGTAAGGAAACAGTATGGATGAAGTACTAGGCAAGTCTTTTTTCCCAAGTCTATTGGCTTGAAAGTAAATCTCCATTCTTCAAAGCAGTTTGAAAATACGAATTTGAAAATATGACATTCCAGTAAAAGCTTTGGTAATAACCAATGTCTCCAATTATGTGTTGTTACAAAAGAAAACAGATTCTTATTGAACTTATGCAAATTACTATATTGCCATAAAATAAGAATACTCATGAATAGTTTCTGAATTCTGGAGAAGTTAGATAAAGAAGAAGGTAAATGTTTCAATTTTGCTCACAAAAGTACTTTACTCAATTGCTATAAGCTGTAAATAGTTTAAGAAAAAAGTTTTCTTGACTCTGGAAAACAAAACATAAAAAGAATAAGCAGTGTTTCAAACAAAAAGTCAAAAGATTATTTCAGTCCTTCATTAGTTCAGCCCCACATAATTAACCCTTTTTCTTCTTGTGTTAGGTTAGCAATTTTCATGAACCCATCCATTTTTAAATTAGAGTTCTGCAAGTTTTTACCTAGTCTAATGGTATGATATCAAAAATTATCAGGAACCTGAATTTAAAAGTACTTGTCCTTGAAGAAGAAGCAGATTTTGGATTCTAGCTGATTATAAGCTGCTATTTGAGATGAATAAAAATAATAATTGTGGATGACAAAAGACAGAATAGCCATGGCTAAAGATGTAATTGAGAAGAAAATTTGTCTATTTCTGTGGCATAAAATAATTTAACATAATAATTATGACTATTAACATATACCAAGACATATCAGAATTTTAGGAAGCTCATACGATTTTGGAACACATATTAATGACACATTTGTACAAATATAACTCAAAGAAAGTTAAACATCATTTATGTGACAGTGCTTCCCAGATGATGTTTTATAAGCCAAATAAGCCTAATATGGCTCTCTTGGACTTCCAGGGTTTCTTTTTGGAATGTTCAAAAATTAGTTCAAAGTCAAAAAGACTTAATTTAGAATTTGAAATTTAATTTTGGGAAGTTTATCAAATATCAAATGTTTAAAATACTTTATCAAAATAAGGTCACACAGGTCCCTGTAAAATAATAACTATTCATTTAGCAAAGTGATAATTAAAAGATTTCAAAAAGCAAAAACCTTTACTCTTTAATTGAAAAGAACTGGGTTTGCCAAATAATCAAAAGGCTTATTAAAGCTAGCATGAGACAAACTCTCCCTCCTTTTGGCAATTTACTCAAAAAACAAATGAAATATTTTACTGTCTCTTAATACTACATAAAAATTTTGTTCAATGAGAAAACAGAATTCTACCTTTCTATTAGTGTATTATTAATATTAAGCCCAAGTTTAATAAAGCCTATACACATACTGATCCAATCTTAATCAACTTGACTACATGTGATAAGATTTTCAAAAGCCTTTTATAACCTCTTAGAATTTTTTCCATTATCTTTCCCCAACTTTCTATACCCATTTAGTTTTTATCTGTCATTTTCATTTCTTTCTTCAATTAAAACAACCTCTAAGAACCTCTAAGCCAGAAAAAATTATTTTTCTTTAACAAAAAGCACATTCTCATGCCTTCTTTATAAAATTCGTTACCAGAAACATATCTTAATTTTCTTATACTCTCTGACATCGAATTTTTTTTATGTCGTAGTTTTAATTATATGTATCAAGTGCAATGCTAACTCTTAGTTACCCTAATTTTCCGTGAAAATTACTTAGGAAATAAGCAATTTTAATTA
Source organism: Mandrillus leucophaeus (assembly GCF_000951045.1). Lineage (NCBI taxonomy): Eukaryota > Metazoa > Chordata > Mammalia > Primates > Cercopithecidae > Mandrillus > Mandrillus leucophaeus. Next base: position 2,114,060 of record NW_012104743.1, on the reverse strand, counting down.
CTATATATCAGGTGCAGAGGCTAGAAAAAGGACAGAGGTGTGAAGACAATACCGATGGATCCAACTAGCATCGCCAGAAGTCACAGCTGGGTTTGGGAGGACATACTGACTTTAGTTCTGCCCCACAGTTAGTGACCCAGGCACTTTGGACACACATATGTCCCCACGTCTCAACATAGCCACTTGTCTAGACCCCAGAATCTATAAAAGCTCAAAACCAAAGACAAAGGGTCACAGAAGAATTAAGCAAGTATCAAAATATCAGAAGAAACAGTTCTATGAACTTAAA
>NW_012104743.1:2104813-2113721 GCF_000951045.1 Mandrillus leucophaeus | reverse complement strand
AATCAACTTGACTACATGTGATAAGATTTTCAAAAGCCTTTTATAACCTCTTAGAATTTTTTCCATTATCTTTCCCCAACTTTCTATACCCATTTAGTTTTTATCTGTCATTTTCATTTCTTTCTTCAATTAAAACAACCTCTAAGAACCTCTAAGCCAGAAAAAATTATTTTTCTTTAACAAAAAGCACATTCTCATGCCTTCTTTATAAAATTCGTTACCAGAAACATATCTTAATTTTCTTATACTCTCTGACATCGAATTTTTTTTATGTCGTGGTTTTAATTATATGTATCAAGTGCAATGCTAACTCTTAGTTACCCTAATTTTCCGTGAAAATTACTTAGGAAATAAGCAATTTTAATTACTATATATCAGGTGCAGAGGCTAGAAAAAGGACAGAGGTGTGAAGACAATACCGATGGATCCAACTAGCATCGCCAGAAGGCACAGCTGGGTTTGGGAGGACATACTGACTTTAGTTCTGCCCCACAGTTAGTGACCCAGGCACTTTGGACACACATATGTCCCCACGTCTCAACATAGCCACTTGTCTAGACCCCAGAATCTATAAAAGCTCAAAACCAAAGACAAAGGGTCACAGAAGAATTAAGCAAGTATCAAAATATCAGAAGAAACAGTTCTATGAACTTAAAGATCTATCAGAGACAGTATAATCCTGTCTGACCAATAGATCTAGGCAAAAATATCTAAATTAAATTCAGAAGATATTTCTATTTCACCTTACCAACCATTTTAAGAACTGGCTTTATTTACCAAGTGTTACTGAAGTCACATAAACTTGAAAAGAATTTGAACTTATTTACTTAATTTATGAGTGTTCATTTATATATAAGTCAATTTGGTCATTTTGGTCCCATGTGGACAATATACAAACAGACATGTATACTCATATACACATAAAAATACAAACAGACACAAATAAGCCTTTAGAGTTTTGATTAGAAAATTTTGACCGTGAGACAGGTACAAATAACTAGTTCTAAAGGACCGCTGGATTAAATCATGCCTCTGTAAATGGAACAAGTTAAGTTTGTCTGTCTCACATATCTGAAACCTTTACTCAATTTTGGAGAAAACAGGGAAGCAAATTTATATTTCAAAGCACAGAGAGAAAATTTCAACTTTTTCAAGAAGGAATATGGTTGTGTTAGAGGAAGATTGAAAATGGATGTCGGGGTTACAACATTATAGCCATAGCAGGATTTTATTAGAAGTCTAATTTGATTTAGATAGGAAGCTTCTAATTTTGTCTCTGCTTTTTAACGGGATCACTGAAATCAGAGCAGATTCCACCAATGAATAGAGCCAATACAGCATTTGTAGTTTTCAGAGCCTAATACTTACATATGTGAAAAGCAGGTGCAGCTGGAAGGCAGAACACCTAGGTGTCCCCAAATCAAATAATTCCATTTTTTTACACTGAAACTTGGGTCCCCCCCATAGAGGGAAAGTCCATGGGATAGAGTCATGCAACATTTCCATAGTGCATCTCCCTACAAACACATTCTCCCAAGGCCAGTAGGTTACCCAGTGCCACTCTGCCCACTCTGTGATCAGCCCATTCCCATGGGAGTCTTTTCCCTTTGTGGTGAGTGTTTCCACATCCTCTAAGTGTTCAAACCATGCATTTTATATCTAAACACTCAAAGAAATGAGTAGCCTTCTGCACTAATAATCTTTCTTTACAATTGCATGCAGCCACATCCCAAACTGCTGTTACCACTAGTGACTTGCTAGCCATTGCACACACCAAGGTCGAGTTTTCTCTCATAGTGTAAAGTAATCCCGGCACCCCTCAAAAACAAAGAGATCAGGTAACTCAATGCAAAAAGAGAGCAGAGCTAAAGACCAGAGAGGAACCTGCCCATGACTCCTGGGACTGCACAAGAAAGGCAGAAGACCCTCAAAATAGGGTGTGTGGCATATTTTTCTGTGTTTCTTAAGGGGTCTCAGAGTCATTAGACATTGACTGTAGGTACATTCGTGTGGTACTGAACATGGTAAAGAGGATAAAATCTGAGGGAATGGTAAAAATAAATGGGCAAATAATTCTTAAAGAAGCCAATTTGGGGAGATGTTAAGCTTTTTAAAAGACCAATATGATGTTACATTTTTCTTTCTTTCTTCTTCTTTTTTTTTTTTTTTGAGATGGAGTCTGACTTTGTTGCCCAGGCTGGAGTGCAATGGCACGATTTGGGCTCACTGCAACCTCTGTCTCCCATGTTCAAGCGATTCTCTTGCTTCAGCTTCCCGAGTAGCTAGGATTACAGACACCTGCCACCACGCCCAGTTAATTTTTGCATTTTTAGTAGAGACAGGGTTTCACCATGCTGGCCAGGCTGGTCTCAAACTCCTGACCTCAGGAGATTAGCCCACCTCGGCCTCCCAAAGTGCTGGGATTACAGGCGTTAGCCACTGTGCCTGGCCAATTTTACATTTCTCTCAGCAAAATTATACCAACAAGAAAGGAGGCAAACAAAAGGACCAAAATTAAGCTTTCTGAGTATAGAGATATTTTAAAAATTTTTCAAATCTCTTATTATTTTATTTTAGTCAGGATACACAGTTGATATTTCTGGCTTTCGAACTTACCATCCCAAGTGACTCACCAAAACCAATCAGACTTAACTAAGGTTATGATTTTCACAAGGATGCATGTGGTATCCACAAAGAAATACAAAGTAGTCCTCACAAGATCCAGAACCACCCCAAAGACAGCTCAAAGAAAGAACAGTTTTGCTAGCTGCAAATAGGGTACAACCTACATCTGTCCATTCATATTTTCTAGAGTCTCATTTTCTCAGTGGAACATCGGCACACAAAGGTCCGAAAGCCCTGTGTGCCCCCTAGATCCTTGGTTCCCTTGACTGTGGTTTCCAGAAAAACAGTGGCTTAGGTATCCTGCTTATGCGACAAAACCTGTATAATGGTAGACACTTGGTGTTGTAAAAGCTGATTAGGCAGGCTATCAAACACTACGAAAAAGAAATGTAAGCAATTCAGTAGAAGGCGAGTATTGCTGTAATAAAGTTTTGCACTGCTGGATATTGGCAAAGGAGGAAACAGCATCTGTAACTATGTGGTCAGTCTAACTACTGAGAAACAACTGCTGAGAATGCATAAATTCTGCCAATGTGTATCCCTCAGAAACAAAGCTACCCAGAACCTCAAACACTGGTCAACCCTGAATGACAAATGTACATTCATCCATATTTCAAAGGTGTTGAAAGTGCCAACTCCTAGATTCCTGTTCATCCCTTCTCTTGTAACTTAACTAGCCATCGGTAGTAGTGAAAATCAATTCAGAAATTCATTTATTGCTTTTCAACTCCCTTTCCAAATGTTCAATTTTTAAATGGAAATTTGGTTCATTCTAGGTATTTTCATATGAAAATAGGGATTGAGCTCTGCTTACTAGGTGGAAATGCAGAACTGTGGAAGTCTAAAATAGTTGTGAATTGGAAAACATTTTGTGATGTTTATATTCACTTAAGTTCTTTTTTTGAGAACAAAACAATAAGCACTATAAGTAAATGACATTTGTTTTGAATGCATACAGGATATGATTTTGAACTTGAATTTATTGCTCACTATGTTTATTCTAAAAATTGACCAGTGTTCTTGATAACCACACAAGAGTTTAAAGCATTTTTTTCCAAGGGAAAGGAGGTCCACTAAAGACGACATATTAACTTAAAATAATGCTTTAGGCTGGGTATGGTGGCTTACGCCTGTAATCCTAGCAATTGGGGAGGTTGAGGCAGGAAGATCACCTGAGTCCAGGAGTTCAAGACCAGCCTGGGAAACATGGCGAAAGTCCGTTTCTACAAAATACAAAAATTAGCCCACATTGTGGCACCTGCCTGTAGTTCCAGCAACTCGGGAGGCTGAGGTGAGAGGATCCCATGAGTCCAGGGAGGTGGAGGCTGCAGTGAATCATGATCATATCATGGCACTTCAGCCCATGTGACACAGTGAGACACTGTCTCAAACATAAAGAAAAAAAAGGAAAAGAATGCTTTAAATGCTACATGCCTGTTATTATGAAGCCTCTTTAAAATTCAGCAGCAGTGAATTATGGAGATTGTATATTTCTGGTTTATTTACTAAGTTTTCTAGCAAATGAAACTGAAGTTTCAGATATACTCATTTCACTGTGATTAAGTAATCAATGAAATACAAAACATTCCTTATTAAAATAGCTTTCAATTTATTTGAGAAAAAAACAAACATTACCATCTTAAGGTTTAACTTGTCAGCTATTCCTTTTTAAATTCCACAAAGCAAATGTTTAAATAATAAATCAATCTAACATTCACCTTATAAAAGAATGATAATGATTGATTATAACTACAGAATAATCACTTCACCAAAACCAAGAGTTCTTTGACGATATTCAGAAAATGATGTTGCCAGATAAAACAACCCTAACATAATTTAAGTTTGGGGCATTAATGGCAAACACATTTATTTAAAACCTCTGGGTCAGCTCTTGTAAATATCGGAAATCAGAATGTATACCCATTGTTATAGTCTTTCTGTGCTGCTGTAACAAAATAACACAGATTAGGTAATTTATAAAAAATAGAAGTTTATTTCTCACAGTTCGGGAGGCCAAGATGCCCAAGATCAAGAAAATGGCACCTGGTGTCTGGTAAGAACCTTCTTACTGCATCCTTGCGTGGCAGAAGGTGGAACAGCAAGTGGGAAAACCTCTCTTATAAAGGCCTTAATCCCACTTATGAGGAAGAAGCCCTCATTGCCAATTCACTTCTTAAAGGTCCCGCCTCTTAATACTATCCATTGGCAACACCTGAATTTTGGAGGGCGCACATTCATACCAGAGCACCACTGTTACTGATTTAATCCCTACCCTTCACAATATACTCTGATATTATTTCACATTCTTTTTTTAAAATTCTATTTTTTTAGATAGAAATATGTTGAAAAATACCGGAAACATAAATGAACAATTTAATTAAAATTATAAGCAAGCATTCATGGAATTACCACTAAGGTCAAGAAACAAAAATGTACATTGAAACTTGTAATTTCGTTAACACTCTTTACCTAATATATAAGATACTGTAATCAACAATGGAAAAATACACATTCTTTTTAAGTATATATGAAGCATTTATGTTTAGCCATAAAGCAAGTCTCAACAAATTTCAAAGACTTAAAATCCTACAGAACATATTATCTAATCACTATAATCAAGCTAGAAATGAGTAGAATGGTAACTAAAATATATTTCTAAAATTGGACATTAAACAATATAGTCCTAAATTATCCATGGTTCAATGAAGGAACCACATGAAAATTAGAAAATAATTTAAAGTGCATGTTAATGAAAATATAGTATCTTAAAACTGTGCTTGGAGAAAATTTAATAGTTTTAAGTATCTCTGTTAGAAGAGAAAAAAGTCTAAAAACCAACAATGTAAACATCACTTTCAAGAAGATCAAAAAAGACAGCAAGTAAACCTAATTAGAAGAAAATAATAAAGATAAAATTAGAAATCAGTGCCATAGTTAACAAATATATCTAAACATTTGGCATTGTATAAGACTAATAAAATTGATAAATGCATGGAAACACTAATCAAGAAGAAAGGTTCAATACAAGGACTTAAAGGGGAAACGGAAACATCACAGCAGATTCTCCAGACATTAAATACAATTACCATGTGCTATATAAACCACGTTATGATAATAAGTTTTAAAAGTATAAAATAGACACATTTCCTGAGAAGTCAACTTAGCAGAACAGATGCAAGAAGAAATTGAGTATCTTAATACTACTATAGGTATTAAATAAATTGAATCTATCATTAAAAAGTAAACCCATCCACAAGAAAATGCTAGCTCAGATTACTTCACTGAAACGTCTTCCAACATTTAAGGAAGAAATAGTATCAGTCTTATAAGAACACTGCTAAAGAAAAGCTCATTCCCAAATCATTTTATGAGGTCAGCATAATCTTAATACCAACATCTGATAAAGGTACTACAAGAAAAGAATACTATAAATCAAAATCTTTCTTTAACCTAGATAAGAAATTCCAAACAAATTATTTCACAAATCAAAATCAGCAATTTTAAAACAGCAATATGTCATTAACAGGGTTTACTACTGATATTTTATCTTCTTGTTCTATGAGTTCTTGAAATTAGTGTTAAAATCTCCAGTTAGATGATTGTGAATATTTCTTTTTCTCTTTATTACTCTGTCAGTCTTTGCTTTATATATTTTGAGGTTATGTTTTCAGGTACATACAAATTTAAAATTGCTTTTATCTTCTTACTGAATTGACCTTTTATCATTATGAAATACCTCTTTAAGCTTCTTTATGGTTCTTGCTGTGAAGCGTTCTTTGTCTGGTATGTATATCGCCACAAAAATCTGTCCTCTTTATACATAGACAATAAATGTTCTGTCTATCTAGTAATACATCTTGCCTCAAAGTCTACTTTGAGAGTAGAATAGCTATACCAGCTGTCCTTTGGTTAGTGTCTATATGGTTTATATTTTTCCATCTTTTTTATTTCTTTTATGTAAGTACTGATAGGTCATGATTTCAATGTACCATATACAAATATTCTATCCATTACCCTTTCCCTTATTTCTTGATTTATTTTAAATTATTGTTGTATATTTTTATTATGTTCTTTTAGTATGTTAGTCTACACTCTTTTATGATTCTTTAACAATTTATGATTCAACTAACAATTGCAACATGTGCCCGTTCCTTATTAGCATTTCTCTACTACCTTTATCATTTCTTTGACAATATGAGACATTTAGTCATTTTGGTCCTATTTCCTGGAAGACATAGTAATTTTAAATTACATTCCAGACATTTTAGCAGAAAACATTTTAAGGCACTAGATATATTTATCTTCCTCACAATGTGATAAACTTTCTTTGCCAGGAAAATAGAGTACAAACAATCAATCTCTGATCAAATCAGAGTTTGAGATGTTCTGATTATGTGGGATCTCAAGGCAACTCTTCATTAGTAGGACCTGAAATCTCTAGCACCATGAGACTACCTAAGCTGCTGTTTACTTGGTTTCTAGGCTCCTGCTCCATGCACAAATAGCTTAGGAATCAGGAAATACCCTAAGGAGAAGTTTTGTGCAGTGCTGGGCTCATTGCTTAGTGATTCACTTTTCTCTGACACCTTCGCTACTCAAATCCTGCCTGCCTTGGTTGCACTGAACTCCAGTTGTGTTGTTGCTGCTGCTATTTTGTTTTGTTTAGGTCGTTTTTTTTTTTTCTTCTTTGCCCAGTACAGTGATACTGCAACAGGCTCTAAACAATATTTTTTTGGTGCAAGACATCACATAGTAATTGAACTGGGTGGAAGTGTTGAGATGGAATACAGCCAAATATAAGCCTTTCCTAATTGGATTTTTCTGTTCTCTTGGAACTTGTGGACTCAGTCTTTAAAGTCCTAGTTGCCTTGTTTGATCGCTGATAACTTGAGTAGGTACACTAACACAATAAGCAAACATGTTAAAAATAATATGCTTTAATCAATCATGTAACCATTGAAAAAATATTTTGAGGGTACCCTAACATTATAATTTTGATTTTAAATGTTACTAAATAATATAATGTAATACTACTAAATAACTCTCTCCTAGGCCTAGAACAATGTTTACCTAAAAGCTACACAGTTTGAATGTTAGAAGTTTTGGCCTTCCTAATGCATCATATTCAGGTATAACTTGAGTGGAAAAATTGATAATGGTAGTGATGCAGGAATTTTCTCAGCCCCTTCGCCGGACTCACAGCAGAGGCACCCCCTCTACTTGGCCTGAGCTCAACCCCTTGTGGGAGGGAGCACATGAGCCAATAAGTACGAATCTGGCCAACACAGGAGCAAGCTCTGTGGGGGTCCTGCAGTCAGACCAGGTACTAGCGAGCAAGTGCAGGACCCGGCTGGTGGCTCTGGGTGCCCACACAGGAGCAAGCTCCGTTTTGGGCCCATGGCCAAACCGGGCATGTTGCCTCAAGGAGAATGAAGCAGTACCCATGTGTGGGTGCCTGTGACCCTGAAGGCCCAGATGAGGTGTCACAGTGCTCCTTTAGCTCTGCTGTCCATGAATGGTGGTGTGTTAGCAACTCAGTTGGCCCCTTACCTCATTGCATGGGGCAGCTGTCCTCCACTGGTGAGGGCAAAGGGCCAGTGTGACAATTCTTGCATGGCATCCAAGAAGAATGAGGTCATACAGATGGCTGAAGGATGGTGAAGGTGGAGAATTTCACTGAGTGATGAAAATAGCTCTCAGCAGAGAGGGGAGCTGGAGAGGTGACAGGAAGGGCGGGTCGTCTTCCTGGAAGTCAGGTTATCTCTTCCCTGAAGTCAGTCCATCTCTTCAGAAGGGGAGAAGTTAGACCATTTCCCCATCTAACAACTGAGGTGGGGTCTTTATAGGCACAGGATGGAGAGTGTATGCTGATTGGTTTGTGAGCATGCAAAAAAAGGTTAAAGTGAAGGCATCACTCAAAGGTGGGCACGACAGTGTAGAAAACCAATTAGGAAAGGGTAGATGTATGTAAAATAAGTGAAGGATGGGGTCAATCAGAGGAAAGCATGCCAAAGAGGAAAACAAGTTCTTAATCTGGTCCAAGGGTTTAACTTGTAGCTTGGCTTTCAGGCTTTAAACTGTCTTCAGCTTGGAGGTGGGGTTTCACTGGGCACCCACCCTATCTGCCTAGGTATTTGGCTGCTTCCTGTCACTATCAGTAGGAATATCTGGGAAGTATTACTTCATTGCTAGTATTTATTTCTCATTTGCAAGCCACATAGTGGATAAATTTCCTGAGTACCTACATTGTATAGGATGCTATATTAGGTGCTTATTATATGAA
>NW_012104743.1:2101881-2104163 GCF_000951045.1 Mandrillus leucophaeus | reverse complement strand
ACAAAACTTTAATCATCAGGATGAAAGTCAATTCTGAACTTGTTGCAGCATGTGTTTCTCATTTGAACTTATCCCCTATTCCAGACAAGGCTGATAACTAAGTTTTGTTGAGGTTAGAGGCTATGGATAGAAAGTGAAAAATGTGTTTTATGAAAAACGCTATAAAACACAGTGGCATTAATAACACTGCTTCAAGACCTAGGTGGAAAATTATAATAATAAAATGAGGAGCATGACAGTCTCCTTAATTTTACTTGGAATAGCATAGTTTCTACTACCCAGAGGAGTCAAGAGGACAAAATGCTCTTTTGGTGTCCAGAGAAATGCAAGTAATCTTCAGTAGGAGCCAGAATGTTAACTGCAGGCACTCATAAGTGTGCCTGGTAGGAAATTTTATGGTAGAGACCCATCTGGGAAACCAAAGACAATAGTCACATTCATTCATTTATAAATATTTACTGAGCACATATAATGTATAAGCCTGTGTGAGTTGCTGGGGTAGAGCAATGAATAAGGAAGGAAACATTGCTGTTTTATGGAGCTTATAGAGGGAAAGAAAGATAAAAGGTTATCAAAAACTTAAAGATATTTGCTGACTGTGATAAATGCTGTGTAGGAAATTTTAAAGAGTGCAATGACACAGAAAGGAATTAGGGGCAACATTAGATTGAATGTCAAGGAATACCTCTCTCCAAGGAGATGAAAGCTAGATAATGAGAACGTAGCAGCCAATTAAAGATCCAGAAAGAGAGCATTTCCTGTAAAGGGAAGACCAAATGCAAAGAAATTCTTTATGGCAGTAAATTAGGCCTGGTCCTGTAATGGGAATAAGGCCTTTGTAGGAAAAGATGTAAATGCGCTAAGGGCAGAATGGCTAGACACGAGTTCAGAGCTAGATAGGAATTGGAAGGTAGAGAACTGTATAAACAAGGGATCAGCAGATATTTTCCATAAAGGCTCAGATAGTAAATATTATCGGTTTTGCAGCCCAGACAGTCCCTGTTGCGATGACTCAATCTGTCATTGTAGTACAGAAGCATCCATACATAATACATAAATGAATGAGCATGGCTGTGTCTAAAAAAGTTATTTACAAAAGCAGTGAAACCAACGCAACCTGCAGGGTATCATTTGCCAACCCCTGGTAAGAACCATGGTAAGGACTGGACGATTCCAAAAACATTGGGAAGTCTTTGAAGAGGTATTTTTGTTGCTGTTATTTTTGGTTTGCTTGCTTGCTTGTTTAGCACGAGAGTGTGATACATATTTCCAAGTGATCACTCTGGTTGCTATGTGGAGATTGGATAGCAGAAGGGGTGTGAATGGAGCAGAAAAAACAGAGTTATTACAGTGCTTAGTCAAGACATAGGTCACTTGGACTACAGCAGCTTAGAGTAGACCTAGAAACCCAACATATAAATTTGTAAAAGAAGAAAAAGGACTAGGTGATTGATTGCATTTTGGAGATAAGGAAAATACATAAATCAAGGATGGCTCTTAGATGGTGGCATTGAATAACATAGAGAAAACTTGAACTTGAGCAGATGAATCGGTACATAAATTATGTTTTGAAAGTTTTGTGTTTCAGATGTCTATTAGACATCCAATAAAGATGTTGGATAAACAGTTAGATATGTAGTGCAGAGGAGAGCTCTAGGTTGGAAATATTAGATTGAATCAATAAATTGCTGTTATTCACCTGATTTTTACTAACAAAGACATCAGTTTCATGTGGTTCTACTGAACATAAGCTTGATAATCAGGAAAGGTGAAAGTTTAAGTGAGAGAAAATAAGTATGAAAAGTACAGAATTTGACCAGAAGTACACTAACCTTTAAAGGTCAAAAGTTCTGGTGTTCTACAGCATTATGGAATAACTATAATTAACAACTATTTATTGTGTATTTTCAGATAGCTAAAGGAGTAGATTCTGAATGTTTCAAACATAAAGAAAGGACAGATGTTTAAGGTGATGGACGTGCTAATTACCCTGATTTGATTATTACACATTGTATACATGTGTCAAAATATCACACTGTACTCCAAAAATATGTACAATTATTATGTGTCAATTAAAAATAATAGTAAAGCAAAAAAATAAGATAAATTACACCAAATCTCAAAAACTTAGAAGAAAAGAAAATTATGAAATAGTTTATTAATTATTATTGTGTATTGATTATGTTGAAATGATAATACTTTTGTATATTGAGTTAAATAAAATATATTCTAATATTTTATTGGAGAAAGAGGAAAAGCCACCAAACCAAAGGCTAAGAAAG
>NW_012104743.1:2079560-2101060 GCF_000951045.1 Mandrillus leucophaeus | reverse complement strand
GAATGGATTATTACTAAACAAAAGCATATTTCATTTGTGATGAAAGAGAAGGAGAGAAATAAGGAGAGAATTTGGGAGTTTTAGAATTCCATTCAGATCACTAACATGAGATGCTACCAACTGAGAATCCTTAGCCGGGATACACTGATAAAGACCTACTGGTTACTTAAATCATTAAATAATGTCATATCTATTGATAACAGACTCGGCCCCAAATTCCTCAACAGCTCCCTTCTTTACTCTGGCCCCTCCAATTGAATTCTGAACCTCCTATTATCAAGCAACTAAGGGGTTAATGCTTAGCACAGTAGGGGACATCTGATCCTACCTATCTGATATGGTTTGGATGTGTGTCTCCTCCAAATCTCAAGTTGAAATGCGATTGAGGTGGGGAGGATCCCCGATGAATGGCTTAGTGCCATCTCCCTGATGAAGAGTGAGTTCTCACTCTATCAGTTCATGGGCAAGCTGGTTGTTTAAAGGAGCCTGGCATCTCTCTTGCTTCCACTCTCACCATGTGACACGCCTGCTTCCCTTTTGCCTTCTGCTGTGAATGGAAGCTTCTGAGGCCCTCAACAGGAGCAGATGTCAGCACCGTGCTTCTTCTACAGCCTGCAGAACCATCAGCCAAGATAAGCCTCTTTTCTTTACAAATTACTCAGCCTCAGGTATTCCTTTACAGCAATGCAAACGGCCTAACACACTATCTTTACTGTAATTTTCTCTCTAGTATCCTTCCTCTTAACCATCTGTGCAAATTGAGCAGGCTGATACTAAGGTAAAAAAAAGTAGCTCTCCCTTTTGAATGACCTCCAAAATGCTTTCCTAGCTACAGAATTTCTCCACAGATCCCATCAATGCCTTAGTTTGAAGGCAGGTAGGCATACATTCCTCACAGAGAAATCAGACAGAGGTACTGCAAGCACAGGAGGCAATGGCAGTGCATAGGAAGGGAATCTAACTTCGAACTGAAAAAATGGGAATGTGTTTGCAGAACTGCAAAGTAGTCCAGTTTGGCTAGAGCACAGATAATACATGAAGCACCAGGAGGTGGTGGCTGGGGTACGAGAGGGCAAATAGGAGTCAAAGCTATTATGTGGGAAATCTGGCACCAGATTACCTGATTTAGAACTCCAGTTTCTCTCCATGAGCTTGAGCAAATTATTCAACCTCTGTGTCTCTGTTTACTCATAAGAAAAATGGGAGTCACAGTAATGTCTACTTCTGTCCAGGTGCAGTGGCTCACACCTATAATCCCAGCACTTTGGGAGACTGAGGCAGGTGCATTGCTTGAGCTCAGGATTATGAGACCAGCCTGGGCAACATGGAGAAACCCCATCTCTACAGCCGCTACAAAAAAAATACAAAAATTAGCCAGCATGGTGGCATGTGCCTATGGTCCCAGCTACTAGGGAGGCTGAGGTGGGAGGTTCGCTTGAGCCTCAGTGGGCAGCAGGTGATGAAAGTTGTAGTGAGTTTTGATCATGCCACTGCACTCTAGCATGGGTGACAAAGAAAGACCTTGTCCCAGAATAATCATCATCATCATCATTATCATCACCATCATCTACTTCCTAAAGTTACTAAGGATTAAATGAATAGGGTTAATAAGTAGTCAGAAAAGTTAATAGAGTTAATAAGTACTCAGAAAAGTGCCTGACCACAGTGAATGTTCAGTAAAAGCTGCTTGATGGAAAGTGGTGTCTTACTTTGTTAAAAGGGGGTGGTGTGGCTGTTTCCACGCACAAATGTTTGCATTTTAGTCACTAAATATAACTATCTTTGATGTCATCAAAGCATGAAGGGTGCATACTGCAAGCGATTACAAAATGGTCCATGACTCTTTTCAACAGAGAGTGGGAGGATTGGCTGAGTCACAGGAAATGCAACAGATTAAGGCCTTAGAAAAGAAGTTCATTAGCATCAAGCTGGCCCAGCATCAGTAAAGGACAGATTATTTATGCCTTATGACTGTAGTTTGCCAGTGTTTGCAAAGCTCAATAGTAGGATTTCTTCATTTCCTGTTACCCATCCCCTAGAACAACTTTTATTTTGGATACAATCCAACCAATACTTAAAATTTGCTACGTAGAAGATAAATTTTGAAAATTTAGATAATATGAGTGGTTTAACAGAAATGAAATTTGGCCAACTGATATAGGTTAATAAATATTAGTCTAGAAGTCAGGGTCATGGGGTACTTTTTCAATTTCACTTGAATCTTTTAACCCTCAAGATGATCCAATGACATTTGAGTGCAGATTTTATACTAAAAGTGGTTCAATGTAAGAATTTGAATCTATAAATTGTGGCCAATTTTTTTTAAATGTACATACTGTACAGTTATACAGGACTAAAATTAATTCCATAGAAAAATCCAAAAGTCAGAAACCACACAGTCATTAGTTTGCTTTTTGACACTAAATGAAACAAAACAGAAATCAATATAATATTTTCTCACTTTATCCTATATCTTATTTTTAAATTTATGATTGGAATAAGAAATGAGCATACATTAAAATTCTTCTAAGTTAACTTGTAACAGTAAATGACTTATCAAGTTTGTATAATTAAAATGTTAAACAAGCATACCTAAACACTTATTTTCAGGTAACTCCTTCAAAATTTTTTAGAAAAGAAGAAAGGAAAGGAGAGAGAGAAGGTGATGAAGAAAGGAAGAGAAGGAAGAAGGTAAGGAAGACTGGAAGGGAGGAAAGAGAAAAAATAAACAAATATATTTACACAAAATTTTCTATATCAACTGATTTTCATTATTGTTGGGTGGAAAGGCCAGCTATCATTTGCCACTACAGTCACATCAGCCTGGCCTGATGTCACATGATTTCTCTGCCGTTGCAATCCCCTACACAGAATGTCAGAGGTTAATGACTAGTCCCATGAAGTACAAGAAAGAGGAAAATTATTAACTGCCTGTCAATATTTGTTAACTTTGAAACACATGGCTTTTTTACATTTTAATGAAGGATCATGCATGTGACCTCTATTTTGGAACGAACTTGTCGACATTGCTCTAAGAAGGAGATCAATATACTGTATTACCATAAACCTTTGCAAAAAATGCACTGAGAGAGACTGCATCATAACCAGCACTGAGGAATATCTGCTGTAAATAAATACATTCAGTGATGGAGCCATAGCAGTGTGCCCATGTGTGAGAGAACAGACAGTGAAAGAGAAGAGAAAGTAGACGCTTGTCTAAATCATCCAATTACAAGAACCTAAGCAGATAACCAGGGGGCACAGCTAAAAGTCTTGCTAAAGAGCAGCCTCCATAAATTACCAGATTTTTTAAAAATTTAAAAGAAATATTATGACATTAAAATATGTAAAATAAAAGTATCTGTAAATTTATCACCCTTTTAATTGAATACATTACTTTTCATATTTTACTTAATTGTTGTCAAGCCCTGAGCAGGCCTAGCATCATCCCAGCTATCTGATGCTCCTGACTCATGTCTTCCATTGGCCCTCTCCTGAATCCAGTTGAAACAAAGTCTGGAAAGCTAGCAGGAGCTTCTAAGGCTCTGGTCAGTAGGGTTTAGAGCAGCTTCTACTTCTCCATACTCAAGGATTCTATAGCTCTTAGTGTTCTACGATTTTAATTGCTCAAAATTTTTGGAAATTGCTCCAATCAAAAGGAGGTCTAACTTCCTATTTGGTCTGATTTCCACTCCCATCAACAACTGCCCACCTTGGCTGGAATCTCTTGAGTATTTAGGGTTTCAAAGTGTTTCCTAGTCTTTGACACCAAAAAGAGTCCTGCTCAGCTTTTGAGCCATCAGGCTAGAACTTGCTCTCCAACCTCTATCCACGTAGGGGTAAGCCTCCAATTTCAATATCCTGGGACTTTTCTTTCGTTGATATTTCAGGAAAATTATTCCTCTGTCTCTGACTCGCCCTCCATCTGCATTTCACACTTCCGAAGCCAGGTGTTCTCCATCATTCAGTTCAAATGCCCTTTGAGTGGGAAGCCTGTGCAGCATCAGATGGGACTGACTATGAAGATTGCTGTCTTCTTGACCATAGGATTTAGTAGGTGTCTAGATCTTCTTATTCCCTGTTTTTCTTCCTTCAATTATCTCTCAATATTCATGTGCAAGTGGCTGGCCTTGCACATTAGTATATATTAAGCCTTCATGAGAGCCATCTTTTACAGTTGCAACCATAATGAGTTGACCATACTATATTATTTTGTAGTTTAGTAGAATTTTTCAAAAGGTCAAATTGCTTTATATTCTCCATAATAGTTCATTTGAATCATTATGCAATATTCTGTTCAGTTAAAATCATCATTTACATACATTTTTCTATTGCCAAGTCGTAAATTGTTCCCTCTACTGGTAAGGCAAAGTAGTGTATTGATATAGAGTACAAAATCCACAGTCTGATACTGTTGTTCAGTGGCAAGTTATTTAAACAATTTGCACCTCATTTTCCTTATCAATAAGATGAGAAAAGGACATTTGTGAGGATTAAATGAGTATGGAAAGCACCTAAAATGCAAACATCCCCGGTGCAGGGCAAGTATTATATATGTGTTGGCTGTTAGGGCTATTATTTCACTTTCACTGCATAGAAAAAGTTCAATGAATATTCTCTCCATATATATCTTGATTTAGAATAGATTATTTTCTCAAGAATATATTCCACATATTGCATTTGCTCAGTCAAGAGAAGACAAATTTTGTAACTTTTGGCCTATAGCCAAATTGCTTTCCAAAAAGATTATGCTAATTTGTAATATATATTAAAACACTAGTTTTGAAATGTGTCAAAATTGTTAACCATTTTTATTGTGTTGTTGATTAATATTAAATAAAATATTTTATTTTCATTTCTCTGATTATTCACAAGTGTGAGGGTTTTTTACAGTATGTTTGCTAAATAATTCATTATGTTTTTTTCTGAGCAAAATGTGCTGTTTATTTAATCTTGTGTGAAGTCTTTCATAATATTCTGAACAACTGTAAAATCAATGCATCCCACTTTTGATAATACAGAAGTAAATCTACAATTCAAGAAATGTAAGATTGGAAGACTCATTAAAAACTATATTTTTCTTGGTATCTAAAATAGAATTACAGGATATACAAATTGCCAAGGTGCCCAGTGAGAATAAGCACTTATATAACGATGTGTGTCTCCCTCTGTGTCCATTAAGCTTAAGCTACTGATTGACAGCCTGTACTAATCAAGAGCAAGAAGACATGGGAAGGCCATGGTATTTTCGTTTACTCTTATCAATATGAATTACTTATTGCATTTTGTGAGTTTAAATCTGCTTCAAATTTTAAGTAAATTTTTGTAATAAAGACTCACGATATTGATGATGATGATAATGTTATCAAGCACCAAATATGTACCAGAGATTGCACTAAATATTTGACATTGATAACCTCTAATCCTCATAAACTCCTCACAAACTGTTTGCAGATGAAGCAACTGAGAATCTGAGACTATAAGTCACTTGCCCAAGAATGAATGAATAGTACATGTGTATGGAATAACTAGCTATTCATTAGGAGTAGGAGCTGTCATTTTACGGTAACCCAGTGCGAGGGATTGAGTTTGTCTCCGTCAACACTCATGTCGAAATTTGATCACTAATGTGGCAGTTTTGGGGAGATGGAGCCTAGTGGGAGGTGTTTGCATAATGAGGGTGGATCCTTCATGAATAGATTGGTACTCTTCTCCCAGTAATGAGTTCTTGCTCTGGCAAGAATGAATAAGTTCTCATGGGAATGAATTAATCCTGTGAGAGTGGGCTGTTATAAAGCCAGGGTGTCCCTGTGAGTTTTGCATCTTTGCATGGGCCTGCTTTTCCTTTGACCTTTTCCACCATGTTGTGATGCAGCACGAAAAGCCTTCACCAGAAGCCGGGTAGAAGGAGGCACCATGCTTCCTGTACTTCCCAGCCTGCAGAACCATGAACTAAATAAACAAATTTTCTTTATAAATTACCCGACCTCCAGTATTCTGTTATAGCAATTCTAAATGAACTAAAATACCTATAAATATTCATTAATATAAAATAAAAAATGGTATGAAATGCTGTCTTGCTGCTGAGGAAGACTGTAGTTCATCTTCTGTCTCTCTAAATACTTAAGGATATTTACACAAGATGCAATAGAGACAAAGCTATTTTTCATCATATGAAACAAAATTATCCTTCTTCTTTGGAATTTTGTTTTTTGCTTATATTAGATGAGAGAACTAAAACTAAATTTCCATTACTACCTCATATTCTGTGTACCTTCAAAACTGTGCCAACTTACTTTCACGCTTTGGAATTTATTTTCTTTCATAATTTTACCTTGGACTTGGTGCATGGGACAACCAGAAGTGTAGTGTCCATCACTATTTGCTCTGGACAAATTGGTCTCCAGGAATTACTGGCTAGTTTTCCTAGATAAACATGAAGATTCTGAAAATAAACACATATTGTCTGTAAAGACACCTAACATGAGAACCTCACAGGACCTTAGAGTTGGCCAAAAATCATATACATTCATTCATTCACAAACGTATTTTAACTATTTTTAAGCATTGTGATGAATTTTAAAGGGCAACAAAGATAAACAAGAAATAGTTCCAGATCCCTAAGATCTCCCTTTCTATTGAATGAGATAGATACTAGATTAAGTAATTATAATAATGTGTTGTTATGAGAGCAGTGAGGAAGAAAACCAAATCCAGCCTTTGTTACAACCATGACCCTCTTCCATAGCTTAAGGCCAAATCACACACGGATTTATTTATTTATTTATTCTCCAAAGACTTATTGAACAGTGTATTATAAAATGGCAACAAAAAGCTAAACAAGGCATAGACACCAACTCCCTAACAACACATGTTCTTGTGGGGAATACAAATATGTATGCAAAAGACTGATGTACAATGTAAAGAATGTAATGATTAAGGCACATGCCATTCTTCAATGTTTGATAACTCACTTGGAAGAAATTCCTCTATTGCCAAACATGAATTCTTCAAAAAGGGCACACCTTTATTTCTTCTTCTGTTATCCAAACTAAAGACACAGAAAAGTTCGTTACCATCCCTCACTAACTTGACCACAATTCTATGGCTGTAACTAAGGAAACAAATACACTTAGAATTCAGGATTCTAAGGATGGAAACTAACTTGTAGGTACTTTGTCTCTAATAGGAATTCTTATTTCATACTTAATACATATATTTATAAAATAACGAACACGTATACTAAGAATAATTTTGCATATTTCTTTTTTTATTTTCTTTGAGACAGTCTCACTCTGTCACCCAGGGTGGAATGCAGTGGCACTATCATAGCTCATTGCAGCCTCAAACACCTGGTCTCAAGTGATCCTCCTGCCTCAGCTTCCCAAGTAGTTAGGACCACAGGAGCACACCTCCATGCTCAGCTAATTTCCTTTTATTTTTGCTTTTTGTAGAGATGGGGTCTCACTATGTTGCCCAAGCTGGTCTCTAACTCCTGGCCTCAAGGGATCTTCCAGCCCTGACCTCAGAAAGCAGTGGGATTACAGGTGTGAGCCACTATGTCTAGCCTAATTTTGCATATTTCTATATCTGCTTTTACTCTACAGCATCAATGTCTCATATATCACTTGACATTTAAAAGGTACTTATTCAATATTTTGGAAAGGATCAATGAATATTTTCTGACCAAATATCAGCTGGCAGTGACAGCAATAAACCAAATCACATACTCAGTTTTTATTACTGAAAGCTGAGAACTTTTAAGAGAAAATATGGATGAAAGCTTTTGTAGACTCCTAATATGAAATCTTTGAAACCAAGCATAAATGTGACATCATAGAGTTGATAAGCATTTGATTAACAAAGGAAATGTTAAGCTTGTTTACAATGGAGATATGAAGATTTCATTGCTTTACAAATGGAGAAAAATTTACAAAACCGAAAGATAATTGTTTATGCCACTGAGAAAAAACAAAATAGAATCTCTCCTAATTGACTAATCTTTTCTACTTTTCTGGAGACTATCCAAGGAGGTTAATCTCCCATTCCTATAACTGGTAGCATTTTTAAAATTTGCCCTTGAAATACTAAGAGATTTAAAACTCCAGCCAGGAGAAACGTTTTTCTCAGCAGTACTTTAGTAGTTTATTCCTTATCAAATACAGAAACAACAACAGAAACAAATAACAATAACAAACAAGAAACTCCATTGGAATTCATAGTATCTTTAACTTCAAGTAGACTGAAACATTTTTTAACAGCAGCATCCTAACCTATCCTGAAATATACTTAGACCTAATAAGGGTACTGGTCTGTTACTTAAGTTCCCCTGTTTGTTTTGTTGTTTTCAGAGATTAGAGGAGAAAATCAACCTCTGATGATTTAGCATGTTTTCACAGGTGACTGCTATGCTCCCCTGCACGTCACCTCTAAGCAGATCATACTTAATCTCTGGGCAGAGAACGAATGTCTCATGCTGTTGAGCAGCAACCTGTAAATCTGATTAAGGAACAGCCCTGACAGCTCCCGTTGAGATTTCTATCCAATTGCCTTCAGTTCCATGTTGATGGATTTATGTGAAAGAGCCTGATGGTATAGAAGAAACCTGTTTGGGGGACCATGGATAAACATTGCAACATAAGCAGAGGTTTAAGAGAACTATCACAAGGCATTCTTTTCCTGGCATAGAAGACGAATGTAAACCTTGAAGCACTATAGCAGGCAATAGGAGTTTTCCAAGTAGAGGCTGTATTTACCAAAAGGGTACCTCAAACTTCTTGATGATTATGAGTACTGGGAATTGAAATGAACTTTGTAACTATTGCTAGTTTCATGAGAGAAGGATGTCCCTGGTGGAGCACAGATGGCATGTTTGAATGAGAAGCTGATTATGCCAAGAGGTTAGTATGCCTGAGAGCTTTGCTTATTGGTCTGTAGGACCATGAGAGAACCAGCTATGAATATTGATCTGTGGGTAGGATGCAGAATAGCTAGCTACGAAGAGAAATTTATAACTCTCTGTAAAGCACCTGTGAGAATCAAAGCAACTTGAAATGCATATCCAATATAAGAATTATTTTAATTCCCCTAGTCGCTTCTATTCTCTCTAAAAATAACTAGAAGAAATTCCATCTGTTTAAAATGCAGTACACAAAACTAAAAACATGGAACATTCAGAACCATGTTTAGTTAAGAAATATTTGCATGCAGATTTAAGAAATAATGTACAGGAAACACGGGAATAGTAAAGAATGGAAATCCAAAAAGGTTATGGCCAGATCTGCTTCAGGAGCAAAACTAAACTCTGATACTCAACCTATGGTCTTCGACAAGACTCAGCTCCCTTAAATCGTAGCTTCTATTTTGAGAAATATTGGACCAGTTTGGGCCCTATTTTCTTCAGTACTTAATGGAGACTCCAGATGCAAAAGTGAAAAAAGAAAGAATCTTTGCTGTAATTCTATCATTTATACCTGAATCTCTGATGTTCTCCAAGAAGCATATATTAGGCTCTGTTTCTGCCAACAAAGCTTACTCTGAGGGCATAAACTTTAATGATGTGAAATGGTTGTACTTCTTGAAACTGAGCTTCCCTAAAGGCCATAAGTGTTTTTGGATTTCTCATCATTACTAATTAATATTTATTTAACAATTCTGGGTATATTAAGTTATAGAAAATAAATTTAAAGTGCAAGTTCATGATCACACATATAGTGAAATCTAAAAAAAGAAAGCAACTCTGACCTAGAAAAAATTAATCTGAGAAATCTTATTCAAATACACCTGCAAGAGAAATTTTGCTTACATTATTTTAAAATATAAGAGCTGTGAGAGAAAGTTTTGTTCCAGGCCTCTTTTCTTGGCTTATAGATGGCCATCTTCGTGTTCGCAGGGTTTTCTTCTTGTATATTAGAGTCTGTCTTCAACTTTTTCGTGTATGTAAGGAACCAGTCACATTGGCTTACAGCCAGTCCTAATGACCTCATTTTAATTTGGTAAAGAACTTGTATTAGTCTGTTCTCATGCTGCTATAAGGACATACCTGAGACTGGGTAATTTATAAAGGAAAGAGGTTTAATTGACTCACAGTTAAGCATGGCTGGGGAGGCCTCAGGAAACTTACAATCATGGTGGAAGGGGAAGCAAATAAGTCCTTCTTCACAGGATGGCAGGAAGGAGAAGAATGAGAGCTGAACGAATGGGGAAACCCCTTATAAAATCATCAGATCTCGTGAAAACTTACTATCATGAGAATAGCATAGGAGAAACTGCTCCCATGATTCAATTACCTCCCACCAGGTCCCTCCCACAACACATAGGAACTATAGGAACTGCAAGTCAAGATGAGATTTGGGTGGGGACACAGTCAAATGATATCAGAACCCAACTCCAAATAAGGTCACATTCTGAGGTCCTAGGAGTTAGAAATTCAACATACGAATTTTTGAGAGATTCAAAATTCAACTCAAAGCAGCACATAATGAATATTCAATTACCACAGGTGGAATAATTGGTTTTGGTAATTAAGAATGTATATCACCTAGCTAGATATAGAGTAGGGGTTATGGTTGATTAATTTGCTGTATTTGTACCAAAGGGACCCATCTTTCCATTTATGCATAAAAGTTTTAGGCAATATGTGAACTCACAAAAAGAACAGAAAAATGATATAATTACTTATACCCCTATAATTATTAAAATGATTTTCTGATTTTACATATATAAAAAGTTAGAAAGGCATTATATATAATGTGATATATAAAATATACATCTCACAAAGCTTTATTATTTGTAATACTTTAAATGTATTTAGCTGGAAATATTTAAAAAGAATTTGTAATCTCTGAAGTATTTATTTTTTACTAAATATATTCCTCTAAACATTAGAAAGAAGTGATTTTAGAAATATGAAAGTTTTAATTTAGTCACCAGAGGGAGCTATATGTCACCATACATAATAACTTGAAGATACCAATGTTGTAGAAATTAAAAACATCAATACAAATGAAATTTATAAAATTGAGAAAACCAGAAATAGTGTGGTACTAAGAATAATCCAGATTTGAATGACACTTATGGAACGTTCTACCCAAAACAGTAGAAGCAGAATGAATATTCTTTTTTTTTTTTTTTTTTTTTGAGACAGAGCCCTGCTCTGTTGCCCAGGCTGGAGTGCGTTGGCCCTATCTCAGCTCACTGCAACCTCTGCCTCCCAGGTTCAAGCGATTCTTCTGCCTCAGCCTCCCGAGTAGTTGGGATTACAGGGGTGTGCCACCATGCCTGGCTAATTTTTCCAAATAAAAACATTGACTAAAAAGTAGAAAATTGGTCGGGCACAGTGGCTCACGCCTGTAATCCCAGCACTCTGAGAGGCCAAGGCGGGCGGATCACAAGGTCAGGAGATCGAGACCATCCCGGCTAACATGGTGAAACCCCATCTCTACTAAAAAAAATACAAAAAAATTAGCCGGGCGTGGTGGCAGGCGCCTTTAGTCCCAGCTACTCGGGAGGCTGAGGCAGAAGAATGGCGTGAACCCGGGAGGCAGAGCTTACAGTGAGACGAGACCGCGCCACTGCACTCCAGCCTGGGCTGCAGAGCGAGACTCCGTCTCAAAATAAATAAATAAATAAATAAATAAATAAAAGTAGAATATTATCCATGATTAAATTCGGTTGGTTAGTATAGTTACATTAGTTATCTTTTCCTCAATATGTTATCTTGAATTAAAAAAATATTGAAATTATAAAAAAACAAATAGGCAAATACTGAAATACAATAAAGACTATTTGTCAAAAGTAAGAGCAAATATTATAACCAATACTAAACAATAAAGCAATTTCCATTAAAATCAGGAATAAGAAAGGAATACCCAAATTTATGTTTTAATATTGAAGGTGATTCAAGTGCAGTGATAAAATAAGAAAAAGGTTTCGAATAGAAAAGGAGAGAAAAAAATGGGCATTTGCAGATGATATAATTCTACAGTCAGGAAATCTAAAATTACAAATAAAATTAACTAAAAAACTAGTGGCAATTCATTAATTTCACTATAAACTTAACAATGCAGCATCAGTGCTAGAAAGAAACAAAAATGTTGAGGGGAAAATAAACAATGTTAATATATATTTTCAAATGTATGTGAAAACTCAATATATAGTAATGTTAGCATTTTAATTCTGCAGGAAATATGATGGTTTTATTTAACAAAGGTGCTGGTAAAACTGGCATTTAATTTGGAAGAAAATAAAGGTAGACTCTATCTCATATGATATGAAAAATAAATTCCAGATGGATTAAGAGTTTAGACCTGTAGAATGAAATAAAATCTTAGAGAAAATTAGCAGATTTAATTATTCACATTTTGGATAGCTTTTTCATCGTGAAGTGGGAAACTCAGATGCTATAAAGAAAATAAAATAAAACATACAGCACTTAACTACCTAAAACATAAATAAAAATACATAACAGTAAAAGACACTATAAGCAACAGCAAAAGATAAATGTTAGCTTGAGAAAAATATTTGCTATCTACCCATAACACTCAGAGGATTAAAATCCCAATTATATAATGCACTTTTATGAATTTTTGAAGCAAAAATAATTAAAAATTGGTAAAAAACATAGAAATGCAATTCTTTAAAGAGGAAAGAGAGGTGGCCAACATGTATTAAAAGATATTCAATCTTAACAACAGTCAGTAAAAAGCAAATGAGAACTAATAGGCAAGGGAGAGATTTAGCCTCTCCCTTCTGTTTTATCTAATGGGTCTTTTCTTCCAGAGAGGCTACCAGGCTGTTCTCCTGAGAACACACTCAGAGTAGATTTGCTGACTCTCCTAATGTTCATTCTTATTCTGTCTGTGTTATACTTCTTACAACCTAGAATATTTTATGCTTTTATATTTTCAAGTATTTTTTCAGCACCTGTCTGCATACGCTCTTTGTCGAGGGTAGGAGTAAGATATTGTCTTAGTACATTTTATGTTGCTATAACAAAATACCAGAGACTGGGCAATTCATAATAAACAAAATTTGTTTGGATCATGATTCTGGAGGCTGGCAAGTGCAAGTGCATGACACCAGCATCTAGTGAGGTCTTCGTGCTTCATCATCCCAGGCCAAAAGGAAGAAGAGCAAGAATAAACAAGAGCAAGAAGGCAAGTGTGCAAGAGGACACCAAATCTGCTTTTATAACAAGCTGATTCTCTTCATAACTAACCCAATTCCATGATAAGGACATTAATCTTTTCATGAAGGCACAGCCCTCATGATCTAATCACTTCTTATTAGGTCTCACCTCCCAACATTGTTGTATTGAGGATTAAGTTTCCTACATGTGAACTTTGAAGGACACATTCAAACTGTAGCAAATACATATGGAGAGAATTAGAATACAATGGGGTCAGTAGAAAAATGCAATAAAGGCCCCAAGAGAGAGCCTCAAACTTTTCCTATAAAGGCCAAGATGGGGAAGACCAGTTACCACACAAAGGTATTATTTTTTTCATTCACAGATTAGAAAACTCAGTCTCCCAACTAGTTTAACAACAGCTCTGTAGACTCTAGAGTGATATTTTCACTCTCACGCTTGTCTTGATTATTTGTGTCTCCCTCTTTTCTGATCATCTGATCCGTCTAGTTAGAGGTTTATCAATTTTACTGAAAGCCAACATCAGATCTCATTTATTTTTTTCTACTGCTCTTCTGTTTTCTATTTTCTAGATTTTGGTCTGAAATTTATACTTTAGCTTTTTCTGCTTATTTTGAGTTTAATTTGCTCTTCTTTAATCTCGTTTCTTAAGGTGAAAGCTGAAGTCATTGATTTGAGATGTTACTCTTTTTTATAAAGATAATTATTCCATAAATTTCTTCCTATTTCCTGCTTTATCAGCATCACACATTTTTTTTTTTTTTTAACTTTTACTTTAAGTTCGGGACACATATGCAGGCTTGTTATATAGGTAATCTCAGGTCACAGGGGTTTGTTGAATAAATTATTTCATCACCCAGGTATTAAGACTAGTACCCAATAATTATTTTTATTCTCCTTTTCCTCCTCTCACCCTCTGCACAGGGACACAGAGAGGGAAACAACAAACATTGACATGTGGCATTCTCATTTTCATTCAGCTCAAACTACCTTGTAATTTTCCTTTTGATTTCTTCCTTAACACATGAGTTATTCTGAAGAGTGTTATTTAGTTTCCAAATATTTTGGAACTTTTTTTCAGGAATCTTTCTGTTATGAATTTAATTTCAGTGTGGTCAGTGAATAAACTTTGCATGTCTTGAATTCTTGAGAATTTTTTTGAGAGTTGTGTAATGGGCCAGAATGTGGTCTATCTTGATAAATGTTTTTATGTGCACTTGTAAAGAATATTCATTCTGGGCCGGGTACAGTGGGTCACACCTGGAGTCCCAGCACTTTGGGAGGCCAAGGTGGTCGGATCGCTTGAGGTCAGGAGTTAGAGACCAGCCTGGCTAACATGGTGAAACCCCATCTCTACTAATAATATAAAAATTAGCCAGGTCAGGTGGTACATGCATGCAATCCTACCTACTTGAGAGGCTGAGGCAAAGGAATCTCTTGAACCTGGGAAATGGAGGTTGCAGTGAGCTCAGATTGCGCCACTGCACTCCAGCCTGGATGACAGAGCGAGACGACTCCCTCTCAAAAAAAAAAAAAAAAAAAAAGTTCGGTCAAATCTAATCACAAAACCAGGCCTTAAAATGGAGACTTTTCAATGATTTTACAAAATCTTTAACCGTGATTATCTATCTAGATGTTCTGCCTCTCCTTGGGTCAACCTTTTGTAGTATTTATTTTAGTAAAAAGAAAATATTTTCTCTAGACCCTCGCATTTTTTGCCATATATTCTTTTAAAGTTATACAAAGTTGCATAAGATAATATCTCATAATTCTAAAATTACTTCTATATCTGTGATTATGTTTCCTTCAGTCTTAATATAGACTATTTTTCTTTTTTCTTTTTTTGAGATGGAGTCTTGCTCTGTTGTCCAGGCTGGAGTGCAGTGGTGTGATCTCGGCTCACTGCAACCTCCACCTCCTGGGTTCAAGCCATTCTCTGGTCTTGGCCTCCTGAGTAGCTGGGATTACAGGTGCCCGCCACCATGCCATGCAAATTTTTGTATTTTTAGCAGAGAGGGGGTATCATCATGTTGGCCAAGCTGGTCTCGAACTCCGACCTCAACTGATCCGCCTGCCTCGGCCTTCCACAGTGCTGGGATTACAGGCGTGAACCACTGCGCCCAGCCTGCTTTCTTTCTTTATTTCCTTAATCTGGGTTGCCATAGTTTGTCTATTTGATTACACCTTTTAAAGTATTGGCATTTGGCTTTATTTTTTCTACTACTTTTCACTTGTTTTTGAATTTTTTTTTAACCTGGGCTTTAAAATAAAGTAAACTTTTTATTTCTGGGTTGATAACAAGGTTCTTAATCAAAAACTAGTTTTTAGACTTAAAATATTGATGTTTCACTATGAAAGGAAAGGCCAAAGTCTCAAGGAGGAATCAGTTTTTTATTGAATATCTTCCATGTACATGATACCCAGTGGCACCAATCATCTCCAGCTTCCCTAGCAAAGCTGAAATATCTCAATGAGAAAGGTGATAAATGAAAGGCACGTGTAGGCCTTCTTAAATAACATATTAATTAATTAATTTAACTAGACATGTTTCAGCTCTGCACTGCAGGCCAGCCGTGTGAACTCCCAATACCTTTTTCATAGTTTCTCGTGGTGTGGCTAGATTCTTTTATCCAACTAAATTTGAAATTGTGGGACATAGACAAAAGCAATCCCTAGTTATTAATGGCATAACAAATCCACAAAAATGCATGGAGACTTAAAGCAGGACCAAAGTAAAGTAGGCACCTCTTGTCTCTCAGATAATCTTATCTCTTGTTTCTGTCTCTTTTCAAATAATTTATGTTGTACTCCCAGCAATTTTAAAAAATAATTTATTTTAGGAAATACTTCTGTTTAAACTCATGGCAACCACTGTGGTAGTCTGAAAAAAATTGGCTCCCAAATATATAGTCACCTTCTAATCCCTGAAACCCCTGAATATAATCTTATGTGTCAAAATAGTAGTGTTATCTTATATGGAAAAAGGGTCATTGCAAATATGATTAAGAATCTTGAGATGAAGATAATATTTTGGATCATTCTAGACCCTAAAAGCCATAGTAGTATCCTTAGGAGAGAGAGGCAAAGGGTAATACACACACACACACACACACACACACACACACACACAGAAGTGAAGTGAAGACAGAGGTAGAGACTGAAGTAATGTGGTCGCAAGCCAAGGAACACCAAGAAATACTTGCAGTGACCAGAAGCTGTAAGGCAAGGTACAGATTATTCTTTAGAGTATAGACGCCTTGATGTCAGATTCTGGTCTCTGTAACTGTGGGACAATACATTTCTGTTGTTTTAAACCAAGTTTGAGGTAATTTGTTACGGCAGCCCTAGAAAACTACTTGAACCACTTTATGTCTTAAATTCAAACTCTTTTATATGTCTAGGAGAAAGCCATGAGGTCTATTATAGTTATATTTTTTTTATTCAGGATAAGAAATAGAATGCTTCTTCAATTGACAAAGATTTATTTTAAACAGTCATGTTTCAGTAACATAAAAGAAGGGCAAAGGCAAATCATAAAAATGATATTACTCAAATCCTAAACCCTAGCGTACTGCCTTCTCAACTCCATATTGATTATCAACCAATAAAGTCAGTTTTCATTTAAGTCAATTAGTGGATGAGCAGACAGGAGTTCCACTGATTTTTTTCTTTTTTTTTTTTATATATCCACAAGTTAAAGTGATACTGGATTGGAGAGAAATCATGAAATAACAAAAGCCTACTGAAGTCAAATTTTATTTACCTATGTCTTCTAATTTTTTATGCATGCTAAAAGTTAAAGACTGTGTGTGTGTGTGTGTGTGTGTGTGTGTGTGTGTGTGAGAGAGAGAGAGAGAGAGAGAGAGAGACAGATCATGTGAATCAGGTTCCGTTATAATAAATACAAAGGAATTACCTTCTTTTGATTACAAGAACCTGTTTAAACAATTATCACCAGATTCTTTATAGACCTTATCTTCAATATTTACAATAGTTTTGAAAAGTAAATTTTACTTGTTTCATTTTGGAAATGAGGAAAATGAGAATTAGAGAGGTTAAATTACTTCCTGAAGGTCATAAAGCAAGTAAGATATAAATTAAACTTTGCTTCTTAGCCTGTATTCTTTCCATTATACAGCACTTCCTCCTAACTCTGAGACCTGCTGTCACATATTGCTTTGAAAACAAAACAAAACAAACTTAGGATAGGGCTTGAGTCTCTGTCTTTTTCTTCCTCTTCCCTATCCTTTTATTTTCCTTATTCTCTTTCTCCTTCTACTTCTTCCTCATTGAAAGAGTCTTTGAGATGGCCTGGAGATATAATAAAAATCATGTTTTCATAACAAAATATATACTGAGATCCCATATCTGGGTTCAACATAGTAATACAATTCATGTTAGCATCAATTTTCTTGTGTTTTACCTATTGTGCTCTGCTGTATCTTGTTACTTTGTTCTAAAACCCTTATAAGTATGACATTTACTTAGTAAGATATTGAATCCTCTGATTTTGCCTCTATTTTTCATTCCCTGTCTCAGAAGATGCTATAAAATCTTTCCAATTGCTCAAGTTACAAATCTCCAAATCATCAGCAACTGTACTCTCTCATGTTACCCAGTCTCCTTTTGCACCATATACAGCTGCTTAACAAATTCTGTGTATTCTACCTGAATATCACAATTCTTAAATTTTAAGAGTGAAGGTAATAGATCTATTGAAAGTCTAATACAAACTCATTCCCAAAAAAGTACACACAAAAAAAGTATATTCAGTTTCAGGGAGCTCACAGACACCCCAGAACTCATCTTTAGGCCCTGACTTGAAAACCCTGCCCCGCTAAGTATTTTCTCCTTGATCCATCTCAGTTTTCCGTCCCCACTCCAAGCTTTAGTTTTCTTCAACTTGCACCTGAGTTATAGTTTAGTCTCCCAACCGATTCTCCAACTCCTGTATCCAATCTATTCATTAACCAGGTGCCAAGATAAACATTCTAAAATAGATATTTGAGCATACCAAGTCTTGTCAATGTGCCCTTCAGCTAGCTCAGGCTGGTTGGCAAGAGTTGCATATCTTCCCAGCTCACAGTTCATTGATGTCCAGTTGGCAGTGTGAAGTCAGTCACAGTGGGAGTATTTACAGTATAAAAGTTGTCAAATGTGACAAATCAAGTTTTTAGGCAAGAGGTTAACCAGCACACCACTGCCTGTATTTTCAAAGGTTAGTGTTGGTCACTACCTAAAGACCAAACTCTTTAGCACATTAGACCTCTATCATCTGGGTTTCAGCTTGCTTACTAGCTCCATATCTCACTATTCTCTGTGGCCTAGAAAACATAATCTCCAACAACACCAAGCTACTCATAGTCGCTGAATACACAAAATGGGTTTCCACAGTGTGCCAGTCCCAATGCAAAGAAACTCTCATCAACAGCTGAATCTACTTTGTTTAAAGTCAATCTTAAATGTTGCCCTTTTTGTCAAGTCTTCTCTAAGACTCACATTCAAAATCATCCCTAGTCTGTGCTCCAATCCC
This sequence comes from Mandrillus leucophaeus, assembly GCF_000951045.1. NCBI lineage: Eukaryota > Metazoa > Chordata > Mammalia > Primates > Cercopithecidae > Mandrillus > Mandrillus leucophaeus. The sequence continues at coordinate 2,082,377 of NW_012104743.1, read as the reverse complement.
AATCCTTTACTCCTCTCATGACATTTAACAATTGTGTAATAAACATTTAATGAGTGCCCTCTAGGCACTGGCAATATATTTCTGCTTGTTATAAATTCATTGCAAATTCCTTTGGAGCAAAGATTGCATTTTTTTTTATTCTCCAGATTGACCCTTCATACTAAGTATAGAACTTTTCCATTGTATATGTGGTGTTCTACAAATGTTTGTCGAATTTAATCAAAATCCTCTATTGTTACAGTGCAATTGAATACCTCTTTTTGACTTTTAACAGAGTCCTAGGTAGTGAGGCTAGAATGAATGCCATATATGAGTAACATCTAACATTCAGCAAACTTGAAAATGGGTATGAACTATTGACAAAGCAGAAGACAATATCTGTACTGGACACTTTCATCTTTAATAATTTCTTGTTCTGAAGGTTAATTTGCAACCTGCATTCATAATGTTATTTGACTGTATGCTGTGAACCCCTGTGGAGAACAGTTACTGGTAAAACGAACTTTTTAAAGCAGGCTTGAGGACCTATGATTTTTGCCTAGCTTCGGTGGGTATTAGCTGAGCTAGATGTCACATCTTTCCTATGACTCATTCCTCACAGCAGTCAGGAAGAATGAATATTTCTATTCCTAAATTCCCAAAGAGGAAAGTAAGGCAAAAGAAGACTGTGTGGTTTGTTCACATTTAGCATGAAATGTGAATAGCATATGCACTGACACAAAGCAACCAGACAGCATTTTAATTGCTCATCTAACCTCCAGAAAGAGTCACCATCTGTTGAAATTCTGAAGATTAAAACATATAAAACCTGACAGAAAACTGAAAGTACATAATAAACCACACGGCCTGGTCACAAATCTTGGAAAACATCCACAGTAAAATGTAATTTACCTACAAATAAGAAAAGTATACCACCACCAGTTAAAAGACTGCCGAGAGGCATTTATATAGGGATAGAACATGAACTGAAAGAGCGTTTTAACCTTTGAATGATAATGCACAATGAAAGCCTTCTTATCCGTGGCTGAGGCAATGGTCCTCCCACCTCCTAACCCCAAAATTCAACCTCGTTCCTGCAAAACCTCTATTTTTATTACTGAGATTAAAGCAAATTATCAAAGGCTAGATGACATTGGACCATTTTCATAAAGCCTAGCTTGCTGCAAATCAGTCGTTACTTTTTTTTTTTTTTTTTTGAGGTGGAGTTTTGCTCTTGTTACCTGGGCTGGAGTGCAATGGTGTGATCTTGGCTCACTGCAACATCTGTTGTTGGTTCAGGCGATTCTCCTGCCTCAGCCTCTTGAGTAGCTGGGATTACAGGCGCTCCTCACCACACCCAGCTAATTTTTGTATTTTTGGTAGAGACGGGGGTTTCACCATGTTGGCCAGGCTGGTCTCGAACTCCTGACCTCAGGTGATCCACCTGCCTGGCCTCCCAAAGTGCTGGGATTACAGGTGTGAGCCACTGCACTTGATCCAGTTGTTACTTTAAGTTATATATTTAAAATATCATTTTGCAAGTAAAATGTGTCAATACTAAAGCTGAACTCCATCCCCATGTACTTTTAGTTGCATGACATAGTTCTCAAAGTGTTTAAAGTCTACTAACGAAATATACATGAATGTATCAGTAATTCCTCAAATATTTTTTCTGCTCCATGAAATCATGATTGATTAGGCAGTAATTAGATATAGTTGAAATTTCAGCTGAACCCTGCCTCAACTATAATCATCACTCAATAAATATTTGTTAATAATAATAATAGCAGCTCACAATCCTTGCAGCAGTCTAAGAGTTTTACATCATTAATCCTTTTAATCTTCAGCACATTCCTTTGAGGTCAGTGCCATCATCAGTCCCACTTTACATTTGAGGAAACTAGGCATCAAAAGTTGTTTTGTTGATTTTTGTGTTTGTGTTTTAGATGTGTTCCATATCACAGCCAGTGAGTATTAAAGCTGGGATTCCAACCTATGTGGCCTGGAGCCAGTGTCCACATACTTAACTACTATTTTAAACCTAAGGAAAAAAAGTTCTGATGAATTTTTAATAATAGAGGAGGTATGAGGATAGAGAAGCAGAGGTCAGAGGGATGTGACTGCTGGCTTTGAAAATCAAAGACAGCCACAGGCCAAGAAATAGGGACAGTCTCTGGAAACTTGAAAAAAAAAAAAAGGAATAGATTCTTCTCTAGGTTATGCAGAAGGAATGCAGCCCTGCCACAGCTTGATTCTAGACTCATAAGACCCATGACAAGGACTTCTGACCTCCAGAACGGTAACATAAGAAATTCGTGTTGTATGACGCCATGACGTTTGTGGTCATTTGTTACAGCAGTAACAGGAAACTGAAAGAGACAGTCTTTTGGCTTCAGGTCTCATTTTATTTTTTATTTTATTTATTTCTTTATTTATTGAGACAGGATATTGCTCTGTTACCCAGGCTGGAGTGCAGTGACGTGATCTCGGTTCACTGTGGCCTCAACCTCGCAGACTTGGGCTTAAGTGATCCTCCCACCTCAGCCTCCTGAGTAGCTGGGACTGCAGGCATACACCACTGCACTTGGATAATTTTTTAATTTTTTGTAGAGATGGGGTTTGGTCATGTTGCCCAGGCTGGTCTCCTGCTCTCATGTTAAGTATCAACTCTGCAGGTCTTCCGTGGTCCCTTGTATAAAAATTTCTCCTCTTACTCTCTTTTTTTTTTTTTTGAAACGGAGTTTCGCTCTGCCGCCCAGGCTGGAGTGCAGTGGCCGGATCTCAGCTCACTGCAAGCTCCGCCTCCCGGGTTTACGCCATTCTCCTGCCTCAGCCTCC
>NW_012104743.1:2074514-2079510 GCF_000951045.1 Mandrillus leucophaeus | reverse complement strand
TCGCCCAGGCTGGAGTGCAGTGGCCGGATCTCAGCTCACTGCAAGCTCCGCCTCCCGGGTTTACGCCATTCTCCTGCCTCAGCCTCCCAAGTAGCTCTCTTACTCTCTTATATCACCAGAGGTTTGTTGTTTTTTTTCTCTTCAAAAACCACAGTGCCATTTTTAACTGTATAGATTACCCTAATGTTTCTCTTGCATTGAACTGCAAACTTCATTAAGGAAACATGTCTGTTTGCACTTTGCCTAGCACAATAAATGATATAAGAAGCACTCAATAAACATTCATTAAATGAGGGAAAGATTATATGAACGAGTTGAGTCTTGAAATACATCAACCTTTAGATGAAGGTCTAGAACAGAACCGCACCAGGAAACAGAAGGTTGTCCAATGGGGAGAGAGATGAAAAAGGAATGGAAAGACAAAGGCTGAAACTGTTGGAGAGGAGTCCCACTAAATATTCCTGACTTTGTTCTGCAAGCAAAATGATGCCGTTCCAAGATGTTCTTTTAAGTGGGAGATTAAAGTTACTAGATTTGTTTTATTTAAAAAAAATCTTTCTCTCAATATCATGTAGTATAGTTGGAAGGGAGTAAGACTAGAGGCATAAAAATCATTCTAAGATTTTTATATTAGTCCAGCTTGGAAGTTCGGAGAGAATAAACCAAAGGTGATGAAAAGAAGGCAATTAATTTACACAAGAGAAAAAGGGTAACTTTTTTTTTTCTTTTAAAGGGCATGCTGTTGGCAAAAATAAAAAACACATGTTAATTTAATTAAATAATTGTATTAGTCTTTCAATTATATTTTTGGCTCAATAATTTGGATTTTCAGAGAACTTATGGTCATCAGAGTTCTAATGTTATTTTTTCATGTTTATTTGGCTCAATAATTTAGATTTCTAGGGAACTTATGGTCATCACAGTTCTAAGGGTATTTTTAACATAAAACATTTCACAAACTTTAATAACTCAAAAACCAAGATTATAAATTTTGTTCCTCCAATGGAAATTTTGTTCCATTACCAGCAAAAATGAGAAAACCTAGAAATTATACACATATATATGTGTGTTTGTGTGTGTGTGTGTGTGTGTGTGTGTGTGTATATATATATATATTTGTCGTTAGACTGCTGGCCATTGATGTATCATCTGTACTACTGCATATATAATATTTTTGTTATATTGTTTAAATTTTTTATGGTTCATTTTATTTAAAGCAAAGTTAAAGCAGACATCCTAGGCAACACCAATGAAAACATAAGTGTGGTTGTATTTGCACATATCAAAATATATATTTAACTATTAAAATAGATGGTATTTATTTTCCATCTAAAATCATTTCACCATGACCCCACTAGTGGTAAGTGACATGATGAACAGCAATTCTGTATGAATATGCCTCTCTTAAAATGGAACAAATTGGTTTTACAAAAGAAGGTAAACAAGACAAAAACTATGAAAACTTCAGTTTCAATCCTACTCCACTAATGATTGCTGTGCAAACAGAAGTGAGTCACCTCTAAGTCTAACACGTTCATGTGAGAAATGATAGCAGTAGTCAGTGAAAGTAACAGGTTGTTTTTATAACCTCTAATATTCTAGGAGTATGCCAGCTTCCTACTCTGCTTTATATTCCTCTAATGGAAATTGTTTTCCATTACCAGCAAAAATGAGAAAAAGCAGAAATTTCAGAAAATTTTTAGTTATTAAACTGCTAGCTGATCCTAAAGAGAATGATTTCTCTAGATAAAATCTAAGTCTTCTACTATTTTCTGTGTAAGTTCCAGTTTCCAAACAAATTTTCAGGGTTTTTACTGCTGCTGTTTTGTTTTGTTTTGTTTTACTGTGTTTTGTGGTCCTAGATGTATGGCTACAACAGAAGAAGCTACAACATATACAATTCACTATGGTATTTTAGGTTGTAAAGGATAGGATATGATATTGCAAAATCAATGAGAATCCTCTTAAATCTGATTAAACTAAAATTTAGAAATCATATTTTTCAACATATCCTATCAAGTTAATACAATGTAAATATAATTTCAAATATTTTAATCACTAGTTTGAGATGTGAAATTGCAAATTTTATGTAAAACAAGTGGAAAGTTTGCTTTCATAATTCCTCCCTTCAGTCTAATTTTATCCCACTGGCATTTACTGAATATTCACACAATGAATTAACCGAATCAAGTATTCCTTTATCAAACCATTGTATTATAATCAACTGATACATAATTCAGCAAAATCTCATTTTCTGATTCTATTATTTTGGGATATGTAGTAGTTCAAGCAGGTTGAGCTTCAATCTACCTTCCTAGATAATATCTTTTAGGTTGCAAAGTTTCAGTAGTGTAAACAAGGGAACTATTTAACCTGCTTAAAAGTTAAATTCTGCCAACTACTTAAAGAATTTTATGAAAGAAAAATACTGCTTTAATTGCAGTATTTGCGTGTAAGAAAAGGATTAGCTATTTAAAATATATTTCAGCATCTATGCCCAGCTAATACCTTATGATTTAGTTCTATGCATAGATGTTTAAATGTATAAGAATTACAAATACCTATAATTTAGAATATTTATGTAACATAAATATACTTGGAAATATTTGTACTTATGCATATATGTATGTAAGTGTGTGTGTGGGCATGCATGTACACAGTCAGCCCTTTGTATCACAGGTTCTGTATTCACAGCTTCAACCAATCACAGTAAAAAATATTTGATAAAAAAATGGATGGTTGCATCTGTGCAAAACATGTAAAAACTTTCTTTGTTGTTATTATTCCCTAAACCGTACAGTAAAACAACTACTTAATTGTATTAGGTATTGTAAGTACTCTAGAGATGATTGAAACTATGCAAGAGGATGTTCATAGGTTGTATGCAAATACCACACCACTTGATATAAGGGACTTGAGCATCTGTGGATTTGGGTGTCTGCCCAGTGGAGAGGGGCGTTAGGGTGGGGTAGGCTTGAAACCAATCCCTCATGGATATGGAAGGATGACTGTGTATGTACATGTATAACTTATACAGTACTCTCCCAGGTACTCTACTTAATACTTTTTTTTTTTGTTTCTTACAGCTTAGATATTCACTATGAGAATTAACTCCAAAGGCAAGTAAAATATATACAAATATGTGAATATTATTTTACTGTATTATATCACAAGTACATAGTTGTAAACTAGAAAGAGATATCCACAGGAATTTAATTCTAAATGAAATACAAGAAAACCACAATATGAAATACTTATGAGATCAAAATGAAAGTAAAATGCTGATTCATACTTTCATATATACATATATTTCAATAGCTTTATAAGTAAAACGAAAATCTCATTAACTTTAATGAATTTATTTTTATATATCTCAGAAACATTAAAAATTTGAAAAGTAAAGGGTTGGGAAATTTAAAAATATGTATAATACTTTGATATGTATTATTATGTGTGTGTTATATAGTATTATAAACATATATCACAAATGTAAAGTTGCTCTTATTTCACATATGAGAATATACATTTCTCAGTTTATCATCCCTGTGGTCAAAACCCAGTCATGTCTAAACTATGAAAATCCAAATAGAACTGACTTTTCTTGCGAATTGAGACAGAATATTCTATCTAATCAACACAGACCAGTTTAATATTTCCACATCTATGTTAAGAATAAAAGTTTGTTCTTCACATAGGCAGATTTCAGAATTAGATTTAATTAACTTTTACCATTGTTGTTTCTCTCACTGCTTTTGAACTTTTTACAACTGAAATTTTTTATGACACTCTAAATATAGGCATTTATAGTATGTTGGATTCAGTAACATGGGGTTCCAGAATTTCAGCCAAGTAAACTAGAAATAAGAAATGGCTTTTGAATTCTGAAGTTAATTAAAATCTGCCTATGTTTTTAGTAAGTTAACTTATTCTACATATTAAAAGACTTAAAGAAAATAATGATGAAAATAACTTGAAATCTGAGTGCAGATGAAGAATTTTTTTAAATAAACAAGATAAAAACAAAGTTGACTAATTCAGCCATCTGAATAAACATCTGAAAGATCCATGATTAAGCAGCTTTTAATCCTCCTATTATTTAAAAATCTGGTTAATAGAGTAATTTGTAGTCACTGGAGAAAATTTGGAAACCACAAAAAATTATAATGGGGGAAATCATGATCACTTTCTGAATTGATGTATACATACATACACACAAATACCTTTTTTTTACATAGCTAGATCACAATATACACTGTACAAACATCGCCTTAAACATTTTATCACTATTATTTTTCTTGCCATTATATTTTCTTTGCTGACATAATTTTAATCTTTGTAGAATACAAATAGTATATCAAAAGGGTATTCTAAAATTTGTTTTTATCATTTTCTAAAGCTAGATTGTTTCCAATTTTACTAAGTTTATTAACATTGTTGCCTAACGTACTTGTAAAATGTTTTCACTGAAACATGGATTATATTTGAAATCTTTTTTTCTTTTGGAAGGCCAAGGTGAGAGGATTGCTTGAGGCCAGGAGAGACCAGCCTGGGCAGCATAATAAGACCCTGTCTCTACAAAAAATAAAAATAAACGTAGCCAAGTGCAGTGGTGCATACCTGTAGTTCCAGATACTTGGGAGGCTGAGGTGGGAGGATCATTTGAGCCCAGGAGATCAAGGCTGCAGTGAGCTATGATTGCACCACTGCACTCTAGCCTGGACAACAGAGAGACTCTGTCTAACATGAAATGAAATAAAATAGTTTTAAAACTAATAAAAATAAAATAAAATTCTTTTTCTTCTTTCCAACATCACTACCTCTATCCTTATCCAACTTACCTTTGAGTGGCCAAGACTTTCAGGTCTGTAAACCAAACAATCCACATTCACTGTTGCCCACTACAATACAAATGCCACCTAACCGCATAGCCAGTGTCACCTTCTTAAAACACAGATGATATGGTGTTTCCTGCTTTAATTAAGCCCTTTACAGACTG
>NW_012104743.1:2068142-2072344 GCF_000951045.1 Mandrillus leucophaeus | reverse complement strand
TCATGTACATAATTATATGGTCTATTTCTGTATTTTCTATTTTCTTCCATAACTTGTTTAGTCCTGTGTCAATATTAGGTTGATATGGTTATAAAGGCTTTGTGTTTTAGTATTACAATATCTGATTTTAAAAAGAGTCATACCATAATTTATATATTTGGCCATATTTTAATGTTTAATACTATTTATATTTAAGGCTATTTAATCCAATTTTCTCTACTTACAAATAAAGTTGTTGGCACCCTCCCAAGTTTTAAATGTATGACATTTACAAATTCATTTCTCAAATCTTAAATTTTATGATACTGAGTCTCATCATTCAAGAACATTGCAGGTCCCCCAAATCTTCTGCCCTGATGTATAAATGATAGATAGTTGGGTTTGGATTTTCGGGTGGTAGTTCTTTTCTCCTAGTAATCTGTAGCTGCTATTTCACTGGCTTTCATTTCAGTTGCAAATGGGATGTCCAACATGAATCTGATTTTCTGTGCCTCTGTAAACTACTTGTTTCTCTGAATGGATGCTTGCAAACTTGGGAATTTTGCCAGAATTTGCCTAGGTGAAGGCATTTTCCCATCCATCCTGTCTGGAATTTATTAATCCTTTTCAATTGGTAACTTGGACTTTCTTCAGCTCAGGAAAAAAAAAAAATCAAAACTTTAAAGTAGTTATTTCCTTTCTTGTATCTGTTTCATTCTCCTCCTGCAATCTCCATTTTTCACTTTTTAATTCTCTCATATCTATCCACTAAGTCTCTTATGGTTTCCATTTTATGTCTTCAATCTGTACTTGCCTCTGTGCTTTGGAATATTTTTTAAACTTGATGTTCAGGCTAATAATTCAGATTTTAGCAGAAATCCTTCCATCCTTCATTTATATAGAGTTGAGAAAATAATGCTTAGATTCAAAAAGTGTCCTTATTTTTCTCTTCAGTTTTTGTCCCTTCTAGCTGCTCTCATTTCACTAGGGATGGGTTCTATTTGCTCTAATTGATCTCCCTTTTCCTGGCTTTTGTCCCTATAGATGGGTGGCTGTTTCTCTGTATCTGCTCATTAGGGCTCTGCCAATATTAAAGCTCCCTAAGTGGCAGCATTCTCATAAGTAGTGGGAGGAAATGTGTCCTATCCCCATGTGCTAATGGCACACAAGCCAGTTCACTGCTAACTTCCGGGGAGACTCCTTGTTCTTGGGTGCTCCTGTCCTCTCCAAACTTGAGGGTACTCAGTCGTCTATTCAACTACTAGTTGCCTCATGCATTCAAGGAGACTTGGCAAGTTATTCTGCAGCTAATGAGAACCTTCTGCATGAGTGGTTACACATCTCTGAAGGCCAAGCTCTTACAGGATCCACCACTCTCTGATCTTACACTGAGGCTCTCATGGTTATCTCCGGCTGCTTTCCAGGCCTTAGGGAAAATATCCCAATACCAGTTTTCTCCACTAGGATGCTGACAACGCCCACAGCATCATCTTTACACATCTACTTACAGGGCCCTGGAGCCATTTGTATCAGTAGAGACAAGTAACTTGGATTTAGGTTATAGAAATAGGGGGATGGGAAGAAAGTTGTGTTTGGGTAACCATATTCCCAGAATACCTCACCCAAATATTTTTCAAAGTCTGTCTTTTTCTCTAGGTGTTCTATGGTCCAAGCAGCCATGGACCCTCTCCGTTTTACTCAGCACTGTATATCCAGGCTCTCACACAAGACCTGAAACAAAGCCCTCATTAAATGTGCATAGAATGAATGAATGCTTGTGATATTAATCTCAAAAGAATATTTTTCAATTAGGTAGTCAGAGCTATATCCATTTTCCTTCATTATTCTTTACACTGCATTTATGCTTAGAAAAATGTTTCCAAACCAGACACTTGCTGAACGTTTACACATAGATTTATCGGAACTTTCCCTTGTTTCTCTTCAGATCAGTCTAGAGCTTTGCTCATCTTAATGACTCATTGACTTCCCCTGGGCCCAGCAAAGATGAACTAGAGCTTCCTTGTTCAGCCAGCATATTTTCCCCTTAGAAAAGGACATGGCTGCATTTATCTCAGGAGCAATACAAATTCAGCCTCCCCGGAAAACTAAACAGCCCTCAGGAAGCCATATAGTTAGAGTCAGATGAGCATAGTATGACCATGATTAGCTTATTTGTTTCATTGGTTGGGTTTTTTATTTTTATGTTTTTGCAAAATAATGAAAAGGCACACTAGAGAATGTTTTTATGTTGTTTTCACTTAGGGAACTTGAGACTATTAACTGCTTTGCCTGTGAAGAACAGGTGCAGATCCAGTGATCAGGTGACACAGTTGCCTTGGCAGAGGATAACTATTCTTGCCCATAGCAGATAGACCCAGAGGTAAAAATCACAATATGTTCTGAATTATTTTTACCAGTAACTTTCCACATATGTTAAAGAAAAAATCTTATACAAGAGGGTAACTATAGCTAATAACAATGTACTGTATATTTCAAGATAGCTGAAAGAGAGGATTTTGAATGTTATCGCCAAAAAGAAATAATAAATGCTTAAATTTAAACAATCTTTAATATTTTGAGTGGCAGAGGTAGAGTTGGCTAGGAAAGCAGCAGTCCCCACATGAAAACTGAGGTGTTTAGAGATATTTTTGCACATAATCTGGAAGTTTGATATCATGTCTGGTATGTTGGCCTTCTGGCTGACTTTTGTAGCCAGCATTATATTGGCTCATTTTTTCGCATTTTTATCAATTAATTTTTAATTAATTTACTTGTTTTAGAAGTGAGCATCTCTGTTTACCTTGCACAACCTCATTATCTCTTTTATTTATAAATTATCTACTACAGAAGCCAATCAACCATACCAGCTAGCTAAATACACCGAACATAGATCTCCCTCAATCTTCAGAAGCTCCCATACTACATCTAACCCTCTTCTTGGCACTAGAAATTATTAGGGGGTACCATCATGGCTGGGACTTCATCCCAGCAGGGCAAAGAGAAAAGCACGACTATCATGCACCTGACAGTCAGTAAATTATTTCTTTGTTGGAAATAATTCTAGAGTAGTCATGTGAGAATATAAATTATTACTAATGCTTTCTTCTTCAGTTAATAAGCAGGTGTTTCAAATAATGACTAATTATAATGTTTTGAGAGGATAGAACAACATAGGAGAATTGGCCCCTGACATCAAATAACTTACAGTCTTGATGAGGAGATTTAGAAACTATAAAGTGTCTACATTTTACATCAATTTATAATTATTGTACACTCTGTGTATATACTGAATAATACTGTGTCTACTTGATGTATATACATATATAGTATATATTGTATTTAAATAATATCCGTGTTATCAAGCATTTATAGCACCCAGCACATACCTGAATCTATGCTCTCCAGTCCATTGCAATAACATAGATTCCTAAATCCCATTATGCAGAAGAAAAAGTTTCTACATTTGATAAGGGGAAAATTTCAGTTTGAAAAATAAGAAATAAAAATCTTCTTGGATCTTTCCATGAATATTTACTGAATGTTTACAATGTACAAAGCTCTATCCTAGTGCTAGGATGCAGAATAACAAATAACAAAATAGACAAGGTCCTTGCCATCATGAATATTATATTCTACTTTAAGGAGGTCAGAGGGATAGAAAGATGATAGATAGATAGATATATATATATAGATAGCTAGATAGATAGATATCAACAATAGACTTTAAAGATAAATTTTTTTAAGGCAGCAAGAAAGATGGGAACTGGGTACAAGAAGAAACTCATTTTAGAAAAGAGTTCTAAGCTTAGATCTGAATAAAGTGAATGGACTCAGCCATGAAAGAAGAATGAGAGAGAGGACTCTGAAATAAGCATGGGCTTATCATATCTCAAAAGCAGATAGAGGGTCAATATGATGAGGGAAGAGTGAACCAGTAAAGTGATGATAGAGGAGAGACAAATGAGAAGTGAGTATAGATAGAAGCCTGGACTGCTTCACGTAGGGTCCCGAAAGCCCTGATTAGGAGTTGTAATTTTATTCCAAGCACACTCGAAAGCCATTAGAAGGTTTTATCAAGGAAGTTTTATCTCTACAAAAAAAGAAACTCTTCTGAATTTTACTGTCCCCTAGGCAGTGATGCAGGGATCCAGGCTCCTTCTATTTTATGCTTTGCTATGTTAAACTAGTGGATTCCTAGCTTACTTTAGAAGGAAAAAGAACCC
>NW_012104743.1:2065343-2067902 GCF_000951045.1 Mandrillus leucophaeus | reverse complement strand
TTCCTCCCTCTTTACCTAGCCAATAGTTATATATTCTTTGTGTCTTATTTTAAATGTCACTTCCTCAGGGAAAGCACATTTTATATGACATTCTAGCTCCCTGAAGTTCTTCATAACACTTATCACAATATGTGAAATTATTTTTCTTTTATAATATATTATTTTTTCAATTTTATTTTTATGAAAACATTATAGTTTTACATATTTATGTACATATGATATTTTGATACATGCATAGAGTGTGTAATCATCAAATCAAGATAATTCGGTATCGATCACTTCAAATATTTATCATTTCTTTGTGTTGGGAACAGTTCAAATCTTGTCTTCTAGCTATTTTGAAATATACAATAAATTAGTTAACTATTGTCACCCTACTGTGCTATTAAACACTAGAATTTAGTCCTTCTAACTGTATTTTCATACCCTTTAACCAACCTTTCTTCAACTCTAACCACCCTCTCCTTTCCCTGCTTTTGGTAATCACCGTTCCATTCACTACCTTCCTGAAATCAATTGTTTCAGCTCCCATGTATGAGTGAGAACAGGCAACATTTATCTTTCTGTCTGGCTTATTTCACTTAACCTCCTTCAGGTTTGTACATATTGCTGCAAATGACAAGATTTTATTATTTTGTATGACTGAATAATATTCCATTATTTATCCTTTTTCTACACACCTTCTTGTATTTTGCTGTTGTCATTCAATAATACCACAGGATAGTCTCTAAGACAAGTATTCATTTTTTTATGGCCACATGATATTCCATGGCACAGATGAATGCTAATTTATTCAATCATTTCTCCTGTAATCCCAGCACTCTGGGAGGCCAAGGTGGGTGGATCACATGAGGCCAGGAGTTCAAGACCAGCCTGGTCCAGGTAGTGAAATCCCATCTCTACTAAAAATACAAAAATTAGCCAGGCATGGTGGTGTGTGCCTGTAATCCCAGTTGATCAGGAAACTAAGGTGGGAAAATTGTTTGAACCTAGGAAACAGAGGTTGCAGTGAGCCGTGATTGCACCACTGCACTGCAGCCTGGGCAACAGAATGAATCCATCTCAAAAAAATTTTCAATTATTTATCTATTGTTGAATACTAACTTTGCTCCCAGTTTTTATCTACTCTGCACAATGATGAAATAAAAATCCTTACAGATATACTTTATGTCCTGATGCTTTATCTCTAGTAGCTAGTATCCAAGGATTTATATACTACTTTTAAGAATACATGTATTTTATATTGTTATAGATGTGGTCAGATCAAGTTGTTTTATAAAGCTGTAAAATCTTATATTTCTACAAGCGATATATAACATTCTATTTTCTTTATGCACTGGCCAGAAATTATAAATATATTTACAGCCTAATGAGCGTGAAACTATATATCATGGTTATTTAAATTTGCATTCCCCTTACTGTTAATGAAGTTGGAAATCTTCCTATGAATTTCTTGCCTATTTGGATTTATCCTTTCCTGTGTATTGCCTATCCACTAGATTACCTATTTATTTTCCTTTGCCTTGTTTTTCTTTGTCACTTTATAAAATATTTTTGGTATATTATAGATATTAACTCTGTGTGCTATACATATTACATTGTCTTTTATTCCAGATCAAACATTTATGTTTCAACATTGTAATATTTTGCATAAAAATTTCACATTTTAAATAGTCAAAGATGTTTATTTCCTTTTATATGTCTCTGCTTCTTCTGTGTTGGTTAAGAAAGCATCTTTTTGGTTTCACATGCATTTTTAATGTTTTTCACAAGATGTTTAATGTGTTTATATTTTTCTCTTGAATTTAATGTTAATCTACCTGTACTTTGTATGTGGCGTAAAATTTGTGTTCCCTATTACTTATTTCAAAATGAATAGCCAGTTGGCCCAGCATTGCTTAATGAATAATTCATCTTTTTCCCAGTAAATCAAAGTATTACTTTTGGCATGTGATAAATTCATGTACATAATTATATGGTCTATTTCTGTATTTTCTATTTTCTTCCATAACTTGTTTAGTCCTGTGTCAATATTAGGTTGATATGGTTATAAAGGCTTTGTGTTTTAGTATTACAATATCTGATTTTAAAAAGAGTCATACCATAATTTATATATTTGGCCATATTTTAATGTTTAATACTATTTATATTTAAGGCTATTTAATCCAATTTTCTCTACTTACAAATAAAGTTGTTGGCACCCTCCCAAGTTTTAAATGTATGACATTTACAAATTCATTTCTCAAATCTTAAATTTTATGATACTGAGTCTCATCATTCAAGAACATTGCAGGTCCCCCAAATCTTCTGCCCTGATGTATAAATGATAGATAGTTGGGTTTGGATTTTCGGGTGGTAGTTCTTTTCTCCTAGTAATCTGTAGCTGCTATTTCACTGGCTTTCATTTCAGTTGCAAATGGGATGTCCAACATGAATCTGATTTTCTGTGCCTCTGTAAACTACTTGTTTCTCTGAATGGATGCTTGCAAACTTGGGAATTTTGCCAGAATTTGCCTAGGTGAAGGCATTTTCCCATCCATCCTGTCTGGAATTTATTAA
>NW_012104743.1:2048787-2060735 GCF_000951045.1 Mandrillus leucophaeus | reverse complement strand
TACAGAAGCCAATCAACCATACCAGCTAGCTAAATACACCGAACATAGATCTCCCTCAATCTTCAGAAGCTCCCATACTACATCTAACCCTCTTCTTGGCACTAGAAATTATTAGGGGGTACCATCATGGCTGGGACTTCATCCCAGCAAGGCAAAGAGAAAAGCACGACTATCATGCACCTGACAGTCAGTAAATTATTTCTTTGTTGGAAATAATTCTAGAGTAGTCATGTGAGAATATAAATTATTACTAATGCTTTCTTCTTCAGTTAATAAGCAGGTGTTTCAAATAATGACTAATTATAATGTTTTGAGAGGATAGAACAACATAGGAGAATTGGCCCCTGACATCAAATAACTTACAGTCTTGATGAGGAGATTTAGAAACTATAAAGTGTCTACATTTTACATCAATTTATAATTATTGTACACTCTGTGTATATACTGAATAATACTGTGTCTACTTGATGTATATACATATATAGTATATATTGTATTTAAATAATATCCATGTTATCAAGCATTTATAGCACCCAGCACATACCTGAATCTATGCTCTCCAGTCCATTGCAATAACATAGATTCCTAAATCCCATTATGCAGAAGAAAAAGTTTCTACATTTGATAAGGGGAAAATTTCAGTTTGAAAAATAAGAAATAAAAATCTTCTTGGATCTTTCCATGAATATTTACTGAATGTTTACAATGTACAAAGCTCTATCCTAGTGCTAGGATGCAGAATAACAAATAACAAAATAGACAAGGTCCTTGCCATCATGAATATTATATTCTACTTTAAGGAGGTCAGAGGGATAGAAAGATGATAGATAGATAGATATATATATATAGATAGCTAGATAGATAGATATCAACAATAGACTTTAAAGATAAATTTTTTTAAGGCAGCAAGAAAGATGGGAACTGGGTACAAGAAGAAACTCATTTTAGAAAAGAGTTCTAAGCTTAGATCTGAATAAAGTGAATGGACTCAGCCATGAAAGAAGAATGAGAGAGAGGACTCTGAAATAAGCATGGGCTTATCATATCTCAAAAGCAGATAGAGGGTCAATATGATGAGGGAAGAGTGAACCAGTAAAGTGATGATAGAGGAGAGACAAATGAGAAGTGAGTATAGATAGAAGCCTGGACTGCTTCACGTAGGGTCCCGAAAGCCCTGATTAGGAGTTGTAATTTTATTCCAAGCACACTCGAAAGCCATTAGAAGGTTTTATCAAGGAAGTTTTATCTCTACAAAAAAAGAAACTCTTCTGAATTTTACTGTCCCCTAGGCAGTGATGCAGGGATCCAGGCTCCTTCTATTTTATGCTTTGCTATGTTAAACTAGTGGATTCCTAGCTTACTTTAGAAGGAAAAAGAACCCGGAAGACCACTCATGGAAAGTTTTGTATGAGCCAGGCCTGTGAAAGTTATGATCTTTCTACTCATATTTCATCAGCTAGCGTTTCATGCCATAACTGCAAGGGAAACTGAAAAATATTGTCTAACTCTGAGTTCAGTAAACAGAGGAAACAGGCTTAGTAATTAGTTAGGTGTCTTTAACTCTAAAATTCAAATTTCAATTCCTGACTTCTACTAATCAAGTCCTACGTATAAACCTGACTTGCTTCAGGACTGGCTATTCAAAACTCCGATTTCCTCCAGAGTTTTCATTTAATTCATCTCATTCCCACAAATGGAGTGTCCTACTACTCCCATATTAAGTACTATAACTACTAAAGTACTTCTTCTGGTGGTATCATTACAAACTGTGCCAGAGACTCTACTTCTGTCTATTCTATTCTCTCTATCCATTCTCTCCTTCTTTTACAGTAATGTAACACCCAAAATTCAGCCTTGGGCATGGTTACATGGACTAAAGACATTTCCCAGATTCACATGTGACTAATTTATCTATATGACTAGGTTTTGGCAAATAAAATGTGAAAAAGGGTGTATTTTCAACTTCCAGGAGGTGCCTTTAGCCTCCTTGCTGTTGGCTGGAATGCAGAGATGATGGCTGGAGCTGGAGTAAACGTCTTGACCACAATGTGGAATACATGCTACACATGGCAGAACAAGAAGTAATGAAGGAGCTTGAGACTTTGATGATTTTCGAGCTGCCACACCAACCCTGAGCTTGCCTGCATTCATGTGAGAGAAAATCTAATTTCTGTCCTATTAAGCCATTGTTATCTTGAGGTTTCTGTTACTTGCTGCCAATACACTAAGTTTGTACCACATTCCATACTAGGTGCTTTATATACATCATGTAATAATTTGATGAATACAACACTCGAAATATATCATTTTACCCACTTCACAGGTAACAAAACTGAGGCTCAGAGAAGTCAAATAATAGCTTACATTGAGTAAGTGGTGTAAATGGCATTACAAAATAGGCATGTACATCTTGAAGCAAGTGTTCTCAAACCACATGCCATATCATCACTCACAGAATGTAATCTACTCCAGGCTTTAGGCTCAATCTAACCCAAAGTCAGAGATCCGCTACTTGGAGGCATTATAACAACCTCTTCTACCACAATTTGCCTTTAGCACTTCTCTAATTTTGTATCCTCTTCCAGCACTTGGGTTCACGCCTTGTTCCTAATAGTTAACTCTTGCACTGAACTCCAGTTTCAGTAGGTGCACTTCTGGTTCTTTTTACAAAGCCTATATATCCCTACCTTGTAATCTTACCTACTTCTCCAGCTTCCCTCAGTTCTTAATTGGTGGATCTAATATGTTGCTCCTCAATCTTAGTTTTATGGTTGAATCTCTAATAACTGCAAAAATCTCTGACATGGATCATTTATCTATCATGCTATCTTCTTGCTTTCATCAAGTCAAGCCCTGACTGCTTTCCATAAACATAGCTATGGAGAACAATGAAGTAGGTCACAGAGTGTAATGATTAATATCTCAGAATCTATCATTGGCTTGTTTGCACTTAAACATCAACTTTAGCACTAACTACCTTGTTACCTGGGAGCATTGCCTAACCTGTCCAAGCTTTAGTTTCTTCTTCCACAAAATGGGGACAGGAGGAAGAAGAAGATGAAGAAGAGGATGCAGAAGAAACTCCTATACTTTCCATGTTAGTTATATGAGGTAATCTGAGTAATGCAGGTAAAGCTGGTACATATAATTATGAAGAAATATCAGTTGTTGTAATCATGATAACCATTATCAGTGTTTCCTTATGGACTTCCTAGGCTATCAGATTTTTCACAAGAACAGCCTTAAGTCTAGTCATTTGTCTGCTTGTCTTTTTCCTCTAAAAGACTGAAAGCTCCCTAAGGGAAAGTACTGTCTTATTCATTGTTATTTCCCCTAAAATGCAATGGGTGCAAAAATAAATGTGTTGACTTGTTGAAGACCATAAAGTCGAAAGGTCTAATTTTAAAGATAAAAAGTTGAAGTTTCAACAAGTAAATATTCTGACCAAGTCAACAGAGCTAATTAATGATGAAATAAGAACCAAAACTTCGTCATAGCCTATCTCTTTGCCTCATCACATTTATTTTTATTACCTGAATTTTTTAAAACCAAGATCGAATCTCCCTTTCCTTAAATGCCTCTTTCTGGAGTTAATCATTTCTCACCTGCTTCTTCTGAACCTGATTCACAATTATATCATATTCTCTTAGATTGTTTTTTTAATTTTCAATATTGAGTCTCTCTGTTACTTGTGAAGTCATGGATGTCCCAGTGACTTACTCAACTGTTTATTACTTCTATAACATCTGATGCAGTTCCTAAACCAGGAAAGGTGACAAGTAATGTGTGTTGAATTTAATTAGACAGAGTAAGACCCATCAACACTTTTCTAAATACTGTGTATACTGACTAGTCCCATTTTATGAAATACACACACATTGTAGTAAAATTTCACTTGGGTGCTTCTCATAACCCACAAAAGTTCAACTCTTCCAGCTTTAAGGAGTCTTAACCCACCATTCTCTATTCCAGGATATAAGACACCACTACCACCCTTCCTATTGCTTTGTAATAATCTAGGAACTACATTCCAGTTAGACACCACTATCCTAAGTTTCTCAGTTGAGCTCTTGGAATCTATGAGCAAATTATTGGGCACTCGTAGTTATATATTCCCAGGGGGTTCAAAACCCCAATCAGTCAGCTGACTGTCTGAGAATCATTGCTTAAGGGTTGGCATTTGGAAAGTTCAACATTTTTCAGAACTTGTGCTCACATGAAATACATACATATTAAAGGTGTCTAAGGTAGAGTGGGCAAAAAGAGAGAGCAGTCTATAGAACAATGGCAAGATGATAGAGAAAGAAACATTCATATATATTTTACAGCTAATCCTTTTAGTTATCTAATGTTTAATATTTTAATGACAGAATATATTATTGAAAAGCTTATAAAGATGCATATATTGAAGATGAGAGATCAAAACTGGTTACTGATAAAATATACTTTCAAATTTGTAAACTATCTGCCCTATCATTGTATAGAGCTGACTTTCTCTTTGAAGTAAAAGAAGCTATTTTCACCGTCTTCTTTGTATGTGTCAGTGTATCTCTTTTCTTTTCATTTATCTTTTAATGTATGACTCTGTTCTTATTCACTGTCTAAGCAATCTAATCTTGGATCCAGAACTTGAAGGCTTAGATCTAGAATTTGCTTCAAATGTATTATCATTATGCTGCAAAGTCTGATTCACCATTTGGATGTGTTTTCTTTCTTTAAACAGGGAAATAAAGAAAAGTTAAAGAAAACTCAGGAAAGGGAGGAAAAGAAGGGTAGGGAATGGGAAAAGAAGGAAAAAGAGAGAGGAAGGAAGCAAGGAAGGAAAGAGAAAGATTTATGGAGAGACTGAGAAGAGAAAAGGAAACAGGAGTGGAGGGGAGGAGGGAAAAGAAGAGGAAGAAATAAAAAAAGATGCTATATGTTATGCTACCAGTCATCTTCCTATTGCTCTTCAGCATTAGAGAAGATGAGGAGTCTGGTTATCGTGGTGAAACAAGTTTCCAAACAGGATTAGAAAAGTAATCAATGGCAAGACAAGTACTATTGATTGCCACTACTTCTGCCCGCCCCCTTGCAAACAGATGAAACCCGGCAACTCAGTTATCAATGGCAAAGCCACTTATAGCACTGACAACTATGCTGATGAAAGAAAACCATGCTAAATGATAGGATTAAAGGCTTCTTATGTCTTTTTAAAGTGTAATGTATTTTATAAAAATAGATGAACATTGGCTGACTCGTTACCTTTAGTATGGTAGAGAACTAATTACTAATGGGTGCTTAAATGTCATGTTAATGACATAAAGTAAATACCATAACTTCTTTTCCTACCAAGAGTCTTTCCATGTGTCATAGATACTATCCAGTTTTTAAATATTGGTTTACTTCTTCTTTAACTCTGAGTCAAAATTTAAAAACAGATTTTTAAGGATAGAAAATACTAGAACACACAAAAATATTAATCTCTGGGATGAAATATTTTTTGTTTCTAATCCCAAGTTAGCTGCTAAGTTAACTATTAAGTAAATGGTTTTGGCTTTCCACGCTGTTAGGCTAAATGAGTATATGTAGAACATATGTTTTCAACTTAACAATTACATGTACAAAGCTGTCACTCCATAGCTAGTATTCAGCTTCCCTCTACAGCTGACCTTCAAGGCATTGATGATCTCAGGTAGGATGCTGAGACTACACAGGCAAGAGTAAAAGTGAAGATAGAGGGTGTTAACCAATTTGTATTTAGAGAGGGATGATGAAGAACGCTTAGCTGTTTTTTGAGGACTAGAGCTAGTTTCTATTTGTTTCCTGGTCAAATAAACTTCCTCACATTTTTCTGTAATCTACTAGGTTACCTTCTTGCTAATCGTGCCTATGAATATTCCCTTTCAGGGCATTTGCAGAGGAGGAGACGCCTATGTGTCCAACTCCTAGTTGAGATCTGTGATGTAACCTCTACATTTTAGGTTACTTCCTGAGCATTTAGAAAAAAATATATATTTCTCACCCTTTTTTACAGCCAAGTATGGCCATGTGACTAAATTCTGGCAGCATGACTAAATTTTGGCAAAAAATTCGTGTGGTAAATTTTGGTGGTTCTCGCCAATGTGTCTCTTTCCCACGGTCTCCTTTACCTCTTCTTCCATGATACTGTTTGGAATGTGAACTCTGTCATATTGGATTATGAACATAAGGCCCCATTGAGCTGGACAGAGCCTGGAATCCCTAAGGACTTCACAGAGCAGAGCTGCCGTAACAACCACGATTTACGTACCTGTAGACTCTTAAATGAGAGAGGCATAGACTTCCATCCTCTTTAAATGACTGCTTTGGTTGTTTGTTTAATCTCTCACACCTAAAGCAAAACCTTTCTAGTCTAACAACACAAGATACAACACATATATTAGACCAGAACTTATACACATTTCAACTGATGGTGCTCACAGATGTAATCCAAATGGCAAGACCACCCTGGATTCTGTTTTCCTACGTGGAATGAAAGTATGGACATTTTTTAAGGGTGATGGCACAGTCTTACTTTAAAAGCTTTCCTTCAAGACTAGTCTGACCAACATGGAGAAACCCCATCTCTACTAAAAATACAAAAATGAGCTAGGCGTGATGGCACATGCCTGTAATCCAGCTACTCAGGAGGCTGAGGCAGGAGAATTGCTTGAACCCAGGAGGCAGAGGTTGCAGTGAGCGAGATCACGCTATTGCACTCCAGCCTGGGCAACTGAAGCGAAACTCCGTCTCAAAAAAAAAAAAAAAAAACGAAACAAAACAAAACAACAACAACAAAAGAAAACCCCACAACCTTCCTTAACTTTCCTTAGCTGGAGTTATTAATCATAAATAAATAAGTAAGGTTCATTTCGATACACACCACTCCTAAGGGTATAATGGCAATTTTAATCTTGGCTGTTTGTCTGGAATAATGTTATCTGACTTTGATATGATCCAAAGAGAATTGTCCTTTTAAAGTGATGTATGATGAGCCTTGATAACCAGACACATTGACATTTGGGGAGGAAACGGTTTGCTGGCAGCCTGGCCTGGAGTTGCTTGGGCTCCTGGCTTTATACTCACTCACCCAGGGCTGCCACAGAAAACTCACGGCAAAATGTCATAGGCAGAAAACACTCTGATGGAGAGCTAATTACCACTTGGAGAGATTAATTTGATTGCAATGGCTGTTTCATAATATACAGATTCAAAATGAGCATCTTCCAAGTTTCTAAGATGAGCAAAGGGCTATAAATCCGTTTGGGGGGTGGGTAAAATAAGGTGGACTATTTTGTCTTTATAAAATATATACTCTGAAAACAGCTTTGAAGGATTTCGAAGATAAATCAGCAGCCTCTAAACTGTTCTAGAAACATACAAAAGGAGATAATCTGAATTTGTTTCTATTCACTACAAAACTCTAAATGTACCACCAGAATCCTCCTGGCAGGTTGTCAGGGTACCTACAGTCCAGGATTAACAGAGACCCTCTGATATGAGTTCCCTTACCTCTCCTCCCTCTCTCCTCCAAATGTTATTCTTGAGAAGGACTCATGCTCTGAAGCAGCCCTGTTTCTTGGAAGCTTTCAGTCCTCCCTGGGGTCTCCAGGACCCTGCTGCATCAGCCTGTTCCATTTCCTTCATATATTCAAACTCTTCCTTTCACTTCCTCCCCTCTGCCAAACTTCAAATAAATTCAAACTACCTCTTCAACTCCTCTCCCGACCTAAGCTAACTACTTTCTTCCTTTGACTGCAAAACTTCTCAAAAGAGCATCACTCTTTGTTGCCTCTCCTTTCTCTCCCATTCTCTATAGTGCCTCCTGTAATCTGGGCAGTGTCCCCACGCCTAATGAAACCACTCTACCAAAGTTCACCAAGACTGTGCTAAATTAAAAAATACTTTCTTAAGCCTCATTCTCCTTGACTACTAGTGTCTCTAACCACCATTGATTCTTGGCCTTTTCTCAAGCCAAGCTCCTCTCCAGCTTGCATCGACCTCTGCAGGGTCCCTCATTACTGGCCATGCCTTCCTGAAAACTCTTTCCTCCTTTGGCATCTTTACAAGCTACCGTGACCTGTTTCTCCTTCTCCTTCTCTGAATTCTGATGCTGCTTTTCTAGCATGTTTCCATTTGTATAGCATTTAAATATAAGTGTTCCCTAAAGTTTACATTTCAGAACATCATGTTTCTTACTATGGTGTATGTGCTATTGCATCAGAAATACTATTTCTATAGTCATAACAAGCTCCATGCAATTCATTCTCAAATAAAATGTCTCAAGTCCTGAAATCTCTTTCAAGCCCCAAGTAAGATAACCTTTGTACATTTTATATGATTGTGTTAAAGCATAAAAATCAGGGTGTTTCAAACAGAACACGTCATCTTACACCTTAATTCTATCTCTTGTCCTTTATATACATGTCTCGTTCAATAACCACTTCATCATTTTTATTTCTAAGCTTCACAATACAAGTGTTATCGTCTATCCCTCTAACTCATGATCCATTCCTGGCCCTTGTGACCATTGACTTAACTCTAAATAAGTACAAGGGATTATGTCAGGTGCTGGGCAGATGCAAGGATCAAGTAAAAGCTTCCCGAGGATGCCTGCGAGTTGATGGCAGCCCTAACAACAATGCCCACACAATGCTTCTTACATTTATCCACTTGTTTTCATTCTGATAGACTCTAATTTGAGCCCTCCTAAGCTCTCCCACTGTCCATTGTTACAGCCTCACAAGACATTTCACTCTCTCCATTCTCTTCTCATATCCAAGTGATACTCCAGGTTGTTTCCATAGTTACCAATTCTAAAAGAAATTTAATCCAGTTATTTGTCTAGTTAAAAAGCAAAAAAGCCTGCTGTACCTCTCCACTGCACTCAGAACAGAATTCATACTCCTGCCTAGAACGTATATCTCAATACAATGTATTTGTATAGTCAACAAAAACCATTGAGCATGCTGGTGCCTAGACACAATACAGCTGCTTGGGGCACAGAATTTCTGCCCTTATGAGGTTCAAGTTGAGAAGCTAAGAATCACAGGCCCCAAAATAATTTTTAATAAAAATACCCCAACAATAGAGAGCTAGAACTGTTAATGTAGTAATACTTTTTTTAAGTCAGTTGACAATAATTCAAAAGTAATTCCAGTCTTTCTATGTTCTTCTTGGAAAACATTATCAGAAATTCAATTTATGTTCTACAGCAATATCCCACACAAAAAACATGTTTTCCTCTCTTGTCCATTAAAATTCTCTCTTTCCCTGCAAATGCTTTAGAGACTATTCTTAAAAATTCCTCCTCAGTTTACCCAAGTAACTTTTCAGTTTTTCTTTCTGGCTTCAGATTTAGATGTTATTTTTTAATCAATTGCATGGATTCTTTATCATAAAAGCAAACCTAGGAACAAACCCTTTTCTGCAGCCCCTCTAGTCCTGTTTGTCTCTGCCTTTTGTCACAATTATCCCCAGAAAAAGCCCAGGAAAAGGAGCTGGCAAAGAAATAACACTACTTGAGTTAAAAAAACAAACAAACAAACAAAAAAAAAACAAAAAACAAACAAACAAAAAAACACTAGAAAGGCAACTTGGGAATGCTGACATATTAAAATTATCATGTCCTCAAATAAAAAAATTACAAAGGAATTTTCTTGCTGGAGTTATCAGTGCTGAGAGGGGGAGGAAGTGGGGCACACTAGGCAGAGATGGTTCCCCAAGGGAGGAGATGCCTGAGTTGAACATGAACACATGAGTTAACCCATGGAGAGCAAACTCAGAAAAGCCTCACATTTCAGGCAGGTAACAGGATAAACCCGGAAGTCAAACAATGTCAGGACCTGAGCCGCCAGGTTGGGAATATGGAACATAGTTGCAGGTCTGGAGCCACAGAGTGACCTAAAAAAGAAAAAGCAGCAGAACTGCTGGCCTGCACATGGATTCAGTATTGAAAAAGAATTGAACAATTCAGGATCAGGCACAGAAAGAATTCAGTAATAAAGACCAAGGAAGTAGTCCAGCGCTATCAACTGCTGCCACAGTGTGTGTGCGGTGTGTGTGTGTGTGTTTTCAGGCAGCAGGAGTGATACAGGAAGTGGTGATAGTTGGTAGCAGAGAAAATCAAAATGGAGATAAGTGGAGGCTACATAAGGCAAATGTGCAGAGTCACCCCACAAAGCTGAAGATTTCAGATGTGTCAGTTAACTTGAAAGGCCTGTGATTCTGACTAATCCTCTGGATCCCAGATGCATTATTAGCTCGTAAGTGGAACCCCTTTTAAATGAGGGTTGGGTATGCCAACTTCATTGGAGTACTTCCTACTTTAGAAAGGATGGGCCCAGAAATTCAAATGAAGTTTAAATATTTGCTTACTGCTTGTAAATGAAGCAAGCTGTGAGTTTCAGGGACATGATGGGGCAGAGAAATATTGGGTCACTATCTCCCACCTTTCCTGCATTATACCCTACTGCCAGTTTCTTAATTCATTTTTAAATTCTTGGCATGTCACCCAGGGGCTCAGAATTGCCCAATACATAATCATAATCCTTTTTCACAATACTGTGTTCTCATTGGTATGGTCAACCTCATTTATCTTACTTTATTTGGTTAGTATTTTGTGCATTTAAGTTTTTTTATGTTATAATATATCAATATCCATAAAACCACTAGCCAAACCAATAATGCCTATCAATTTGGGTAGATGGGAAAGGAACTTCTACGGATTTAGCAAATAATAAGCTCCAAAGCACTTGCAGAAAAAGGGGGAATTTTAGTGAACAAGAGAGGAAAAATTTTTTTGTGGAGCATTGCTGTAGGATATAAATTGAATTTCTGATAATTTTTCCAAGAACATGTAAAATTAACATCTCCCTATTTTCCCCTCCCTCAATGCCCCCAACTATCCTGTTCAGAATAGGATACATACCATCCAGAATGTTTCTTGTTACATTGTTTTTATTGCATGTTGGTATGTTTAAACCATATTGTTTGATGTTGCCTGTTTTTCAATTCTAAAAAATGGGTATGCTGGGCCTGGTGGCTCGCCCTGTAATCCCAACACTTTGGGAGGCTGAGATGGGTGAATCACCTGAGGTCAGGAGTTTGAGATCAGTCTGGCCAACATGGCAAAACCCCGTCTCTACTAAAAATACAAAAATTAGCCAGGCACGGCGGTGCATGCCTGTAATCCCAACTACTCACAAGGCTGAGGCAAGAGAATCGCTTGAGCCAGGGAAGGTGGAAGTTGCAGTGAGCCAAGATCGTGCAACTGCACTCAAGCCTGGGCGAAAGAGTGAGACCCCATCTCAAAAATAAATAAATAAATGAATAATAAAATTAAAATTAAAAGAGGGTACATTATTGTGAAAAGTTCTCAGTGACTTGCTTTTTCATTCAATATTATGCTACTGAAATTCAATTATGTTGATATGTTTAGCCATAGGTCATTTATTTTCATGGCTCTATACAAGCCTATTGTGTAAATGGATTATTCAACTCTCCAGTCAGACCACTCCCTGAACACACAGACACCAGCTTCCTTGCTTTTCTTTTCTGTTTTAATTTTGGGGGCTACATGCAGGTGTATATATTTATGGAGTACATTAATTTGATATGGGCATTTAATACACAATAATCACATGATGTAAAATGGGTTATTCATCCCCTCAAACATTTATCCTTTGTGTTACAGACCGTCCAACTATAATGTTTCATTTATTTTTAAATGTCCAATTAAATTATTATTGACTGTAGTTACCCTGTTGTGCTATCAAATACTAGTAGGCCTTATTCATTCTTTTCTAATTTTCTATATATTTTTTGAACCCATTAATCATCCCCAGCTTCCCCCCAGCCCTATACAACCCTTCCCAGCCTCTGGTAACCATCCCTCTACCCTCTATGTCCATGACTTAAGTTGTTTTGATTTTTAAGTCCCACAGATA
>NW_012104743.1:1975742-2048737 GCF_000951045.1 Mandrillus leucophaeus | reverse complement strand
ATATTATGCTACTGAAATTCAATTATGTTGATATGTTTAGCCATAGGTCATTTATTTTCATGGCTCTATACAAGCCTATTGTGTAAATGGATTATTCAACTCTCCAGTCAGACCACTCCCTGAACACACAGACACCAGCTTCCTTGCTTTTCTTTTCTGTTTTAATTTTGGGGGCTACATGCAGGTGTATATATTTATGGAGTACATTAATTTGATATGGGCATTTAATACACAATAATCACATGATGTAAAATGGGTTATTCATCCCCTCAAACATTTATCCTTTGTGTTACAGACCATCCAACTATAATGTTTCATTTATTTTTAAATGTCCAATTAAATTATTATTGACTGTAGTTACCCTGTTGTGCTATCAAATACTAGTAGGCCTTATTCATTCTTTTCTAATTTTCTATATATTTTTTGAACCCATTAATCATCCCCAGCTTCCCCCCAGCCCTATACAACCCTTCCCAGCCTCTGGTAACCATCCCTCTACCCTCTATGTCCATGACTTAAGTTGTTTTGATTTTTAAGTCCCACAGATAGGTGAGAATATGGGAAGTTTGTCTTTCTGTGTCTGACTTATTTCACATAACATAATGACCTCCAGTTCCATCCATGTTGTTGCAAACAACAGGATCTCATTTTTTGTGGCTAAGTCCTACTCCATTTTGTGTATTTACTACATTTTCTTTATCCAATTATTTGTTGAAGAACATTTAGATTGCTTCCAATCTTGGCTACTGTGAACGGTGTGCTACAACAAACATGGGAGTGCAGATACCTCTTCGATATACTGATTTCCTTTCTGTTGGGTATATACGCAGCGGTGGGAATGCTGGATCTTATGGCAGCTCTATTTTCAGCTTTTTGAGGCATCTCCAACTGTGCTCCATAGTGGTCACACTAGTTTACATTCCCACCAATGGTGTACCAGGGTTTCCTTTTCTCCACATCCTCACCAGCATTTGTTACTGCTTGTCTTTTGGATAGAAGCAGTTTTAACTGGGGTAAGATGATATGTCATTGTAGTTTTGATTTGTATTTCTCTGATGATCAGTGATGTTGAGCACCTTTTCATATGCACGTTTGCCATTTGTATGTCTTTTGAGAAATGCCTATTTAAATCTTTTGCCCATTTTTAATCAGATTATTAGACTTTTGTCTATAGAGTTGTTTGAGCTCCTTATATATTCTGGTTATTAATCTCTTGTCAGATGGGTAGTTTGCACACATTTTCTCCCATTCTGTGGGTTGTCTCTTCACTTTGTTGATTGTTTCTTTTGCTGTGCAGAAGCTTTGTAAATTAATATGATCCTGTTTGTCTCTTTTTGCTTTGGTTGCTTGTGCTTGTTGTTTACTAAGGAAATTTTTGCCTACACCAATGTCCTGCAGGGTTTCCCCAATGTTTCTTGTAGTAGTTTCATGGCTTGAGGTCTTAGATGTAAGCCTTTAATTCATTTTGATTTTCATTTTTGTGTATAGCAAGAGATAGGGGTCAGTTTTCATTGTTTTGCATATGCATATCCAGTTTCCCCAGCACCATTTATAGAAAAGAGTGTTATTTCTCCAATATATGTTCCTGGCACCTTTATCAAAAATGAGTTCACTGTAGGTGTGTGGACTTGTTCCTGGATTTTCTGTTCTGTTCCATTGGTCTATGTGACTGTTTTTATGTCTGTACCATGCTATTTTGGTTACTATAGCTCTTTAGTATAATTTGAAGTCCCAACTTCTTTGCTTTGACTGAAGCTATTATTTCTGCATTTTCTCCCAGACATGAGATGAAAAAGTTTTGGAGTTAGAAAAAAAAAAATTTAACAAGTATTCTAAATATTTTTTAAAATGTAAAGTAAAATATAGATCTAATGAATAAACATATGAGGAATGAGAACAGATAAATGAAACTATAAAAAACAGGTAGAAATTTTAGAACTATGAAATACAGTATCTGTGATGAAAAATTTACTAAATGGACTTAAAAGAAAATTAGACCCTGGAGCAAATTAGACACTGGAGAAGAATGGATCAGTGAACTTGAAGACAGGCAAATAAAAACAATTCAAACTGAAGTATGAAGAGGAAAGAAGACTAGAAAAAGATGGAATCAAGTGAGCCTTAGTGACCTATGAAACAATAATAAGCTCTGTATTATATGTATAATTGGAAGCCCACATGAAAAGGAGAAAGGTAAAAATAAGTGGCAGGAAAAAAATGGTCCCCAGACTCCCAAATTTGAAAATATAAACCCACATATTCAACAGTTTACCAAACCCCAAACAGGGCAAACCCAAGACAGGAGAGGTAAATGGCGAGTATCTTCAGACTTTTCCTTAAATGAGTGTCATAAGGTAATGGCTCAGAATGTGTTTTCAAAGATACATTTATTGGGTTTAAATATGAGCTATTTAATTTACTAGTTGTGTCAATGTGAGCAAGTTACCTAACTCCCCTGTACCTCAGTTTACTCAAATGTAAGAACATATGTGAGAGCATTCGTAGTAACTATTTTACAGATCGTTGTGAAGGTTACATGAGTCAATACATGAAAAGCATTTAGAGCATAGCCTTGCACATAGTAAGTACTCAATAATCTAATTTTAAATAAAAGTAGAAACTTTGATTAAGAGAAAAGAGAACAGGTACAGAGAGAAACAGGGCGTTATGAAGATGATATGCAAGAATTTTGAATTTCATGTATATGAATCTAAGTTGCCAGTTTCTGTGTTTATTAACTGTCTATACATATGGTTCCAAATCCTAAAACTCAACAAATCTAAATGAGTAGTTGTTATATTCAAACATAATGACAATTCCAATTTTTCAGAATGCCAATGTTATTGATATTAAATATGCTAGTCGTAGCAATACTTTTTTTGGCATAGCATATTGCTCCCAAACATGCAGAGCATCTATGACATGAAAATTGAATCTTAATGCTATGGTTATTCTGCTTCAATTTCAAATGCCCTTGTAATTTTTAGAGGAAGTTTTTTGTAATCTACATTAATAGATGACCTATAGGTTAACAGGCACAAAATAGATCAGGTTATATATTTACAGTGTCTTTAAAACAATATGTAGTATTGTTTAATAGTGAATTATTTTCTCATATTAAGGACCTATTATGTGTGTGGGACACATAAGTGCACAAAACAAAATCATTATCTGTTCCTAAAACTTATATTCTGAATGTTCTCAACTGAGAGGTCACTAATACTTCCTAGACAACTCAACAACAACAACAAAATAGCTGCTGAAAAGGATTTTGAAGCATTTCATGATTGATTTCTAAGAAAACAATTTTGCTGCTTTCCTTCTAGCTTCCTAATCACCCATCTACCTTATGTGCTCCTCATCCTTCTGCATACATAATGTAATTATAAATATCATCACCAAACCCTGGGATTCACATTCTTTTCCATTCATTTTTCTTTCTTAAAAAATATTTTCATTTCCCTTTTATTCACTTCTTTCATATCTTTAATAATCATCTCTATCCTGATAGTAGCTCGATGGCATGTTAAGAACATTGGATGAGTTGATGGCCAAAAAATCTGGGAGGTAGTTCTAACTCTGACACTAAATTGCTTTGTGACTTTGCGCATATTATTTAAGCACTTGAGGCTCAATTTCATCATCTTTAAGTTGAGAAGATTGTACCAGATGTCATCTAAAGTTCCTTCAAGCAATAAAATACTGTGATTCTCTGAATCTCAAATAGAAATCTTCATTACTGTGTATCATTCACAATCTATTCCTACAATCCCAGCTGTCTTTAGGGTATTTTCATTTGGATGTCTCATAGCCTAAAATTTATTATGTAAAAAATTGAGGAAGCCTAAAATAATTTGTTGCTGACCAAACTTCCTCTTCATCGTCATTATCCAGTTCTAACTCATTCACTGTGTTCTTTTAAACCCATGAGAAATTACCTTCCCCCTTGCCACTCCAAACCCAGCTAATCTTTTTATTTTTATTTTTTTGGACTGCTCGTTCATCTCCAGATCAAACCTTTGGTAACATTTATAAGAGTTTCCAAAAAATTTTTTCAATCAATGCCAGACTTAAGAGAGAAATAGTGCCATAAGGTCTATCCTAGAACTGAAATATTGATACAGTTTCTGAATTTGCGTTAGGATTGGTAAATAGTTAACTCCATTTCTGGAAAGTCTATTCCCTTTCTCCACCTTACTTCTTTCTCTTTGTCATTCTTGATACCATTGAAATGGGCAGGAATAAAATACAAGTTAATGTAAGTCATGTTTATCACCAAAAGCTTTTCCCCTGAGTCCCAAGTATAAGAAGCAGAGGTGGAAACTGCAGGTGGGAGTTGGAGGAGGGGATGGAAAACAAAGCAAGGGAAAGGAGGATGCTTTCCAGGACTCACCCTCTTCTTAGTTTTGTGTACTTATTTCTGAAGAAAACTGAACTTAGCAGAGATCTTATTAGAAAATGTGAGGGCATTCAGTGGGTAAGAATGTAAATTAGCACATCCATTAAGGAAAGCAGTTTGAGGGTTCCTCAAAAACTGAAAAATAAAACTACTGTATTATCCATCAATCATTTGGAACATTTTTAATGAAACAAAAGAGAAACCCAGGTTTGCAACCAAATGCCAACTAGCACTTAATCTATTTAAATATGGTTCCCCAAATCCTGGTTTCCTATTTAAGCTAGAAGAAAAATAAAACGTTTCTGAAGGTTCCTAGAAATAAAACGTTCCCCAGGGTAAGAATACATTTACTAAGCCACTCTAATATCAGAAATATATATTTTCTGTTGTCTGGGATGTGAGGAGAAGAATGAAGAAGAGGGGCCAAACACATTGCTATCACTATGTATTTCATAAAATAATTTTCATTTGGAAATATTCTTTGACTGCTCACAGGTGCCCCTCCATATACTTACAAAAAAAAAAAAAACTGTTTAAAAATTCTGATATTTTTATAGCTCCAATCCTAGACCTGGTAAATACAGGATGCCCCCAAACAACTAAGCAGTTGGATCTAACATCAGTCTCATCTTCTTTTAACATGTGGCACCCCCTCGCTATTGTCTTGTGAAATAATATCACTTCCAAAGTAGGAATGCAGACAGGCATTGCCTTACAACTGTCAGCTTACACCAGACTTGATGTGGGCAGGCAAATAAATACAGTTTTGCTGGAAGATGCCATAACAGTGTTATACCTCTTGTACCTGGAAAGTTGTAACACTTTTCTTCTTGTCTGAAATAAACACTTTTACACAGCCCAGTAGAAGTGTAAGCAAAATTAATGAAATACTTCACACTCGCCCCTTTATAAATGAAAACGATCACATTTACCACTCGTAACTTACATGCAATTGCTTTACCTGTAGCAGTGATGAGTTTCCATGAGAGTCTAAGCATATATTTTTCCCTACATTTTCATCTATTAAAGATGGTTGTTGGCTAGGATCGAGAGATATATTCTCTGTAGCACAGTTCCTCTTTTCTGAAGATCTCGTTAAATCAAGCAGACATGACCAATAAAATAAGTGAAATGATGCCCTTCCACAAATGCACACAGCAAGATCCAAGTGTAATACACAAAGAATAAGGATAGCTGACATGCACTGTGTGCTTACTGTATGGCCAGCACTGTACATAAAATAATCACTTATTCAACAACAGTCGATCTTTGAATAGAAGATTAGAGTAAGCATCCTAGCTTTGTTCCAAGTATTAGAGAGAAAGAGTTGCATACTTCACTATTAAATATTATGTTCATTGCAAGTTTTTAAATAAATGTTCTTTGTCAGATTGAAAAAGTTACTCTTTATTCTTAGTTTCTGAGAGTATTTATCATGAGTGGAGGTTGAATTTTTTCAAACACTTTTCTGCATATATTGAGATAATCTTATAGATTTTTTCTTTATTCAGTTAAGGTAAATTAAATTGATGAATTTTCTAATATTAAACCAAGTTTATATTCCTCTGTTCATTCATTTATTCTTGATCAGCCTAGCTAAGGATTGATCAATTTCGTTAATGTTTTCAAAACCCATTGTTGGCTTCCTATGTCACTGATTATTTGCTCTTATCTTTATTATTTCCTGGTAGTTCCTTGCATTTATTCTGTTCTTCTTTTCTAGCCTCCTAGTGTAGAACCTTATGCCATTAATTTTATTGATTTCATTTTATTTTTATTATTGTTTTTAGAATTTTTGTGGCTACATAGTAGGTGTATATATTTATGTAGGACATGAGGTGCTTTAATATAGTCATGCAATGTGAAATAAGCACATCATGGAGAATGGGGTATCCATCCCCTCAAGCATACACCATACTTAATGTGGGCAGATAGATAAATACAGTTTTGCTGGAAGATGCCGTAACAATGTAAAAACGTTATACCTCTTATACCTGGAGAGTTGTAACATTTTTCTTCTTGTCTGAAATAAACACTTTTACACAGCTCAGCAAAGGTGTAAGCAAAATTAACCAAATACTTCACAAATACTCTCTTTTGAGTTACAAACAATCCAATTACATTCTTTAAGTTATTAAAAAATATACAATTAAGTTATTACTGACTATAGTCACCCTATTGTGCTATCAAATAGTAGGTCTTATTCATTCTTTTTATTTTGTTTGTGCTCATTAATCATCTCTACCTCCCCTCCAGCCCCCAACTACACTTCCCAGCTTCTGGTAACCATCCTTCTAGTCTCTATCTCCATTAGTTCAATTGTTTCGATTTTTAGATCCCACACATAAGTGAGAACATGTGATGTTTGTCTTTCTGGGCCTGGCTTATTTGACTTAATATAATGATCTCCAGTTCCATCCGTGTTGTTGCAAATGACTGGATCTTATTCTTTTTCATGGCTGAATAGTACTCCATTGTGTATATGTACCACATTTTCTTTATCCATTCGTCTGTTGTTGGGCATTTAGGCTGCTTCCAAATCTTAGCGTTTGTAAACAGTGCTGCAACAAACATAGGAATGCAGATATCTCTGCGATATAGTGAATTCCTTTCTTTTGGGTATATACCCAAAAGTGGGATTGCTGGATCACATGGTAGCTCAATTTTTAGTTTTTTGAGGAACATCCAAACAATTCTCCATGATAGTTGTACTAATTTACATTCCCACCAACAGTGTACAAGGGTTCCCTTTTCTCCACATCCTTGCCTGCATTTGTTATTGCCTGTCTTTTGCATATAAACCATTTTAACTGGGATAAGATGACACCTCATTGTAGTTTTTATTTACATTTATCTGATAATCAATGATGTTGAGTAACTTTTAATATGCCTGTTTGCCATTTGTATGTCTTCTGTGAGAAATAGTTATTGACTTCAGACCTTTCTTTTACACTGATGTAAGCATTTAAATCCATAAATTTCCCTCTTTGCAGTGCTTTGGCTGCATCCCACAAATGTTGACATGATGCATTTTTATTGTCATTCAGCTCAAAGTATATTCTTGTTACTCTTCTGATTTTCTCTTTCACAATGAATTATGTAGAGATACGTGATTTAATTTCCATATATGTTGTGATTTCCTGATTACCTTATTGCTACTGATATATTTTCCCCTTGGAAAAAAATATACAATCTCTCCAGTGATTTGTTTTATGGGCTACCATATATAGCTTGGTAAATGTACCATTTGCACTTTTTAAAATGTGTATTTTGGACTTGTTTGGTTTGGTGTTGTATACACATATGTTAGGTGAAGATAGTTGATAGGTTTGTTTGGATCAACGTTGTCATAACTGATTTTCTCTCTAGTTCTTCTATCAGTTGCTGAGTGTGGCTTTAAAATCTCCAAATCTGATTATGGAATTGTTATTTTCTCTTTTTCATTATATCATGTATTTTAAAGAAGCTTAAAACCTTTAAATATCACTTACCCTGCTATCTTCCATCGTTTCATATGTGTTTTTGCTCTACACATGTGTTTCTGCTGTTTTACTTTTTACAATTATTTTTTACAGTTAATATGAATTTATAACAACATACAAAAGTACCCTTTTTCTCAATTTCAACTTTTCTATCTGAGATTATATTCCTTCTAATTGGAAATTTTCTTTAGGGTATTTGCTTTTTTATTTATTATTTTAAAATTGTGCTTTGTTTCTAGTGAGAGTCTTCTTGTGACAAATTACATTCAGTTTGTTTGAAACATACTTATTTCCCTTTCATTTTTGAGAATTATTTTCAATGGATATAGAATACTAGGTTGGAAGCTACTTTTATTCAGTTCTTTATGCCTTTTTAATGTTTTCTGGCTTTCCACTGTTTTCTTTATTTATATTGAAAAGACAACTATCAGCCTTACTGTTGTTCCTCTTAAATCACTATGCACTTTTTTCTCACTACTTTTTGCGTTTTGTTCTTTTCTTTGGTTTTAGCACTTTGAATTTCAGGTCTTCTTTGGGTCTCTTAATCCTGGTTCACCAGGATTTTGAGTTTCCAGGTTGATGCTTTCATCAGATTTTGAAAATTTTTCAACCATTATCTCTTCGAATACTGCTTCTGCAAGATCTCCTCTGTTTCCAGTTGTTCATATGTTAGGTACTTCATGTGGATCCCACATATCTCTTACACGCTATTCTTTTAGTTTTCTTATTATATTTATTCTCTGTGCTTCAGTTTAAGTGATTTCTATTGATCTGAAATATCTAAGCCAGTCCTGCTTTCTTTAGAAGAAAACCTAAAATAGCTTTTTAACTTATTATATCTCAATAAACGACCACCTGTTCTCTCAGTTAAGTAGCCTTCTACAGATTGTTCCAAACATAGATAGCAACTTAGAAGTACTGAATTCTTTTACAAATGTTTTCAGGATATAGCCTTTCAAACTTCCTATTCCCTTTATTTAGCTATTAAATTTGAAGGAAAATACAGATAAAATTCTGTAATTGTTTCATCCAGCACTAAAATTATATTAACATTCCACTTACCAATAATAAGGCCCAAGTAAACAAAAGAAATGGGAAATACTATCACATCTACAATTTCTAAGTCAGGTTCCCTGGTTCATCTGGTTGATGAACATTAGCCAGTATTGACCATGATAACAACTGATATACTGACTCAGAAAAAAAGAGAAAAAATGACTATCCACTTCCACCTCCTACTCCATTCCTAAGTGAGAAGAAGGTCTCCTTCATTGACTCCAGAATTTCTGCTTTAATGATTCCAGGGACAAAGGATTAGAGCTGAAATATGTGTATCTTACACAATAATATTTTAATTTGGACAGAGAAAAAATAAGAATTAGTAACAACCCAGATAAAAATGTCTCTCTCTTCTTAGATATACAGAATAAGATAATATATATGCAAAGGTTAAAATGCAAAAATAAAAACAGAAAGGGAAAAGAAAAGTATTTCTACTCCCTTGTCTAATCCCATCCTGAGAATTCATTTTTGTAACTTATCACTTTAGAGACCCCACAACATATCCAGCCCATTTAAATTTATCCATCCACTCCCCAATAAACAAATCTAATTACTTGTAACTTATATCTATTAGAAGAAAGTAGGTAGCTTTCTAAGAACACTTCTGTTTATTCTCTTTATCTGAGAAAATAGTGTACATTGAAACTATAATGTCTTAATAGGAATGATAGAAGGCATAAAAGTAGACACAGTGTACAAGCATTAGTTGCCCAAGAAGAAAATTAACCTCCAATCTGACATATTTGAAGTGTCCTAGAGAATGGAAGCAAGACTTCCATTTAGCAATTAATTTGAACCAATTTGTAGACATGTAAACCAGTGTTAGAAAATGCACTGTGGAAGGAATTGCTGGAGCAGAGGGCGTAATGGCCTCTGCTTTAGATTTCATATAGCTAGAAGCTACAGGGAAAGAGCTTTTGACTTCTTAGAAAAATCTTTCATATGGTGAAAAAACCACTGGAAGATGGAACAAGCTGTCTCAGATGATCATGAGTTCTCCATCACTGGAAGTATTCAAGCATAAGCTGACCACTTGGTATGAACCAAGCACCAAATGAGTAGAAGGAATACATTTCTACCAAGTCCTCTTCCCATTCTGAATTCCCGTGATTCCATAATGATGTATCGAGTAGGACTACAAGGAGGATTAAAAACATATGGGTATAAAAAAATTCTATCTAGAGAACTGACCAAGGGAAAGGAAAGTGACTAAAACAAGGAGAATAACACTGTTGTTTTCATTTGTGGAAATTAAAAACAGTAATTGTAAATTTTTTATTACCCCTTACATTATCACTGATTTTCAACAATAGCATTATCCAGGGTAGGAAAACATGTGAGGAAACAGACATTCTCATACACGGGGACAGAAATGCAAATCAACACAACCTTTTAGGAAGCCATTATCAAATAGAAAATACTCAAATTTGTATCTGATAACTTCACATTTAGGAAGTTATCTCATAGAAATATTTAAGTATTATTTGTATATATAATATGTTTATTTCAGCCAAAGAGTAGAAAATCAAAAATTAGCGTTAGTATAAATGCTCATTCAGAGAGGAAGGATTAGATTAATTATAGTATATTTATGTTACAGAATATTTTAAAGTTATTAAAAAAGAATGAGGTAGCTATTTCTGTTCTAACAAAGAACAATTTCACAGCTTATATTGTTTGAGGAAGAAATGTATAAAATATATACATAGTATGATTCTCTCTTATTTTTTGAAACAACAACAACAACATCAAGACTACTGTATAGGATTGGATTAACACTGGGAAAGTATCCTTAAGAATGCACACCACACCGTTAACAGGAAATAGGAGATGAGATTAAGGACAAAATTTTCACTTCTTAATGTGGATATTTCAGAATTTTACAAAATATTTTTGAAAACACGTTTACAACTTTCGTAACTTTTTTGGGATCCATCACAATTTTAAAACTTCATCTCCTTTGTAGCCACAGCTCCCTGACTAACAATCCCCAAGGATCCTGCAAATTATCAGATTGAGAAACTTTATGCATTCCTGAAAATGCTAACATTCCCTTGAGCCAAAAAACATTAATGTGGAGACAAACACAAAAACAAAAACCTTATTATACCTTAAATAGGTTGATTCATTGCCTTCTATTTCTTTGTTTATACATTCATCATATCATTGCTTTATACTCTTAATCACTGAACTCCCAAAAGTCGAAACGAAGAAAACAGAAAAATGGGATTCAAGCTTAATCTTAATTAATAGTAATTTAAGTGATCAACATGGTGTCCAGTGAGTCTTGCAAAGGAGACCTGAGAAAGAATCCTCTCAAAGTAGTAAACATTAACATGGGGTTCCAGATGCATTTCCATTGCGTGCCTGGTCTCCTTTGTTGCACATCAAAAGCATTTAGGTCAACTATGCCAGCTTCCCTTGGTGACTCACAGAGATTACATAAATTGTTAATCATGCCGTAAAACTGTGGAAATGCTTGCTTAAAATAAAACTTATTTCAAGGAGTAGAGATTTTGTTGTTGTTTTTCCAACTTCTGCACAATTTGAGCTTGGCTTTAAAATGTACCATAAAAAAATGAAGCCTTAACATAATTTTATTAAATATTTATTTTTATTTCTTTATTTTTCAGAGAAAGGGTCTTGCTCTGTCACCCTGGCCAGAGCGCAGTGGTACAATCCTAGCTCACTTCAGCTTCTAGCTCCTGGGCTCAAGTACTCTTCCTATGTCAACTTCCTGAGTATCTGGAACTATAGGTGCACACCACCATGCCCAGCAATTTTTTTCTTTTTTTTTTTTTTTGTAAGACAAGGTCTTTCTATGTGGCCCAGGCTCCTGAGCTCAAGTGATCCTCCAGCCTCAGTCTCCCAAAAAGCTATGATTACAGGTGTGAGCCACCACTGTACCCAACCAATTAAATATTTAATTTGAGATCAGACTTCTCTAATGATCTGTAGCTACATGTTAAAATACTAGTGCCACATAGTACAAATGAGCATTTATTCTCTTCAATAGTGAAATGGCATGTTGCAATTATGTCAATCCCTCATTGTTTTCTATTCTATCTGAAGAAAGACTCTTTCATAATTGACATTCCCCTGCTAACCACTTACATGGCCTAGTAGAGCCATGGTACTTTCATATTATAAATGTCAACAGTTACAAACTGATTTGAATACTTTAAGTTCAATCATATAAATAAAATTAGGTGCTTTGCACTACTAAATCTCAAAAAACAAAGTTTTGCCAAATGATTAGTTGAATTATCAGAATTGATTATTTCTGATTATTCTCTGCTCCAGCTTTGGAATTCCACCCAGTTTTCTTCAGCCTCTTTACACTTTCTTACCACCATACAATCAGTGAAACTGCCACATAGAAAACCTGACTCAAGGCTTTCTCCTGTAATGAGGATTCTACAACATGAGCCTGCAGCTCACCATGGATCTCCAGCACCGACAGTGGAGTGCTTCAGGGTCTGTTCTGTTCTGTTCCTATGGCCTAAGGACTTTTCCTTTGGAATGCCCTCTTTTGGGAGTACTCTGCCCTATTCTCAAATTCATTTCCATGGTTTTATTGATTTCCCTTATACAAAAAGTACCCCGTCTCGTAGAGTCTTTGTAAATATTTCTAATTTATATTTTCCCTCTTTCTTATTTGAGGATATGATTAAATTGCTCAGCCCATTACTCTCATTTTCTAGGATGCGCTGCCCAGATAATTTGCTTTGTATTAAGACAGGTTCTCAGTGCATATATTGTCCCCATGTTCATACTGTGGGACCCTGGCCTGGGGTACTAATTTGCTTGGATACATGTGTCAGTCTTGAGTTAAAGTTGAAAGAGCTCTCTCTATCAATACCACTTATC
Organism: Mandrillus leucophaeus; assembly: GCF_000951045.1. Classification (NCBI taxonomy): domain Eukaryota; kingdom Metazoa; phylum Chordata; class Mammalia; order Primates; family Cercopithecidae; genus Mandrillus; species Mandrillus leucophaeus. The sequence goes on along the minus strand of NW_012104743.1, from coordinate 2,035,924 downwards.
CCAATGCCAGATATAGAAATGAGGCAGACTGTGTTATTTTTGCTCAGTGAAACTTATTGGGAAACTACAGATACCATTTAATAGTTAGTGGGCTTCTACCAACGCCACATAGGCTGACATATGCTTTCTCTCTTAATCTCCTACCACCTTTCTAAATTAGATATGTTATCTCCAGCAAACAGGTAAGAAAACTGAAGTCCCACAAGGTTATATACCTTGCCAAGTTCACACAGCTAGTAACTAACAGAAATAGGATTCAGGACCAAGGTTCCTAAATCTAAATCTAATATTCAGTTTTCTTACCATTTCCCAAATTCTGTCAAATGTCAAAAACGGTAAGTACCTACGGAAGTTCAGTTCCTACCTGTCTCTGTTCAACTCTGTGGCTTTATGCTGACCTTCCCTCCCCCATGGCGTAGCTTTTTCCCATCAATAAATTGTTTGCCATTATTTGATGGAGATATTTTTAAAAGTCATGAAACTATGCATAGAAGTAACCACAAAAGTAAGCTGTAATGCATGTGCCTTTGTCCTAAAGAGGTAGAATAAATCTAATGAGAATTAACCAACACATTTGGAAAAATCTAATGTGTGTCATTTTTCCTTCGGAGGCTGTGTTGGATACTGGGAATGCATCTACAGTAGGCAGAACATTATAGATAGCCTCAAAAAGGAGGTAATGGGATTAGTAGATGCAGGTGGATCTGGTCCATTTGAAATATTTCAAAACAAATTGTATATTTAAGTTCAAATAACTACCATAGAGTACTTTGTCATGGACAGAAAAAAAAAGCTTTTATAAGGAAGAAGAATGTTTTCTCATTTATTCTGTCTTGATCAGAAAAGGAGGATGAGAAATCTTTGGTCAAAATGGAAAGAAATAATACCACTATCTGCCTTACTCCTCGCATGGGGATCACTGTCAAACTTTGAAAAGGAATGTGTGGTAAAGAAGGAAAATCAAACAGTAATAATTGGCTTGGAAGTCTACCAAATACATCCTCGATATTTAGCCATTCAACACAGGTCAACTGTAGTAATCTCAATACGCTTGCATAAGCATATCAGTTCTTTCTCTTTCTCTCTCATCTTAATATAATGAGAATGGGAATATGAAAATGAAGATCCTGTCGGCGGGGGTCAGTGGCGCATGCTTGTAATCCTAGCACTTTGGGAGGCCCAGAGGGGTGGATCGTTTGAGTTTAGGAGTTCAAGACAAGCCTGAGCAACCTGGTGAAATCCTGTCTCCATGAAGAATACAAAAATTATCCGGGAATAGTGGAGTGTGCCTGTGGTCCAAGCTACCCAGAAAGCTGAAGTGGAAGGGTTGCTTGAGCCCAAGGAGGCTGATGCTCCAGTGAAGCTGAGATAGCACCACTGCTCTCCAGCCTGGGCAACAGAGGGAGACCCTGTTTCAAAAAAGAGAAAAAAAAAACATTCTGTCAAAGAGGAATGCCAGGCTGACTCAAGAGTATCATGTCTTAATGGGCCATCAAGCCAGGGCTGCAACCAGGGCTAAGCAGAAGTCAAAAAAAAAAAAAAAAAGGAAAACCAAAACAAGGAGTTGTTCATCAGAACAGGGGAAATTGGGGAGGGGTCTAAATGGTCACCATAGGGTTTTTCGGTGTGCTAACATGAACTGGCAGGATTTTATAGGTGTAATCCTTTTAAGTGAGGATAGAAACAACTAGAAACCAGATAGACAACAAAATTGTTTACTTATCTAGGTGAATGGGTCACTTTCATGTACCTGGACATTTTCTGGTATTTGTTCTAGAGGTATATGGCAGGCTATCCTGGAGTTTTCTGGAATGTTGGATAACCCAGTGTATAATATTCATATGTTACAAAATTATTCAGCAGATTGCATGAACCACTTAGATGAACAGCTTCTCTATCATCTCATATTCCTTTCCTCTATTGCAGTGAAATGGGAAAAAAATTAGGCAAAGAAGGAGGAAAAAATTTAGAAGACTCATACTCTAAAAAGATTTACTATTGAATTAATTGAAATGTGACAGCCAGTGATGTAATTGAATGCTTTGCTAGGTGTTTTTTAGATGAAGACTCAAAGTACTAAGTAGATAATCATTATATACATCAAATGGTCAGGCTATTTACATGTCACAAGGACTTTTGAATTTGGCACTGTAAGAAGTGAATCTACATCTTGACTCTAAGACATTAATAGTCGTTTACAACTGAGTGATTTACCTATCCTTTTCATCTCTGTAAGGAGATTAATGATTATGCAGAACTCACAGAGTTTGGGAAGTAAATGAGATGAGTACATCTGGTAATATGTAAAGCCCTATTAAATCTTACTATTGTTATGGACAAAAAATAAAATGAAGGCATTTTCAAAACCACCAAATATAAGAATACAAAGTAGTAAAATAGTATTTAACATAAAAGTTTCATTGTGAATTCATATGTGAATTCCTCATAAATTTTACTCATTTCAGCATTATACTAGTTTATAAACAGGTATTCCTTTCTTTATCATGGAGATTGGTTAACATTAATTTATAGCTCACATAATTCTTTAACCTTCTTGCTATTATTTAATGTATATATCACATAATGTACTTTTACTACCTAAAATAAACATCTCTAACTTTCCAGTAATATTACCTTGCCTGGAGATATTTTTCATAAAAATATCCCCAGTAGGTTTTAGCATGTAGCTGTCATGTCTATGATACAAATAGTATCTAAAAATGAGCCTTTCAGAACCATGATTGTGCTTCACTGATTACAGCAACCTTTTCTATTTTTGGCAAAGGAAACTCATGCCTCAAAGCAGAGGAATCAGGGCCAGATTGAGGAACAGGGAATGTGAAGTTAACACTCTAAAGAAGGTCTGCTTTTTTATCATCCCATAAAATTTGTTTTATGAGAAATATATTCTCCTGATTTAGAGTGACAAAGGAGGAATAAATGTAAAAGGATAGAAAAGTTCTATTTAAGCCTTTTCCCTTGGGCTCCAGAGCAGCTTTTCCCAAAATGTGCTCCAACAAAAAATAGTTCCAAGAGCTCCTCATGGGTGATCAGAACAGTGGAGGGTTCTGTTTTCAAAGAGCCAGCACTCTAATTATTCTCAGGGATTTATAACAAGTATGAGCATTTTTAGTTGTTGCAAAATCCTCCTATAAAGAAAAGTGTTCACCTTTATTTGCACAGCATTTCCTGAAGGCATTTGACCACATCATGTTTTTATTGCTCAACATTGACTATGAATGTTTTGAGAGAGCTCTACATTACTAAAAAATCATACATGGAATATAAAAAAGAAAAAGAATGACCTCCAAAGTCAGCAAGTAAGAAATGTAGCATGCAGAATTTGATAGGTAGAGCTGCAGGGATCTAGGACTAAAAAGACTCAGATTTCAGAAGATGTTCCAATTTTCTGGGGTTTTCTAAACAAAATCTCACTCCTCAGATATAAAACATTCTACCAGGGAGGAATACACACACTCACGCAGGCATGCTCATAAACAATCTAGACTAGAAATCATAATCAAAGTGATTGCTAATAACTGTACCCTGGTCACTAGCAGAGAAGGCTACGACAATTATGTAAACAAACTTTCGAAAAGATGACACGTTGGAAGCACTTCATGTTCCATCATTTACTGATGCTTCATTGATTTATGTAGCCTAAGTGCAAAATAACAATTTTTTTTTTTTTTTTTTTTTTTTTTTTTTTTTTTTTTTTACCACTTTTCAGCTCAACAAGGGATTGAAAATCCTCATTGCATTAAGTGTACCAGTCCATGTTTGGCTACCTACCAGCTGCTTTCCTCTCCTCACTACTAAGACAGCTTGATCCTCTCTTCTAGCCCAATTCTATATTCCTCACACAGAAGAGATTAAAGAAGATACTTGTCAATACTCAGGGTACTTAGCAGCAAATGAAATATGCTGGCAATTGTGCTCGGACAGACCTTATGCCTGGCTCTACCAATTGGATTACCATCGTATTCCTTAGAACCTTCAAACAAATTCCCACCTTAGACCACAGTTCTTGTTATTAGATCTGTACTCTGTCCCTTGAGCTGAAATCTTTTTCCTGCAAACAGATATATGCCAGTATCTCTAGAACTGCAGTTCGAGTTGAAGCTTATTCACGAGGGCAGTGAAAGGTTAGGTTTTAGAATGGGAATAATGTCAGAGCAGGCCCAGCTACAAGCTGATGTGGTTCTTATCCACTGAAACACTGAACAAGGGAACCTTAAGTTACAACACATAAATAGCCTCAGAATCGTATTCGGGGCTAACTCCACAGGTGGGGAAAAGTGGGGTCTCTGTGAAGGTAGATGGTTCAAAAATAAAAGGCAGGCAGATCTTTGCCTTTCTACTTCTGTTTTTGTTGCTAACCTGAAACTTTTGCCCCTGACTACAACAGGTCTTATGGCAGCAATGAGGAGTGGAAAAATAAGGAGATAAATAAGAATATTGAAGTCACTTAAACTACCAGATAATAATAGTCAGATAATCTTGGAAAAAGACTGTTGATATTTGGTCCTAAATTATCTTGGATTTCTGTTACAGTTTTTGCCTGTTTCCTGGGCATTATATTAGCTCAGTAATCCCACTCTACTGCTGCCATCTGCTTCATCTATAATTAGCAGTTATTAGTAGCTTGTTGTGTTACCTTTAGAGAATCCATTTTAAAGACATCCCTGTTCAAAAGATTTACTGTAAGACCCCATATTTCCAACAAAATAAAATGGAAACGCTATTGGGCTACGTGGCTTTCTGCTCTTCAGTTGAGGTCTTGGTTTATGTGCCTGAGCTTATTTTCATGTCAGGATTAGTAAGACTCTACAATCCAATTTCCATTACTCTTTATATTGCACAATAATGGTTTTAAATTAATTCATCATCTCATCATTGTTAAATTTTATATGTCTATAAAACTTCCTTTGGGACATGCTAATTTTATCTTTCAAAACATTTTTGTGGCAACATTCTTTTAAAATTTGTCTTCAAAATTTATGTTTAACGGAAATAAGACATTTTTTAATTTTTAAAGTCTCCAAGTAAGAACCTTGACTATAAATTAGAGGAATAAAACAAAACTGGAAACAGCACTGCTGGTCATCAATCTGCCACATTTTCTATTTGCTCCTACTTACTGAGTATTATATTACACTAAGGGTGACACCTCGGCTTCTTCCTGTGAGCAAGTTCTGTTGAAAGTGCTACCGAAAAAGGATACTGTTCTAAAGGAGCCCGAAGTCTACATGAAAACTTTAACCTATTTGTAATTCTAGTTGTTCACATTCAGTTTGCTCAAGAACAATAATTTCATTATTTTTTCAGTAGTTAGACTCTTGTTTAAATCTTACAGTACTGGTTTGGTAAACTAAAATTTCAATTTCCTTTCCTCTTTGACAGTCACAAAGACTTCCCTGGTTCTTTAGAGAGAAGGATCTTGACCCCAAGCCCCAAGCCAATAGTCCAGGAGCTGAATAACCAACTGATGTCTGTGTTTATGGCCTTTATCCTGCTGTTTCCAAATATCCTCAGTATCATTTTCTACACACTGTCCAGCAAAATGCCTTCAAACTCACTTTCTGTAGGACTCCTTTCCTACCTGTGACCCATGCTCTGCATGCTGCTGGGTTCTCAGATGTAGACAGAATAGTTTCTTTCTTCTCCTGTAGATAGGGATTATTTATCACTAGATTTGAGTCTTAGGATCTGAATAGAATTTGTTCTGGCCATGCTTCGTGTAGCCCACAGTTAAGCAAAAATAAAATAAAATAAAACCAACAACCTTAGGTATAGTAAGAAATAAGTAGCAAAAACTCAGACTTGACCACATATTTAACCATATACTTGAGGTTAAGGAGACTTCATGGACTTAATAACGTTGGAAAAGTAGAAAGAAGAATGAAATAATCTATTCTTTATTATTTCATTCGTCCAACATATATGTATTAAACACTGACCCTGTGTCAGTGAAAATGGCAGGCGCTAAAGCTATAATGGCGAATTAAACAGACATGCTCTCTGACCTCATGTTTCCAGCCTAGTTTAAATATACCATGTGCCTCTTCTATAAGCTGGGTCAACTTGAACAACTCACCTAATTGATTAAGCCCTTGTTTCCTTTTTTTCTTAATCTAATAATTAAACTTGATGATACTAAAGTTGTTTGTTTGCTTGGAAATGGGGTCTCACTATGTTGCCCAGGTTGGTTGCTAACTCCTGGGCTCAAGCAATCCTCCTGCCTCTGCCTCCTGAGTAGCTAGGATTACAGATACACACCATCACACCCAGCTGTGATTTTTTTAAGCATCATGTTCTAAGAAAATTAACACTGTCACAAGCAGAGTGAATGATCTAAACAGTAGATTCTTCCACATATATCTTGCTAATTAGCCAAAAGTAGTTTTAGTTCTCATTAAACAATCAGTACTTGCCCAAACATGAATGTACAAGTTTCTTCATGGCTCATGCCTGTAATCCCAGCACTTTGGGAGGATGAGGCAGGCATATCATGAGGTCAAGAGATTGAGACCATCCTGGTCAACATGGTGAAATCCAGTCTCTACTAAAAATACAAAAATTAGCTGGGTGTGGTGGCACATGCCTGTAATCGCAGCTACCCGGGAGGCCAAGGCAGGAGAATCTCTTGAACCCAGGAGGCGGAGGTGGCAGTGAGCCAAGATCGTGCCATTGCACTCCAGCCTGGTGACACAAGAAGACTCCGTTTCCCCCAACCCTGCCCCCACAAAAAAAGAAAAGTTTCTTCAATCATAACAGGTAAGTCATGGAACTGGCAAACCAAAAAAAAAAAAAAAAAAAAAAAAAAAAATTTATTTCACTTACAAATGTATCTGAATATTTTATTTCTCCTTAAATAAAAATGTTCACATATTACTTTTATCTTAAGCCATGAAGTTGGAAGCCAAATAGTGATTGACTACAACTTCACGGGATTTTTCTATATTTTACCAGCTGAGAATCACATTCTTAAAGCCCATCCAATCTTTCAGTGACTACATTTTCATCTATTTGGATAGAACTGCGCACCACTGGATCCTTCAAACATGCTTGTCTTAAAAGCTATTCTCACAGAGCCATTTTTGTGAATGTCTGACAGAGACATAGGCCCCACTTCCTACATACTAGCTAAACATTTTTTCCATGCTCTGGCCTACAAGGAGTTACTGCTAAATACCCTGCTAAATACAAACAGCTAAAAGCGAACACTGCTAAATACAAAGTGTTAGAAATAGAAAAACCTTGATAATCAGGATAATTACTAATCTAATAGAAATAGATAATCTGAGGAAGGTCTCTGGATGCTGAAAAGATAATTGAGGATAACTGCAAAATGGCAAAGCTTAGAGAAGGTGAAGGGGAAAATTAAAAAGACGACAAATATTGGGAGCCTTGACAGGAATAGTTCTCTGAGAAAACCATTCTTGTTCTCTTCCAAAAAAGACAAATATTAGTGCTCCTCTAATCTGCACCAAAACCTGGCAAATCCGTGAGGTTTACATTAGAGGGCAGATGAGAGGGTTTGACAAGTAGAGAGTCTGTTATAATGTGATCTGATCAGAACCTCCCACACCCCACAGACCTCATATTCAATGAATAGCTGTTGAGTGGTCACAAGAAGCTGAGCAGGAGCTACAAGCATGGTAGAGAAGGTGTTTAGCTTTTAGGTCAGGCACGGTGGCTCACACCTATAATCCCAGAACTTTGGGAGGCCGAGGCGGGCAGATCACCTGAGGTCAGGAGTTCTAGACCAGCCTGGCCAACATGGCAAAACCCTGTCTCTACTAAAAATACAAAAAATTAGCCGGGCATGGTGCCAAGCGCCTGTTATTCCAGCTACTAGGGGGCCTGAGGCAGGAGGATCTCAAGGCATACATTGCATTGAGCCGAGATCGCACCATTGCACCCCAGCCTGGGTGACACAGCAAGACTGAGAAAAAAAAAAAAAAACTTGCTTAGCCTTTAAAATGGTGGATTTGAAGTACTCAAATGGGCATATGAAATAGCCAGTTGGATTTACAGTACAGAACAGGGAGGTCTGAGCCAGAGATATACATCCCAGAATTGTCTACTCAGAGCAGTTGAAGATACGCCCAACATCCATCTCTTATTAACTGCACTGAAAGACTAGGGGTCTGATCATAAGATACGTGGATGATTAAAAAGAAACAGAAACATCTCTGTAGGTCTGAGAGGGACTCAGTGGAGTCATTATGTCAGAGAGCCACACAGATGCACTCGGACAACTGGATGTAGGTGTTAAGCACTCTGGATACTGCAGAGGATAAGCGGGAGAGGTGATGGAATTCCGAAGGCAACCGAGATAAACTTTTTAAAAATTTTGCCTAGGCATCGTATAGAAAACATTGTCTCCACAAACATACTGTTCCAAGTCCCTCAAAATATGAGATTGAATTAAAAAGGAAGCAGAAGCATAAGTTAATTTTAAGAGTTCTTTAATTTCTTCTAAAATTAGGATTGACCCATTTAAGTAAATAATTAATTATAATTGTTAGTTTTATTTTCCATGTAATGGCCTGAATACCAGAGTCTGTAGCTCTGTGGAGCCAGGAAACATGTCTCTATTACCCATCCACCATGTTACGCCTAGAGCTGGTCCAGGGCATGGTGTAGAGAAGATGCACATAAAGACTTGTTTCAATGAATGAATGAATGAGTGGCTTAGTTTCTTACCCAGTTTGGAGATACATTTTTAGTAATTTGCTGAATTGATGCACTACATGAGCTCATACCAAGCCTGGGTATTTGAAAGCCTCAGGATTTTCTTATTCTAAGTTTGAATTCAGATCTATCCTTCTGAAGATATTTTCAATGATTAAAGACATTAATGAGTCAGTATTTTAGAGCTTTCTACCTTTAAAAAAAAAAACTCATGTACTATCTGACTTCTGATCTTAGAAGTGTTTTTAATGATGAAATACAAAAGGTAAAAAATGACATAATTAATGATTCATTATTACCACTCCTACGTGGAACATTCTATTCATTCGTGGTTTGAGTTCATTTGAACAGAGTTCATCATTGCTCTTGCCATAGCAATGCCTTGCTTTCATGCAGAAAATATTAACCCACACTTAGAAATGAAATACGTACATAAGAATCACATCAAATGTGCTTTTTCACTTCTCAACGAAAGTCACTTTGGCAGCAAATTTTGAAATAGTTTCAAGCTCCAGCCTACGGGGGCAAACAATTATGCCGTCTCTCCTGAGAATCTTTGTTTTGGGGATTTCCTCCCTCTAGTGGTGGGGAAAAACTAATTTTTAAAAATTTATTAATTATTTTCTGCTGAATGTTTTGCTTTTGATACAATGGTCCTTTTAGGTAAAGACTTCCTTTGCTTTTCCGACCATTTGGTTTAGGTTTACAATAGGGCACTTACCTAAGGTAGTTTTTAAAATGTATTTTTGGCTATTTCAGGACATTCCTAATGCTCAGTATATATAAACAGTTTTAAAACTTTAGCAAAATAGCTTTCTGCCTTGGCTTTCTTTAACTAATTGATTCACTTGCCATTGCTATATTTCTTGATTACTTCTGCTGCTATCTATGGTGGATTAAAGTTCGCTGCAAAATTTTTCTCTTTCTCCCCATTGAGAGGTGAACTTTTATTTCCTCTATGACTCTGGCTGGCCCTGGAAGTGCCTAACAATAGATTGTGGGGTACATGAAAATGACACTGTGCTAGCTCTAAGCTGATTCTTTAAGAGGATGGAAGAGTCTGATTCTTCTTGCTTGGAATGCTTGCTCCTGGAACATTCCATCTCAGTGTTCAGTGACCATACTATGTAAGTATTCCAGACTCCAGAGCCCACGTAAGCATGCATCTAAGCAGCATTAACTTTCAGCTAGATGAATAAGAAATCTTGGTCATTGCATTCCAATTGATTCCTCAGATGATGGCATTCCCAGCCAATCTTATGTGGAGCAAAAGAACCACTTAGCTGAGCCTAGGCAACCCACAAAAAGTGAAAAATAATAAAATGGTGATGTTTTTGTGTTCTTTGTTTGTTTGCTTGTTTGTTTTTTGTTTTGTTTTGTTTTGTTTTTGAGAAAAAGTCACACTCTGTTACCGAGGGTGGAGTGCAGTGGTACCGTGTCGGCTCACTGCAACCTCTGTCTCCTGCTTTCAAGCAATTCTCCTGCCTCAGCCTCCTAAGTAGCTGGGATTACGGGCGCCCACCACCACGCCCGGCTAGATTTTATATTTTTAGTAGAGGTGGGGTTTCACCATGTTGTCCAGGCTGGTCTCCAATTCCTGAAGTCAGATGATCTACCCACCTCAGCCTCCCAAAGTGCTGGGATTACAGGCGTGAGCCACCGTGCCTGGCCTAAAATGGTTATGTTTTAAGTAATTAAGTTTTGAGGCTATTTTTATGCAGCAGTAGATAGTTAAGATACTATCTCCATCAAAAGCCTGGATCTTATGTTGTTTATGCTTCTAGTTCCAGCATTGCTAATTTCCCCTCCATGGTTCCTCTAGCTTCATATCCTGGTTCTGATAACTCCAACCAATCTGAGAGCTCCAAGAAAAAGCATATCTGTAATTTTTGACATTTTTGTTCAAGATCCCAGATTTCTGAGTAAACATTTTCAGATCAAATAAACGTAATAAACAGCAAAAACTATTCTTTCTGTATTTTGAAGACACCAAGAATAAAATAATAGTTAATAACTTAAGGACTCCAGTTGTAATTGTCAGAGTTACATTATTAATTACTATGCTAATGTGCATCCCCAACTATAAGGATCCCACTTTGAAATTTAGCTTTATCCATTATTGAAATTTATTTTTTAATGATTATTTTCCTGATTGGCATATCGTTGGTCCTCGCGCAACATTTAACCACTGCTTGCTTCTTTTCTGGCTCTTCTTTCTCCTCCTAATCATTCCCTGAAGGTCCTCTCTAAATCACATCAGCATTACTTGATTTCATTCCCACAATTTCAGTGATCCTTTTTGCATGTATCTAGCAAATGGGCTCAATAATAGCTGTTGAATAACTAATACTGCCTGCTCAGCTCCTCTTCAAGACCCAGCTCAAGTAGTCCCTTTTGTATGAATACTGCCTTATTCCTGCTATTAAATCTGACCTCCCTTCATTTGAACTCACATAGCTCTGTGTTTGTATTTTCCAGAAATTATCAAAATTTGCCTTGTATAGGAAGAGCTTGTGAATACGACACCTTTCCCTACAAATTTCTAATCTTAAAGACAGGTTCTGTGTCCTTGGGAACTTCATCATGAACACTCACTTCTTAGTCTTATTATTTAGTCATATTCATTTTATTTTTATTTACATGATGATTTCCACTAACCCCTGGTTAGAAGAATGTTTCACAGAAATCATAATTCAGGCATTTTCTGCAAGTCATCTTTATTAAGAAACTAGAGAATAAGAACTTCTTCTACTTAGAAGTAACAGAATGCTGACCTTTACAGCATGTCATCCTGAAAGATTTTATCAGTTGAGAAAGTAGACTGAGTCCCTGAAAGTTAATTATGTGATTCAAGTCTTCTTTCTGAATTCATTTTTTGTCCACTTGAATTCTTGTGTTAAGACATTTTTTAACTTAATACAGATGAGCCTTTGCTTTCTCTGTCTAGTGTCCCTAATTTAACATTGTGTCACTTTAAAACCTTCATGAAAGCTTTCAAGTTCACCATCAATCAGGCTTATCATCTTGACAAAAAAAAAAATGCTTAATTGTGCCATTTTGTCTTTATTTATTTGGCATGGATCCCAATTCCTTACTAAAGTTATCTCTGGGAGTAGAATGATGGAGGCCAAATGCTGAGAAGCGTAGCAGGGAAGGAGGGATGAAGGGGTGATGGTTAAAGGGTACAAAAATACAAAATACAATTTGATAACATGAGTTAGATCTAGTATTTTGTAGCACAAAAGGTTACCATAGTTCCAGAGTTAACAGTAATTTAACATACATTTTTTAAAATAATTGAAAGAGTGGAATTGGAATGTTTCTAACAAAAGAAATAAAAAATACTTGAGGTAATATATACTGCAATTATCCTGATTTGATCATGACAAATTGTATAATTGCATCAAAACATCACAGGAACCCCACAGATATATACAACTATTATGTATCCATAATAATTAAAAATAACAAATTTTCAAAATTAAAAAAAGTTACCTCTGGGAAAGTAAAAAGCTAAGTGTTTTCTTAAATTTACACTAATTAGAATGAATACCCTTTCAAATATTAACATATAGCCAACAATGTAGGATTTTAGAAAACAAAGACAATTATCACTGATTTCCCCCTCTCTCTTTTTCATAAGAAAGTAAAATCATGGAGTAAGATAATAAGAAAAGGAACTATGGCATGCATCATCTGATTACTCAAAGTACCAAACACCAAGCTTGGTAGAATAAACAAGTCAATAAATGTGTTACACTGTATGTGAGAAGAGATGGATAGAGGGCAAAGATGAGAACGTCCATTTTGGAGATGGAGAATGTGAGAACTGCGAGATATTTAGGTAGACATATTCACTTAGCATGGTAGGCCCAACTGGTAGTGACCTTGGAAACTTTCATGAAGGGCTTAAAATGCTGTAAATTAGCGACACAAGATAGAGAAAACAAAGGCTTCTCTGTATTAAATAGAAAAAATGTCTTAATACCATGAGAGTTCCAGTGGACAAAAAAATGAATTTGGAACTAAGACTTGAATCCCATATTAATAATTAGCTTTCAGGATTTTAAGGCTTGATGATAAGAAGCTCAGGCTATATGTGCTAATACAAAAGTCATCAATGTAAAAATTATATTTTAAGGACTCAGAATGGGTAAATATATCCAGGGAAAACCTATAGCAGAAGAAAAGAAATGTTGGAGGAATTATTTTATTTGATACATGCCTGAATGCTTTAGTAGGGATGGAAAATAGAACTCTGTCTCAATACAGAATATGATTCACTCAAGACCAAAGAAATGATGAATGCTATACATGTAGAATAATTAGATGCATGCAAATATTTTCCCAGCTTAGAGCAGAAATAGTCCATAGTTTATCTATGCAAACAAAACTAAGCATAGCTAGAGGGGAAGTAGTAAGGCAGTATGTTTGTGATATTTGTGAAGGAATGAATGGGAGAATGTTAAATTTTGTGCCTGGAATCCAGAGGCCTACACAATCAAGTCTGTTTGTCAAAGCTTTCTTCTTTTTTTTCTCCCCTTGCCCACTCTCCTTAAAAGGTCTCTCAACAACTGAATTGTAAGAGTTGGTCCCTCCTCTTCTGTACCAGTTTTCTACCCTATCCAGCTGCTAACCATTATGTCAAGCCTCTAAGAAATACAACAAAATTAATATTCCATCCAAACACACTTGCTCCATTTCTTATCACACTGTCTACCCTCAAACCCTGCTGGGGTAAGCATGATTTGTAATGAGAAAGACCTTTTTACCCATCCTCACTTTGCTATTATGGCAAAGCCAGATTTCTCTTAGGGTCCAGGACCACAAGACTGTGAACACTCACATCTCACACATTACTGTTTTTAGTTCTCCAATATTAACAACTCCAGACTGCGGGAGACATTTATAAGACAAATGACCTGGTTTCTTCCACAAACAAGTTTCAAGGAGGGAGAGAAGAAGGACAGAGATAAAGGAAGAACTTACCAATGGAGAAAGATTAAAGAAACAGCAACCACTCATAATGCACAGATCTTGTCTGAATTTCGATTCTACTTTTTGAGAAAAAAACATACTCATATTTATAAGATATACGAGATCATTGGAAATTAGAATTCTGACTGGATAATTGATGATACTAAAAAATGTGAATTCTATTTGCGATGATGGTATTGTGGTTGTTTTTAAAAACATTAACTTTTAGAGATATTGAATAAAATATTTTCAGATCCAATTATATTGCCAGGCATTTGCTTCAAAATAGCATGGGATTGGTGGAAAGGACCACAAATTGATTGTTACTGAAGTTGGAAAATGTTACCTAAAAGTTTCTTATATTCCTCTGTCTTTTTGTGTTTTGGTCTCATTTCTCTTCAATAAAAGATAGATCTGTTAGATAGATAGATAGATGGATAGCTAACTAGATTAGATAGATAGATAGATAGATAGATAGATAGATAGATAGATAGATAGATAGATAGATAGATAGATAAGAGGCAGAATCTCAGAATAGACAATACATAAACCTAAAAACATACAATTGGGAGATGGCTTAGTAAGGGCTGCGTGAGTAGGCCTTGGGAAAACAATCATAGAAACTCTATGATTTCTGAAAGTCTAAATAGTGTCATGCACATCAATGATCCACTTGCATAATTTCTGCATTTCAGACCTATTACACAATTCTTACAAAGATTCTGAAGTGCACTATGACCTTTTCAGATTTGGCTGACACCCCGCTGCACACTTTTTATATCCACTCAAGAAAATTTCCTGATTACAGCCTCTGTTGACCCAGCAGCTTAAGGTAGAATGGAAAGGTAAAGAAGGTTTTTTTAGATACATCTGTGGCACCTTTCTGCTAGCCACCCATGCCATCAGCCACATGCAAAATGACCTGCCTTTCCTGTCTTTCATGAAGTATATATTTGAGTTTTCGCCTCTTCTCCGTATTTAGTAAGTTCTGTGCATGAAAAGGAGGCCATAGGCTAAATTACATTTAACCATCTCAATTGAAGATGTCTCAGAAAAAGTAAAGATGTTTTATTCATTATGACTGACTCTTTTATGAAAAACCTTAAGTTCAGATTCTAATATCTTAAAAATATCCCCACAGTTTTATTAATCTAAATTTGTTGACTTCATTTCTAATGGCTCTAACACAAGTCTTCTTCATAACTCATTTTCAGTGCCAATTTCCAACTCTGTAGAACTGACTGTGGACTTTAGTTACTGACCTCACATAACTCTCATACTCAAAGCAAATGTATTTAACTTGGAGTTCCGAACCTTGTACAAACGTCTTCACCTGAACACAAATGTAATTTCTTATTTATTCAGCTTTATTATTCTTCAGAACATGTTAGAAGTTCAGGTTAGAGGCTAACATGTTTAAGTTTAGGAAGTGACTTCTTTCAAATCTTACAAAACAAATGGATTCTTGAAGAAGATGAGTGTATAATACAATACAGTAGGGAAACTAGGCCAGGGATAGAAAGATCAGAGGGATCTTATGTAGAGGACATCTGCCTTTTTTTCTTCCTTGTCGAACATCTGAACCTCTTTTCTATGTTTGGGAAATTTTCTGAACCTGAGTTTTGGTAGGAATCAGAGCACATCTTTCACTAAAAAAGCCCACAAAGGCCAGTTCATTGTTTTCCAAGCCCCTGAGACAGCTACTGTGCAGATGTGGATCTAGGTTCAGTTAACCAAATGCACCTGCCATGGATCCAGAGTCTGGAGCTAATAATGTAAAAAAGCAGTGACTCCAGGGAATTTTCTGTTGCAAAAGCAGCAGCAGCAACATCAAGTGTCCAGAGGCAGGATTGGCAGTGTTGCCATGGTGACAGGCAGAGCCCATGATAGCGTGGGTGCAAGCTGCAGCATTCTTGTCTGGTGGTGGCATTACTAGTCATCTCACTGAACTGCTTCTCAGAACTAATTTTGTTTATTTGTTCTGCTTTACTATTTTTGGTTGTGCAGTTACCTTTTAAACTTGCCCATTCTCCAGGTGCTTCCTTATCTTTGCCAAAATTCTTCAAGTTACCCAATATTTGTTCAATATATCATTTTTCAGCTTAATTGAGCCAAAGTCAGCTTCAGTTGCTGGTAGGGAAAAACTCTGACTTTATAGAAAATGGTACCAGGAGTGGCTGTAGCACAGAACCTTCAGGAAATCTGAGGGATAGGGAGCAGCTAAAGAATAGGAAATTGGTAGCCCATGGCCTACCATGACAAAACAGCTAATGAAATTACCATCCAAGTTCCCTTGGAATGAATGAACTACACACCAAAGGCAATATTTTGGGGGTTCATGTCAGGAAGGCCAAATGAGGTATTGAATGGCTTCAGGACAAGATAAGGTGAGGGCTTTTAATAGCACTTGTCAGCTGAAAGGGCAGATGAGACACTCAAACCTCAAATCCTTGTCTCAAGGCATGGACCCATGTCCATAGTCCTGGCATATCATCTCCTCCTCCACCCATAGCTATGTGGTTCATGAGTGACTCTGCTCAGTGTGCTACTGTCAGTTGGAAGTGGACTGCTCCTGAGTTACATCCTCTGACTTAAAAAGCAGTGGATAAAGAAAGTCTAATCAGTAGACAAAACCTTGGACAGTAGATGTCACTGTCCTCTTTGCCTCTAAAGAGGTAGCCTAAAATCAAGATCTATACCAATCTGTGAAGATCTAATGGTTTGACTTGATGGTCAGGAATTTGGGGGATGGGAGTAGGGAAAGAGAGAGGATTTCTGACAAACAAAGTTTGGGAAAAAGTTATGAGTACATCCAGCCTATGAAGATGGGTATGTATCACATGAATTCTCACCAAAAGCCTCCACTCTGGAAAAGGTGTTTCATAATTAGGAGAAAGTTGAATCACTCTGGATCCTTTCCCAGTTGCCCCAGTGTTTGCTTGGTGGGCTCAGGCACAAAATGATCAGAGTAGCTGTATCTGATAACAATTGCAGTATAACCATCCATTCCAAAACTTGGTGGTTTAAAGCTATGGACAAGGGAAAACCTGAGGGAATCACAACATGTGCACTTGCTGTGGTGTTTCAGGGTCCTTCCTCCTGGGGTCAGACCTTTCATTCAGTCAGTAGATCCCAGGTCTAACACTACCTCAGATCCATGCATGAGACTGTAACTTTTGTGGAGGGCAACTGCCCTCAACTGCCCAATCATTCATTCGTGATTTCTTTAAATTACACGGTTTTAGTAGTACTTTTACTAGTTACCAGGTGACTAAGGAAACCAGGTCCTGTCAACTATTTTCATAACTCTCTGAGAGTCAGGCCACACCTTGTCCCCTTTCCAAATTTGCCATTCATTGAAATGTGTCTACCTGACTTTGCATTAAGTGCTGCCAACGGACTCTGTTGTTTCAGGGGTCTTTGCATCCCCACTGCACTAGTGAGCCAGTTTTGTACTGGCAAGTCTCACCATTAGCCCTAGCCTACTGAGGATGGCCATCTTGAATGCTGTACTGATGTTGATACCCCTTGCCCGGTACATTCTCCATCACTTTGGTGAGTGACGTATACTCTGGGCTTTTCTATGGCACATAGTCACCTGATGGAACTTCTAGCCTTGCATATTATATTCATAGGGCATTCATCCTACCATGTTCACATCTCTGAGCCTTTTAATCTCTTCTTACACTATATGTCAAGGAAATTCTGGCATTTCTTCCCTATGTGTCATCTATCACTTTCTGCTTATCCTCACCATCTCCCCAAGTCTTTCTCAGGGTGTTAAGTCACACATCCTAAGCGAGATTTAAATACATTCTCCTCTATCCAACCATCATGTCATGCTCAACCTGATCAAGCACCTCCCAGATCCAAGACCATATGAACCTCCCAACTCCTCCAGGCACGCGATAGCAGGATCTTTCCTTACTTGTCAAGCCCAGCATATTACTAGATGAGGTTATTACTCAGCCCTAGTTGTTGTGCTGGTGGAGAGAAGGGAGTTGAGGGTAGATCCTAGGGAAATGAGTGAACATATATTGCCTTGGGAGGGTGAGGCCTCCACATCATTCTCAAATCGAGGGAGGTACCAACATAGGAAAAGTTAGGAAAGTAGTTAATAGTTAGGAAAAGTTAGAAAAGTTAGGAAAAGTAAGCCTTTTTGAAAGTTCAGAGGACTCAAGAGGATCTAGGGAATCACGATTTTTAGGGTCAAGTTCCCAGTTTATTTCCATCAGAGCCCTCATCTTGGCATAGCAGACCTGCCATGTTAGGATTTAGACATTTTGTGGGGTTCAACTATTCTTTGATCCTGGGCCTGGCCCTCAGTTTCTCTCCCCTCCTGCTGCAGGAGATTAGTCTCTTTTATGCTACAAAGGAGGCCCTCTGGCTTTAAAGCTTAGCTTTTGAACAAAGGCTATAATTCATCTTTTTGCGGTATTTTTCCAGAGCATCAATCAAGCTTAACAAGAGCCTCCCAACTCTATCCTCCTTACAGTTACTGTTTTTCCCATATTGCTCAAACACTGGAAACATCATACCATCCAGTGCATTTCCTTCTATCTGTCATCCCTGTTCTCTGCAGTTTATACTGTTTGTTATCTTGTGCCGGGGCTCTCTGTGCCGTACCTACTACCAGTGATGGGGTCCTTACTGCCTGCCAGGCAGCTGTGTGATCTGGCTCCAAATGCTATCTGTGTGTGTGCTCTCTTGGTCCACTACTGCCACCACCTCTCATGAACTGGACTCCCTGAGAAGCAGATTCTCAGACAGAAATTTGCCTTCAGGAGGTTTAGGGAGTGCTCTTGGAGTCAGTACCTGCAGAAAGAAAGCAGATTGGGCGGAGGAAAAAGTGGAGCAACAATGAAGCCTCAGCTAAAGCCTCAGCCAACTCCAAGGGAAGTCCCAAAGAAATAATAACCCCTCACAGCAGCCTCAGATGGGTAGAAAAACTATCTCCCCACCAAATTTGCTAAGGGTGCTCTCTTCAGCTGAGGCCACCTCCAAATGGGGTTGACAGCTGATGCTGCCTGCCATTACTCTAAAAATCTAGGTGAGTAAATTCTTCATGTCATGTTCTGTACAGCACCCCAAAGCATCCACCAGAAGGTATATGCCTCATACGGGAACGGGGAGAGTAAAATAGAGCCAAGGAACCTCTTGGCACCTCCAGTACTGTCATGAATACTAGGAAAAAAATAATGAAAGACTAGAGAAACCACATATTGACTAGACTATATCAAAACAATTTTAGCTAGCTATATGTGAGTTTCCAGATGATGTCATTTACTCAGGCTACTGACAAAATCTATTGTGCAAAGGTATTTTCACAAAAATACATAGAAGGAGCAATTATGCTGGTCTTAGTGTAGCCACAGAAGACTTCTCATTCAGGATTTAGATAGACAAAGAGAAGAGGAGAGCATTTTAGGCAGCGATACAGCAGCCCAACACAAAGAAATATGTCATGTTCCATGCACTGTAAAGCTTTCGATATTGAGGTTTTCTTTGCATCAGAAATAAAGGTTTGGAAGGTTAAAAGTACAAATGTATTTCCTTTGCACCACGACAAATCAGTCAGGAAGTATGAAGTAGCTACATCGCTTGAGTTGCTGCATATCTTTTGAATAATGACTGCAGTAAATATAAATCAATGTGATCTCAGTGAAGCAATTCCCATTAGACCTTGGATTTATTTGCTGGTATGTTTACAACCATGACTTTAAATCCATCATAACTACCTTTTCTTGTTTGTCCATTCCTTTAACATGTTCAACATCTAACTCCAAAAGATCTCAGTTAAGAGGAAAAAAATGCTACATCATTTCTTGTGTGCTTGACCCTGATCATGGTTCAACTTAAGATATGTCTCTCATTGACCTATGCTGGTGTCCTCAGGCCATTATTTCTCTCAGTTCTGTATATTGTCTTTTCTCAACAGGGAGTCCGATGTAGAATTCTCCCTTATTAATCATTCTATTGCTAGCTAATGTGTCTGCTCAGATTCACAGGAGTGCTCAAGCTGGTCACAGTGGTGACGCAATGGCTTTTGGTGAATAATTTCAGGCTCCCTGGGAGGGCACTGCATGACCTCACATGCCATCTGCCGAGCCATCTGTGTCTTACTCTGGATCCTAAATAAAACCAAGAGTTCCTACTGACTTATTATATATGCCATTCTTTCAGCAAGCATTTATTGAGTGCTTACTGTGTGAAAGGCAATCTACAAGGTGATGTGGGTTTAAAAGTTACACAGAGAAGAGCAATAGGAAAGCAACTAACTATGAAACAATTTCATAAGTGATAGAGAGATGTATGTGCAAATTCTAAGGGAAGAATTTACACATTGGCAAGAATGTGCATAAGGATTTTCTTCATGTTAAAATGTGTACAAACAAATAAACATTTCATTCAGCTTTTCAAAAATCAAGAAAAGGCATATATATATATATATATATATATATATAAAATGGTAGTGCTATGTGTTTTAAAATGCATTTAGTCAGGTAATTGGTGATAAAATGAATGAAAGTGGCACTGCTTTCAGCTAGTGAAGCATTACCTATTACTCACCCTTGAATGAGCAGACACCCAGGGAGAAAAAGATCGATGGACTTGGTAGGGGAGAGTGAGAATCTTAAGAGAAGCAACGCTTTTTCTTACACTTGCAGCCATTAATATTACTGTATGTTCTCTCTACTCCTATGTGTTAGGCTATATTTATATTTAAATAGTTTCTGCCAGTATGTATAAATGGCAAGAATGCTCTTGACATACTCTTTACTATGCTGATTAATATTTATACAGTCCTATATTTATGGAACACTTACTATGTGCCAGACATTGTGCCATATTTCAGAGCTAATCTCATTTAATGTTTTACAGGATCTCTTTGATGTGGCTATTAGTATCCTCGTGTATGTGAGCAAACTGAGGCACAGAGACTTAATAATGCGGCAACTGGGGACCCAACAAGAAACAGATGATATATTCAAAAGGAGCAATATTTAAGGATAGAAATTAGGAAAAAGGAAACTTATTGGGGGCAGTGCAACATTAAAAGAAAATACAATAATGTCAACCACAATGTGCAACCACAGGGAGCCACTACCACATCTAGGCCCAAAGGAGAAAGGGGAGAGATACATGTTACTATAGTCACAGGAAAGTTTGAGAGAAGAAACAACATCTTAAAGAAGGCTGCAGAAGGATGCAGCCACTGACAAAACCAACAGAGAATAAGAAAGTCTACTGCAGGAGCAAATACCCTCACCCCTCTTCTCCCTCTCCTCCCATCCTCCAATCTCCTGCAGATGCCTCCACTAACCAATGCTCCCCAATGACAGCAGGCAAGGGAGTCCAGTTGATGCATAATGAAAATTTAGTACGAAGAGTGGACAGAGGGTGAGGGAGTTCAAAGGAGCAAACAGAGAAAAACCAGTCCAAATAACTTGCTCAAATTCTCACAACTATTAAGAGACAGTACCAACAAACTCTGTGAACTGTTTCCAAAGTGACAAGTTGTTTTCTCTGTAACTTATAGTAATAACTCCCAGCACTTTGGGAGGCTGAGGTGGGCAGATTACCTGAGGTCGGGAGTTCGAGAACAGTTTGACCAACATGGAGAAACCCCATCTCTACTAAAAATACAAAATTAGCCAGGCATGGTGGCACATGCTTGTAATCCTAGCTACTCGGGAGCCTGAGGCAGGAGAATCGCTTGAACCTGGGAAGTGGAGGTTGCAGTGAGCCAAGATCGCGCCATTGCACTCCATCCTGGGCAACAAGAGCAAAACTCTGTCTCAAAAAAAAAATATATATATATATATATAGTAATAACTATTTCAGAAATTATACTCTATAAACCAATATATAATTTTTAAAAAAGATATTCCATATAAAATCAAAATATTTTGGCTCATCAAAGAATTTTTATCAATCAGAGCTATTCAAAGGCTACCTTGATATGGTATTGAGATCCTTTAGTGAAGGCATTCAATCTAGTAGCCACTCAACCAATATTTTGTGAATTACTGTATGAATAAATAAATGACTATTTGCTATAGTCTGAAAGTTTGTGTGCCCCCAAAATTCACAGGTTGAAATTCTAAGCCTCAAGGTACTGGTATTAGGAGATGAGGCTTTAGAGGGGATTAGGTCATGAAGGCAGGGGCCTCATGAGTGTGGTTAGTGCCCTTACAAAAGGAGCCTAGGAGAGCTCCCTTTCTTCTTACACCATATAAGGACAGAGTCTATGTCTATAAACCAAAAATTGGTCCTTTATAAACACTGAATTTTCTGTTGTCTTGATCATCATGGACTTCCCAGCCTCCAGAAGGGTGAGAAATAAGTTTCTGTAGTTTATAAGCTACCCAGATTGTGGTTTTCTGCCATAATAGCCCAAATGGACTAAGACAACATTTATTTGGGTTCTTAATAGAAGACAATTACTATACTTCCGAGGTTTTTTTAAAAAATTGATGAACTCTGAAGATTCTTTCCGACCACTAAGATTCTATGATTCCCATAAACATTCAGTATGTTCCTCAGACCTCTCAGTTACAAATGAGGATGACTTTAAGGAACTAGTTGTACAGGATGCTTAAGCAGTCATATGACTAGAAACATTACATTCCCAAGGGGGAAAATCATGAAGGATCACTCTCTGTCAGAAAAGTTTTCAGCTGCTGGCAACAGAAATGTCTGAGCAGAGATGATTAAACAAACGGGCGCTGAGTGTTTGCAAGGCAGTTATTGTCAGTGCCGACGTCTTTGCAGTTCCCCAAGGGCTTTTGCTCATGCCTGGCTGTACATTAGCTGCTGCAGCTCCATCATCAGCTTTCATGACTAAGTCCTTTAGAAGGACGAAGTGGCAATGCCTGCATCAGGAAAGCAAAGGCTTTCCCCGGAACCTTAGCGCAGGACTCTGCTTCTATTTCATGACAACCCAGAGGGCAGTCGGGGAGCAGAGTGTTGAAATAGAGGTGGGTCAGCAAACCAGAAGTGTCTGCCTCAGCTTCCCTAGAAATATCAGTTGTAAAACATGGCCCTCCAGCAGTAGATGTTTGCATTTGCTGATTAAGAAAGAAGGCAACCAGCAGCCTTCTCACAGGTTCAGGTTCAGGTTCAGGTCCTTGCAGATGTGCTATGTTCATTAACATTTCCTCTAAAGACAAGAGTCCAGGGAGTATTAGCTCCCAGCCACCTCTGTGATTGGTATTGCTGTGTCAGGTAAGTGTGGGGAGTTTCTGTGAATGAATTTTGAAAGTGAGTGCAGTACTTCACATCAGCCTTACCTCCTTAGTAGTGGAAAATGGAATAAATCAAAAAGGAAGCATCAAAATCATGCTATCTTTAATTTGGAGGGGAAATTATGAATTTATTTTAACTTGCAACTGGATGGAATTTCTGACAAGCTTTATTCAGTGTCTGCTTTAATAGCAGGGAGCTTACCATCTCACAAAGCTAAATCACTATTTTGTTGGAATACTCTTTAAAACACTTTTTATATGGAACTGAACCTGGCAGCCTCTTAAATTCTCATTATTGACCCTAGGTATTTTTTTCCAGAGTTAAGTTAGATAAATCCCTATGTCATGTAATATCACACAAATATTTGAAGTTATTGTCCATGTTCCCACTTTGGCCACTTCATCTTGTTTTCAAAGTAGTTGTCATTTAGTAATGTGTACCCTAACATACTATGCTTTGACAGTGTCCTTCTTAAATTAGAAAAAATATGTACTGGCATCCAGAAGGAAGGGTACTCTACAGATATGATAAGAACATGGTCTGATTCTTTTTATTTTTATGTTACCATTTGTGAGACCCAAGATTACATTAGTTACCCAAACTCTTGTTTGATTAGTACAATGTCAGTTGCAGAGCCCTGTGTCCTGACTCCGGATGCCTTCCTTAAAGATGACTCAATCCTTCAATTATTTCATGTGTGCTATGTTCAAAGCACTTAGGGATTTTTTTTTCCAACTCCTCAAACTTATCCGCTTATATAATCACCTATCCCAATACTGCTGTATTTGAGTGTATTTATACCATCAAACATCTTGTCACAAGTCTTGCTGAAATCCATTATACTATATTAGTATATTTTTCTATAAGTAGGCATTTTTTAATGAATGAGGAAATAAAGTTTGGATATTTTTATGGAAACTATATAAAATCCATTAATCTACACAGATTCTAGAAATTTCCTCAAGATAGCTGATTAAAACTCTGAGATTAAATATACTATCAAGATTATTAGATACTTAAACAAGAAAAACCTGGTATCCTTAACTGGAAAATTAAAAGGAACTATCCTGAATATATTCCCTTTTATTTTTTCAAGAAGTATCAATATAGGCAAAGTAAAAAGAATTTTAGCACATTAGAATGTAGCAGGTAGCCTGGGCACAGTGGCTCATGCCTATAATCCCAGAACTTTAGGAGGCTGAGGCAGGTGAATCGCTTGAGCCTAGAAGTTCAAGACCAGCCTAGGCCACATGGCAAAACCCTATCTCTACAAAAATACAAAATTTACCAGGTATAGTGGCACTCCTCTGTAGTCCCAGGTACTTGGGAGGCTAAGGTGGGAGGATTGCTTGAGCCCAGGAAGGGGAGGTTACAGTGAGTCAGATTATGCCACTGCACTCCAGCCTGGGCAACACAGCAAGACTCTGTCTCCAAAAAAAAAAGAAAAAGAAAAAGAAAATAGCAGGCGTGGCATATAAAGATGAAGATTACAAGGCCTTTGTTCCTAATGTGAAAAGTATTTCTTTAAATACAGAGAGCAATCACTTTGATGATCATGATACACAGGGCATATTAAAGAAAAAGAACAGATAGCACAGAGAACAAATAAATTATCTGTCAACATTTTTAAAGAGAAACTTATTAAAAGTTTTCACACTCCCAAATTGGCTTTCAAAGTGTACAGGTTGAATGTACTTGAGCAAACACTGGCAAATGTTCAGGCATTCTGAAAATTATAAGCTAACTAAATGTATTATTTAAATCTGTGAGACCAGGTGGTAGTTACTGAAATTTTTAAATTAACCCAAGGATGAAATTGTTGAACTGTTAGTCCAAATGGAAAAGCCTTTTTTTATGAGTACAAGGATGCTGGAGGATGAGAGTTTACCAATGAGACCTTGAACATGAGAAGAGTCCCACAGGAAACTATGGAAATTACAGCCAATGAGTCATTTCAGAGGCTGGGCCACTGCACACATTACACTTTCTAACCTAAGACAACCTGATTTCTGAAGAGAAATCATGCTGGCCTAACAAGTACATGAATAGAAAGAACAAAGGAAACAAATTCATTCCTCTGTAAACATTTACAAAGTCCCTGCTATGTGTCAAGCACTGGGCTAGATGCTAGGAATAAAGATATATTTCAAAATATTCCCAAACTCAGGGACCTCAATCTCATATTTGGAGAAAGAAAGAAACTGTACATGATTGGCTGGGTACAGTGGCTCATGCCTGTAATCCCAGCACTTTGGGAGGCCAAGCCAGGAGGATCACTTGAGCCCAGGAGTTTGAGACCAGCTTAGGCAAAATAGTAAGACCCCTGTCTCAACGACAGCAACAAAATTAGCAGGACATGATGGCATGCACCTGTGATCTCAGCTACTCACTACTCAGGAGGCTGAGGGGGAGGATCACTTGAGTCTGGGAGGTTAAGGCTGCAGTGAGCCATGACCATTCCACAGCATTCCAGCCTGTGACAAAGAGAAAAAGATAAAGAGAATTGACATGATTCTACTGAAAACTTTATGGATTTTCAGAATTTTCCTACCACAGCTTATGCCTCAGAGACTGGTGGGATCAGGACACATCCTTCTGTGTACTTGTCTTTCATTTAATTATGGCCAAGGTCAAACTTGCTGAAACTGAACAGGAAGGCAAGCCATAGTCAAGGACAAAGAGTATAAACACTAAGGTGTAAGCAGAAAACTTAGTGAGAAAAAAGACTCATGGACAGTGAAGGAATATGACTAAATGGCAGCAGTTACCTTAAAGGAGTGCTGTGATAGGCCAAGGGAATGCATGGGCAGCTAAGCAGATCTCCTCTAGGTTCCTCTCCTCCCTCTGTCCACATAGGTGAAAGATGTTTTTGAGGCTGCAGGATTATTAACTTCAATGATAGGGCCAACAACAAGATAATAGGGAAGGTTTCTAAAGAGTACTCTGATATAAGTAGAACAACTCAAGTAGACGGGAAATTGTAACTCCAGTAGCTGAGTTTAATAAGGAAAAATAAAAAACCAGTGGAAACTTGAAAATGCATTTGTCTCTGAGAACAAGGGGCCAACTGCATGCATTAAGAACAGCAATATCTGATGAAGCTGGAAACCATCATTCTCAGCAAACTAACACGGGAACAGAAAACCAAACACTGCCTCTTCTCACTCATAAGTGGGAGTTGAACAATGAGAACACATGGACAGAGGAAGGGGAACATCACATACTAGGGCTTGTCTGGGGGTGGGGGGCAAGGGGAGGGAGAGCAGTAGGACAAAAACCTAATGCATGCGGGGCTTAAAACCTAGATGACAGGTTGATAGGTGCAGCAAACCACCATGACACATGTATACCTATGTAACAAACTTGTACATTCTGCACATGTATCCCAGAACTTAAAGTTAAAAAATAAAAAAAAAGAACAACAATATCCAAGCTGGCCTGCCCCACCCACCCACTGAGCAGCCGACACACAGGCACAGCTCAGACGTGGAGTAGCAGTGCATGAAACAAATGCACTGTGCTTTTGTGAACTAGCTCTTGTCAGAGATTTACAAATAATGTTGGCTAAAGGAATCAGTCAGGCAAGAATAGGATACTTCCTTCTCGTTCCATTGGAATAAGTCTATGGAAGGTTTTAAGTGGGCAGAATTTGAAAGTATCGTATCTATATTAAAATAAAGGGAAAATCCACAGAATTCTTGTGTACCTGGTATGGGTTAAAAATATGCTTTATGAGCCTGAATTAAAGCTTCACATTATGTATTCTTCTATACCACATGTATGTATAACTAGCAAAGAGAAAAATGGTTTAATAATTGACGTATTAGTACTCCTTTACAACTTTAAGGGGTAATGCTAAGGAAAACTAATTTCAATTTATCCTCTCTGGACTCATTGGTCTAAGGGGAAGGATAAATAGCCCAGTCTAAGAAGAAGAATAAATATGTATATTCTCTCCATATACAATATCAGGTCTTTCCAGAAAGATGGTCCTATGCCTGAGCCCAGGTATTTTGGGGAAAATATATAAATATAATCATCTTAGGGGCTTTCAGATGTAGGTTCAGAGGAAGCACTAATTCCGTGGTCATAAGGAGGGCTTCTTGGACCAACAACAGAGTTGGACAAGCAAGGATCCAGTTTATGAATTGTGATATATTTTTTGTTGTTAGAGGACTAAAGATAGCCCCTGGGGTAAATTTACCTCCACTGTAGTGTGTATTTAGAGTAACATGGCAGAAAGGAGGAGCTGTGGCTTGAATTTGAAATGCAGATACCAAGCAGGGTTGATAATAGGACATGAAACAGAAACTTCTGGAATTATCCCCACCTCATCACAATTATAAATAGGAAACTGTACCATGACTGAGAAGAAGGGATTGAAATCACAGATGGGGGTTGAGAGTGAGAGGAACTGGGTAATCCATCCAACTTACTAGCTCTTAAATCACCAACTAGTTGAATATGAAGACAATTCCTGCATATTCACTGTGGACGGTTGGAAGTTAAATGAGTTTGTGCCAACTGCAATTGTTCCGGATCTGAAATAGTGTCTAATATGAGGATGATATTTTAAATCTTAACAGAATGAGATCACTGATCAGGAAAATAAATTCTTGTCTTTATTTTCCTGTGTTTAATTTTTGAGTAAGTAATTTATTCATACATTTTAAATTTCAAAACAAATAAAAGAACAGATAATGAAAATGCATCCTACTATCCCTGTTTGTTCCCCAGTCACTCATTTACTTTTCTTCAGGGACACCACCCTTATCAGTTTCTCACGTATTCCACCAGAGATTTGTTATGCTTAACACTATACTTGTGTTATACAAGCAAACACTCATTATTCTTACCTTTTTTGCATAAATAGTAGTATATTACAGACACTGTTCAGCACCTTGCTTTGACAACATATGTATCTTAAAAAGCATTCCGATTCAATACATAAAAAGTGTCTCTATTATTTTTAAATGACTGCTCATGGTGCTACTGTATGAATGTACTTTTCTATATTTAATTTCTTTCATATTGATTGATATTTAAGTTGCTTTTGTTTTCTTTTTGTTTGTTTGTTTGTTTTGAAACAAAGTCTCGCTCTTGTCCCCCAGGTAGGAGTACGATGGTGCAATCTCAGCTGACTGCAATCTCCGCCTCCTGGGTTCAAGTGATTCTCCTGCCTCAGCCCCCCAAGGAGCTGGGATTACAGGCGCCTGCCACCACGCTTGGCTAGTTTTCAGTAGAGACAAGGTTTCACCATGTCAGCCAGGCTAGTCTCAAACTCTTGACCTCAGGTGATCCACTGGCCTCGGCCTCCCAAAATGTTGGGATTACAGGCATGAGCCACTGCACCTGGCCTGGTCTTTTGTTATTACAGTTATAATGCTTCAATGAATATTCTTCTAAATACATCATTTTACATAGTGCAAGTACATCTGTAAAATAAATTCCTAGAAAGGGAAATGTGGGCCATAGTACAAATGCACTGTCATTTTGATAACCATTGCCAAATTACATTCCATAGAAGTTGTAAGAATTTGTATTCCCTCCATCTTTAACATAATGTTATTAAAAGTTTTGATATCACTAGTCTTATATATTAAAAAATAGGATCTCAGATTGGCTGTAATGCATTTCTCTCATTATGAGTGAGATTATCTTTTCGTACATATAACAATACTTGTATGTCCATTGCTGGGACATATTAGGCCTTCCACTAAAAATAAATGTGTACATATATATTATTCTCATTCAGGTTATAGGAACACTTTTCTAGTTAAGGCAGCAAGGCAGTATCAACAGTGTGTAGTCTTGTGCAGAATGTTGTTCAAATACACAGAATCTCTGATCCCAATATATGTGCTTAGGAAATAAACTTCACAACTACTATTGTCTATGAATGGGTTCATAATATGAATATATATAAAATGAAACTTTTATTTGTTCTCACCTTCAAGCAATGGATATAATGGGACTATGGAATGGATTAAAATTCTCCCCACTCTAAAATGTTAGCAGGTTTGAGTCTATTAATAGAACCTTTCTTTGGTGGCCTGTCTTATAGATCCTTCCTATATGATGCTATCTCTGTCACTTGCCTCCTACCAGATACAACCAAGGAATATAAAAAAATTAAGTGAAGGAAATAAATTTGATCTATAATTCCCTCTCCCCTAACTCCAGGTATATTTTGTCATAACCATGGAGGTACTATTCTATAAGACTCGAACATTTCTTTGTTGAAGCCCAAGTGGAGAAAGTAAAAGTGAAGCTTACTTATTTAGTACATTTATTTAAAAAAAAAAAAAAAAAAAAATTTGACTAGGTATTATTATCACTTTTTCATTGATGAGAAATCCTAGTAATCTAGTTAAGGTTATGGGGCCATCTAAGAGACCTAAATTCAGCTTAGTATTCTTTACTATTCTGTTTTCTGTCTTTTTTCTAAAAAAAAAAAAAAAAAAAAAAAACCTCATAGAAATTGAAACAAAACTTTCAGAAAAAACAATAATTAAACACATAAAATTTCTTATTGATTAAACTAAATCAAGGACTCATGACTTTCGATTCATCAAAAATATTAAGTAAAAATGAAAATTTCCTTTCACCATACAGAAGACATGTAATAGCTTAATTATACAAAAAGAAGTAATACTTTAGAGCCCAAGAAAAATATAATTTTATGCCTGGATATTAAGAAATTTTACTTGACAAAAAGTTAACTTTTCTGGTATGGATCCCTAATCCTGTTCCTTATAGTGATAAGCTACTATGATCATGGCTGTCATTATGACTTAATTGACCCAAATTTCCCTGGTTACAAATAATTATAGAACGTGGAAAGAAAACCCATTCCTCTTTAAAGCATATCTGGAAACTACCAATGAGGATTTCTGGAGAAATGAAGAAAACTCAGCACCCATGCCAGAAACCAACTATGGGTTTTAATGTGAATTACATCTAATCACATACCTGCACAGCATATATAGGTGGAAACTGAGCTTTATAGAAGTGGTATAGTTACTGGGTAAGTGAATCTATGAGGAAAAACAAATGTTAATGTTAATTGGTGTGTATGGCACCTAAGTCAACCTCAAGGTGCCTAATATGAGGACAGAATTATAAAGTACACTAGATCTCGTCCAACTGTGCCTAACTATAAATTAAATGTTTCTATTAATAGACATAAGATTTAGTAAGAATTTGCTAGTACCCTGAGTGATAGTGAATTCAAAATGAATTCCATTTTAAAATAATCACAAGTCAGGTAAATAATCAGTCTAATACAATTGAAATCACAAATGGGGCCAGACGCAGTGCCTGTAATCCCAGCACTTTGGGAGGCCGAGGCAGGCAAATCATTCAAGGTCAGGGGTTCAAGACCAGCCTGACCAACATGGTGAACCCTCTCTTTACCAAAAATACAAAAATTAGCCTGGTGTGTTAGTGTACACTTGTGGTCCCAGCTACTTGGGAGGCTGAGGTAGAAGGATCCCTTGAACCCAGGAGGCAGGAGTTGCAGTGAGCTGTGATCATACTACTGCGCTCCAGCCTGGGCAACAGAGTAAGAAAATGCCTCAAAAATAAGTAAATAAATAATAAATGGGAAGTACCCAGATGTTTTAAGAATAATAGTCTGGGAGAGGAGACACGGCAATGTGAGTATGGAAAGAAGACAGAATGACACAGCAGTGCTGGCTTTGAAGATGGACTAAGAGCCACCAGCCAAGGAATGTGCGTGGACTGCAGAAACTGGTGGCTCTCTCCTAGAGCCACAAGAAGGAACACAGCCTTGAAGGTGCCAACACCATGACCTTAGCCCAGTATGACCCATTTCAAACTTCCAACCTCCAGCACTGTAAAATAGTGAATTTGCGTGGTTTTCCTCCGCTATTACTGTGGTAATTTATTACAACAGCCGTAGAGAACCATTACAAAACCTTCAGGAGGGGTAAAACAGCACAGGCTTCATCAACTCGTGCATTCACTTCAATAATACAGAAAATTGTTCAAGGTAAAGCATTGTGTTGTGTTCCCTGCTGGGAATGAGGTAGGGAGGCATTGAGATGAAAGTTGTGCCTGGTGCCCATGAAGATAGGTAATGAACATGCAGAAAGAGCAGGGAGAGGTGGAACCCAGAGTGGGACCAAGAATGAGGGACTGGCCAGGCACAGTGGCTCAGCTTGTGATCCCAGCACTTTGGAAGGCCAAGGCCAGAGGATCACTTGAGCCCAAGTGTTCAAGACCAGCCTGGCAACACAGTGAAACCTTTGTCTCTAAAAGAGAGAGAGAGAAAAAAAATAAGGGACACTGAGTTACACTGAGTCCTCTTTGGCCAAAAATATTGCAGTGAGGGTCTGTTTCATCCCTTCTCTCCCATCTCAGAGAAATGGAGGCTACTGCTAGTCTCACCTGCATTCTGGATTTAGTTTCAGGACCTTTCCTCCAGTGATAAATATACAGTGCCTTAGTGGAACCTCAGCCAAATCAATAAACTTCAACTGGCAACAAGAGTGTGCATGTGAGGTGACTGCACTTTTTTTCTCCTCCTGCCAAACCAGAATTAGCCGGTATAGGAATGAACGAGCAGGAAGATTGCAAATTGCTCCGATTGGAAGGGAGCCCAGGTTAGGTTTGGGCGCCTCCAAACGCTCCCTTTTTAAAACCACCTGGAGTGAGGCGTCGAACTTTCAGCTCCACCAAACTCTCACCTGGCCTGGCAGCGAGCGGCAGAAGAACACGGGAGCCCCTCACCCAGCGCACCGAGCCCGCTGGAGAGCTGAGCCGCAGGCACCCGCATCTCCAGGATGATAGGCGACATTGCAACAAATCTCTACACCTAGCAGCTCAGGGGGCTCCAAGCAGAGAAGCAAGTTTGAGGATCTGGGCGTGGAGCCGAGTGAGTCTGCAGCCCAGCGAGCCTCGGGCCGCCCTTTCATCAGCTTGTTCATTAACAGCTGTGGGTGCCTCCGGACTGCAATCATTGGAGGGCTCGTCAACTCCCTCGGCTGGGTGTTGAGTGCCTGCGCTGCAAACGTGCATTATCTCTTCATTACTTTTGGAGCGGCAGCTGGCCTGGGCAGCGGGATGGCCTATCTGTCAGCGGTGGTCATTGTGGGCAGGTATTTCCAGAAGAGACGCGCCCTCGCCCAGGGCCTCAGCACTAAGGGGACCGGATTCGGTATGTTCCTAATGACTGTGCTACTGAAGTACTTGTGCGCAGAGTACGGCTGGAGGAATGCCATGTTGATTCAAGGCGCGGTTTCCTTAAACCTGTGCTTGTGGGACCCTCATGAGGCCCCTCCCTCCTGGGAAAAACCCAAACGACCCAGGAGAGAAAGATCTGCGCATCCTGCCTGCGCACTCCACGGAATATGTGATGTCAAATGGACAGCAGGGAAGAACAGAAGAGAAGGACGGTGGGTCTGGGAACGAGGAGACCCTCTGTGACCTACAAGCCCAGGAGTGCCCCATCAGGCCGGATCATGGGCTCTCTCCGGTTCTGAAGAATGTCAGCTGACTCACCATGAGAGTCAAGAAGGGCTCTGAGGATTGGTACTCAGGCTATTTTGGGACAGCCTCTCTGTTTACAAATCGAATGTTTGTAGCCTTTATTTTCTGGGCTTCGTTTGCATACAGCAGCTTTGTCATCTCCTTTATTCATCTCCCAGAAATCGTCAGTTTGTGTAACTTATTGGAGCAAACGACGTTTTCCCTCTGACTTCAATTATAGCAGTAGTTCACATTTTTGGAAAAGTGATCCTGGGCGTCATAGCTGACTTACCTTGCATCAGTGTTTGGAATGTCTTCCTGTTGGCCAACTTCAGTCTTGTCCTCAGTATTTTTGTTTTGTTTTGTTGTTTTTGATTTTTTTTTTTTTTTTTGGGGGGACGGAGTCTCGTGCTGTCGCCCAGGCTGCCATGCAGTGGCACGATCTCGGCTCACTGTAAGCTCTGACTCCGGGTTCACGCCATTCTCCCACCTCAGCCTTCTGAGTAGCTGGGACTACAGGCGCCCGCCACCTCATCCAGCCAATTTTGTTTTTATATGTTTAGTAGAGACGCGGTTTCACCATGTTAGTCAGGATGGTCTTGATCTGATCTTGTGATCCGCCCGCCTCGTCTTCCCAAAGTGCTGGAATTACAGGTGTGAGCCACCGCAGCTGGCCTCCTCAGTATTTTTAATTCTGCTATTGGTGCACACTTATGCTGGCCTGGTGGTCATCTGCGCACTGATAGGGTTTTCCAGCAGTTATTTCTCTCTAATGCCCATAGTGGCTGAAGACTTGGTTGGCATTGAACATTTAGCAAATTCCTACGGCATCATCATCTGTGCTAATGGCATCTCTGCGTTGTTGGGACCACCTTTTGCAGGTAAAGTTTCAGAGGTTTTAAGAGCTCAGAGTGCATATAGATATGGTGTGTTATGTTAAAAATCCAAGATAAAGAAGCAGGTTTAAAAAAAAAAAAAAAAAAAAGATCCTGAAGTGTATCCAGCAGATAACTGAACTGTGTTAAGAAATCTACATGGGACCAGGCGCTGTGACTCACGCCTGTAATCCCAACACTTTGGGAGGCCAAGGCAGGTGAATCACAAGGTCAGGAGAACAAGACCATTCTGGCTAACACGGTGAAACCCTTTCTCTACTAAAAATACAAAAAATTAGCCGGGTGTGGTGGCACGCACGTGTTGTCCCAGCTACTTGGGAGGCTGAGGCAGAAGAATTGTTTGAACCCTGGAGGCAGAGGTTGCAGTGAGCCCAGATGGTGCCATTGTACTCCAGTCTTGTCTGGGCAACAGAGCAAGACTCCGTTTCAAAAAATAATAGTAAATAAGAAGAAGAAGAAGAAAAGAAATCTACATGGAGCTAAATCATCTCGGGATATGAAATTTCCCTGGTTTTCACTGGAGCTATCTAATCTTTAAAAATTCCATGAAATAAAGAACTAGGTCAAATTGACGTAAATGTTCTCAATGACTGGAACACATAAGAACGAGTAGGCTTAGCTTCAGGGGCAATGAGATTATGGAAATCAATGAGCATTGCCTTAATGTGTTTTGAAACGTGTGAGTCAGTCTACATTTAATTATAGGTCAGACTTTGCCCATGTTCAAGAGACAGAGGTTGTTAATTGCTTAGAAAGAGCTAGCAAAAGAATAAAATATGGTTTAATGGACTTACAGAAGTACAATGCAGTGTTTCAAAATAAATCATGACATGTAGTTCACAAGTTCATATATAAAGAAGAACCGATAATAGCTACATAGCTAATAATACATTGCCACCCAAGATTGTGCCTTTAGTTACGGAGTATGATTTTTCCCCTTTTTTATTAAAGCGTAACATGTCTGTAGAAAAGTGCAAAAATTTTAAGTATACACTTTGAGGAAGCATCATGGATGGAACACATCTGTGTAACTACCACTTGGGTCAAGAAATAAAATATGACTACTAACCCTGAAGGCTTCCTCATGTTCATCCCAATTTCCAGCATCTCCTTTCTCTGCAAAGACAATCAGACTTCTACAGATTACTTTTATGTGGTTTTGAACTTCACAAATGCTATTATACACCCGGTATTCTTTTGTATCTGGTCTCCTTTGTTCAATATTAATTTTGTGTGTTTCTTCCATGTTGTATCATGTTTTTGTAGTTTGTTTATATCATTTTAATTTTTTTTAATTTATTAAAACAGAGATGGGATCTCAATATGTTGCCCAGACTAGTCTCGGACTCCTCGACTCAAGCAATCCTCGGTTTCCCAGAGTGCTGGGATTACAGGCATAAGCCATTGTATTAACCTGTTTATTTAATTTTAAGGTATAATTTTATCAACAGCATTTCAAATATGTATAAAGAAGTGAGGTCTGCTGAGAATGGTATAATAGCCACTTGTGAGTTTCAGGAGTTCTAGTTCATTTTTGTTCTTCCCATAACCTGTCCCATTTACCAGCACTATGCTTATATATACACTAGTTCTCAGTTGTTTTACTTCTCTGGCTGGGAGTCTCAAATCATGGTCAATGCAGCATAGACAGAGAAATATGGCCTTGCTCTAAGAGACTAATATTGTATATTCAACTACTCCTCTGTCTGTAGAAAAAGACAGCAATTCTAGCAATTGCTCAATAATAAATGGCAACTCAATTAATACATTTAATGTTAATATCAGTAACACTCAGAGGACCACACCTTTAAGGTTATAGTGTAACTTTTGTAGCTAGAGGAAAAGGTTGCTTTTCAGAATGAAATATTAATAGTAGCATTTGGCAGAAACTTCTGAAAGCTAAGAGTATAACACTTAGTCTCAACAGGTTGAGAAAAACCAGACTGGCTTCAGTTTGTAAGTCATCTTAAATTGTATCTCAAATTAATATAAAATGGAGAGGCCATAGAGGTGGATGTTAATCAAACACAGCAATGAAATGAATATCTTAGACAGATTTATAGCCAATGGAAAACTTGTGAATGGAGGACCCTAGACTGCTGTGGAAAAAGCATTCTTGCCTAGCAACTCACAGCCTGGCTGGCTTTGGGCTGGGTACCTATTTTTAGTTGTCTTCTGTTACTGAGCCAGATGAATACTGCCCCCTCTTTCAGTTTGCTTTGGATAATGGCCAAATGCCAAAATCTACTTTTCCTTAAATAGCATAGCTCCCGTCTGTTCACAATCAACAAGAAGAAATTGAGATGTGAAATATGCTATGGTCTCTTGGTCATTGCTGCCTAATCAGACTCAGAGAGATTTGAACTATTTGTCACATGACTTTGTCTTATTTTTTGAACATATGGAATTGGTAAGCTGTCATTAAGAGGGTATGATACAGCAAGGCTTAATCCATGTTTTCCCCAGGAAAGAATTTATATAACTTATAACAAGGAAATGAGACAAAAGCACAGGATGCTCTGTAGTCTTTCTATCTTGCATGGTATCTTGAGAATTTTCACATGTAGCTATTTTGTCTTCTCTCTACTAAAGAATAGAAGATCCTGTATCACTGCATCAAGTAAGAAGGAAAAAAGAGCCATTGGCTGTTGTAGGGTCAATTTTCTCTAGGTTATGCTAGAGTAACAAACAGCCCCAAAATATCAGTAACTTACCGTAATGAGGTTTATTTCTTGTTCATATTAAATGTTGCCTGAAGGTCCACTGTCTCTGCTCTCTGTGTCTTCTCTGTCGTAAGTTCCAGGCTAAAGGAGAAGCCCATAGTGGGTGTATGCCATTCTCATAGCAGAGGGAAGGGAACAATGACTGAATCTCACAATTGTTTATAACTTTTCTGTTCAGACATGGCATACATCACATATGCTCACATTCCATTGGCTAAAGCAAGTGATGACAAGTTTGACAGCCAAGGAGCAGAAAGAATAGTGCTCTTACATGGAGGACAAACAAGAAGAAGCCTAGTGGACAAGGGCCTCGTGGAGTCACCAGTGAAGATATGAATGGAGATGGAGGCCATTATACTTTGCAAACTAATGCGGGAACAGAAAACCAGATACTGCATGTTCTCACTTATAAATGGAAGCTAAATGATGAGAACTCATGGGGGACAAACATACACTGGGGCCTCTCAGAGGGAGGAGGGTGGGAGGAGGGAGAGGATCAGGAAACATAACCACTGGGTACTAGGCTTAATACATGGGTGATGAAATAATCTGTATAACAAACCCCCATGACACAAGTTTACCCATATAACAAACCTGCATTTGTACCCCTGAACTTACTATAACGTAAACAAAACAACACACACAGAAAAATTAATTAAATGGTTAAACAGCTAAAAAAAATAACACAATTCACCAGAGCTAACATCTCTGTTAATCACCTTGAGTATGAAAGAAAGAGATAGTTGATGAAGGAGACACTGTGTTGGGAACATATCCACAAAATTGAATGGTAAGAGATCTTTTTTTGCCTACCCCTCACCTTCTGAAACAGGGGTTGATGTAAAGACATTTTAATTGAATTTTGATTAAATCTCTAAAACAGTTTAAGGAGAATAAGCTCACTAAGCAGAATCCCAAGAAACCTGTGA
Source organism: Mandrillus leucophaeus (assembly GCF_000951045.1). Classification (NCBI taxonomy): domain Eukaryota; kingdom Metazoa; phylum Chordata; class Mammalia; order Primates; family Cercopithecidae; genus Mandrillus; species Mandrillus leucophaeus. Next base: position 1,998,958 of record NW_012104743.1, on the reverse strand, counting down.
AGGAAGACTCAAATTATTACATAGTTTTAGTTAGAAGAACATAAAGGGATGGTGTTAGAAAATACTTCTGATTGACATCTTTTAGTGTACTGAAACTTTTACATCCTTCCCTAAATAAATAACTTGGGAATTAATTTGGACCTTTACAAGAAGCAAACATTACACACACTTTCTTTTAAAAATCCCCTTATATAATATTACCCTTGGCAGAATATTTGCACATCCTCAGGCTCTAGGCCTTACTCTTAAAACTACAAATTCCAACAAAAATGTATCTCACATTCTATTTTGTCCCAATTCCCTTGAAAAGGATTCACTTGTTTCTTGACTCATGTGTCCACCATAAACAAATCAACTATGCCTTGGTATTGGGGTGAGGTCAGAGTCATTGAAACACATACCAGCTTCCATGGAACCATGTAAATAGCAAGAGGCAGTACCCCTAAATAGCGCCAAGAGGCCAATCCCACAGGTGACCAAGGCAACCCACCTTTGAACTTGATGCTTGTTGCTGGCCTTCCAGCTTGACTCTTGGTTCTTTTTAAAGGAGTTTTCTCAGAGGCCCTTTTGTGTTTCTTCCTGTGCTGGGTTGCCTCAAGTGAAATAAATAGCCTCAGAAGTGATTCCTGGATATTCAGCCCCCTGGGCTTGGCCAGGGTCCTCATTTGATGACTCACCTATTCCTTGTGATGAACAATTTAAAAAATACTCCAGACCACTTAATGTATTGAGATATCAAAACTAGGACATATGGTCCAATATATTCATTAATGCATTAATGCATGCATTCATTCAGCAAGTGTTTCTTGAGCACTTTAATACTGCAGACACTTAGCTAGATGAATTATGATTCCTGTGAATATACAGAAGATGTGACCTCATTCTCATGGTCATTACCACAAGATCAATGTATCTTACTCATTTGGAAATGCCAAGTCCTAATGTTGGAGAAGTGACTGTGAACCTGGCCTAACAACTTACTTATTCTTGCGTAGTCATTTGAAACAACTTTTAAGATAAATTAACTTGGAAAACTTATATCAAGTCATAAAAATGTTTGCAAAATGGATCTAGTGATTTGTATTTAAGATTTATTAAGGAAAACACGCAGAAGGTATTTATTATGCCCCTATTTTTATTTTGTAAAAAAAAGAAAAACTAGAACACCCAACTGTATACAAATGAGAGAATGTTAAGAAATTTGTAGTGTATCAATCAAATATTATGCACATTTTAAAATGGTATGTATGAATATGAGAAATTTTTATGTCAAGTGGTAAAACAAAAATACAACTAATCAAATCACTGTGATAGATATTATTTAAAATTTGATATAAGACCCAAACAGAAAGACAAACAAAAACATAGTCGTGTTTACCATTGTCATGTTCAATCATAATATGCGTAATCATATTGTACCCTTAAGTGACATTTTGGAAAGCATCAAGTCAAATAATATGTAGTTTTCAAGTATATTGATTTATTTTGACTTTTTACCTTTTTACAACATCTCAACACATTTTTGGTGGTGGTGATAATGTAATTAACTACTATATAAGGTAGAGCAATATGAGCTGCTATAATAAATTTTCATAAAAGTGTATATTAGCTCAAATACTGTAGAAGTTTATTTGTTGCTCATATAATGGCCCAACTCAAGTGTTCTGGTTGGTGGGATGATCTCTGCACACAGTTGTCTCAGGGTCAGGCTGCTGACCACTCTGCTATCTTCAGGAGCAAGATTGTGTTAGTGGCTGCCTTCTCAGTTCGCCATAAAGAGGAAAGACCACAGTGGAACATGTGGTTGAGTGTTTTAAGTGGCAAAGCTCACCCATCAATTTTGCTCACATTCTACCTGGCTAACTTTCAGGTATTTGACCATATACAATTGCGAAGAGGCCAGGAAATATAGATTCACTACTTGCCCAGGAAGAAGAGAAAACTAATTTTATTAAAGATCTAGCAATCTCTGCCCAAACTCAAAGTTCTTTCAGTTCCAGATAGTGGTTCCCTTATGCAGCTTCTTGATAACTGGGTGTGAAACAACAATTGTGAGCTGAATTGTGATGAGAGGTGACACTTACAGAGAACTCACTATGTTCCAGGCACTGTTTTAAAAATATATATAAATATCCAATTCTCACAGCTTTATGAGGTAATACTATTTTATTTTATTATTTTCTTTTATTTTATTGAGACAGTCTCCCTCTGCCACACAGGCTGGAGTGTAATGACACGATCTCAGCCTGCTGCAGCCTCCACCTCTCAGATTCAAGTGATTCCCCTGCCTCAGTCTCCCTAGTAGCTGGGATTACAGGTGTGCACCACCATGCCAGGCTAATTTTTGTATTTTTAGTAGAAATGGAGTTTTACTATATTGGCCAGGCTGGACTAGTAATCCTGGCCTCAAGTGATCCACCCTCTTTGGCTTCCCAAAGTGCTGGGATTACAGGCGTGAACCACCTGCCCAGCTTTATTCTTTTTATAGAGACAGAAATTCCATGTCAGAGACCCAACAGGAAACACCCAAAAGAGACAACTTAAGAAGTTTAATAAAGAAACTGCTTATTAAAACATAAGAAAGGTTAAAGTTGACACTAAATAGATGGTAAAGCACCCAATGACTATTGACACTGGGAGTCTTTACAGCTCTGGGTCTGAAGAGACAAGGGACAGGTGCGGGAACTTTGGGAACCACAGGTCAAGGAGAAGGCTGCCTGGTGAGACAGCCTTTGGCTGAGGAATTCGGGTATTGCCAACCAATAGGATGGTGAGAAGAAATCAAAGGGATAAAAGCCTATATCTCCCTCTCCTTCCATCCTCTAATTTCATCCTGGTATCTTAGCCACAAGCTGGAGGACAAACGAGCCCATTGATATAAGTCATCAGGTCAGTCTCAGAAGCACAGAGCATTGTGAAGAACTGCGGCAAGAGGATCTGGAGCAACAACCATAATCTATCCAACATACTGGTGTTCAGTAACTTACCTGTTATCATCCAGATTATGTAGAGAAACTGGGATTCAAATATGGGCAGTCTGCCTCCAGGGACCTTGAATTTCATCATTATGCTACACTGCCCTTAGTAATGTAACTTTAATAATAGACTTTTCAAATTTATAAAGGATTTACCTTTTTTTTTTTTTCTTTTTTTGGGATGGAGTCTCGCTCTTACATCCAGACTGGAGTACAGTGGCGCAATTCTCGGCTCACTGCAACCCCTACCTCTCGGGTTCAAGTGATTCTGATTGACCTTTTTATCTTTAAATTGGGGCAGGTCCAAGATACTCTGATAATAACAGCTCCCTGACTTACTGTGAACCTATATGCTTTCTTAAGTGAAAGAGAAATGGAGTCTGGCTAAAACTGGAAGTACTGTATGATTTCAACTGTAAGGCATTCTGCAAAAGGCAAAGCCATGGAGACAGTAAAAAGATCAGTGGTTGCTAGGGGCTTGAAGGAAAGGAAGAAATGATGAATAAGTGGTGCACAGAGAATGTTTAGGGCAGTGAAACTATTCTATATGATACTGTAATGGTGGATACATGTTATTATAGAATGATCTCTAAACTGCTATACTCTTTAGCTGATGATAATGTAAAAATATTGGCTCATCAGTTGTAACAAATGTGCCAAACTAATGCAAAGTGTTAATAACAGGTGAAACTAGGTGGGTGGTGACAGGCTGCATGGAAACACTACTTTTTGTTCAATTTTTCTGTAAACCTAAAACAGCTCTAAAAACATAAAGTGTATTGATCTTAAAAATGGATACAATTGTGATCATTACATTAAGTGAAAAAAAAGCACAGAAAGACAAACATCAGATTTCTTCACTTATCTATGGGATCTAAATATCAAAACAATTGAACTCATGGAAATACAGAACAGAAGGATGGTTACCAGAGGCTGAGAAGGGTGGAGGGGAATTGAGGGGGAGTTAGGGATGGTTAACGGGTACAAAAAATAGTTAGAAACAATGAATAAGACCTGGTATTTGAAAGCACAACAGGGTGACTATAGTCAGTAATAATTTAATTGTACATTAAAAAATAACTATAAGAATATAATTAGGCCAGGAGCAGTGGCTCACGCCTGTAATCCCAGCACTTTGGGAGGCCGAGGCGGGCGGATCACAAGGTCAGGAGATCGAGACCATCCTGGCTAACACGGTGAAACCCCGTCTCTACTAAAAATATTTTTTAAAAATTAGCTGGGTGTGGTGGCGCAAGCATGTAGTCCCAGCTACTTGGGGAGGCTGAGGCAGGAGAATCACTTGAACCCGGGAGGCGGAGCTTGCAGTGAGCCGAGATCGCACCACTGCGCTCCAGCCAGGGGGACAGAGCGAGACTCTGTCTCAAAACAAAAACAAAAACAAAAACAAAACAAAAAACATAATTAGATTGAAAGAATAAATGCTTGAGAGGATGGATACTCCATTTTTCCATGATGTGATTAAAAACTATGTACCCACAATAATTTTTGTAATTGTAAATATATAAAAGAAAATAGGTTGGCTCTTGTACACTCTATTTCTTATAGCTAATCAAATATTCCACATAATCCATCTTCTACTTTCTTCATTAAACAGTACTTTCTCCCCAAATTTGTCTGAGAAAATCCTATATAGAATTAATAAAAGGAATGTCACTTTGGTAACCAGATCCTAGATAAGGAGGCTTCCTTTGAAACTTAAGTCATCTTGAAAAAATGAAAGTAAAGTTATACGTCTTTATATGGCAGAAACTGAAAATGTAAGTTAAAATTAAAATTAAAATTTTGGGGTGACATAAATGTATTAGTTTACTAGATAGGAGATTAACAGAAAACCTCTATTGAATTTAACAATCATTGTATAGAACTGACACCAAATTAAAGCTACTGACTGATTCTGCAGCTATAACAGAACACCAAGATTTGGTGAGGTATTGTCATCAATGTTCCCTTTATTAACAAAGTCATATTTTGGAAGATTTACCTTTATTAGTGATAACATTACATCCAAAATAGACCTTCTTATAATTGCTCCTTCTAATTAAAGTGTGGAATTTCTTTTCAGTTAATTAACCAGCTCTGGGTGAATTTCCCCAATTGTGGATTTTCTCACTGATGAGAAGTATGGGAATGATACTCTTTTTCTCCAAATATGCTTTTGGCAACAACATTTTAATATCGTATGGTGAAATAACATTGTGTACATTTACAAACATTCAGAGTGTGTTATTTCAAGGGGCCACTCGCTTTTCAATTCTAAGTTCAAGCTTAACTGTCCCTAGAAGAGAATTTCAGACTACTTCTATTCTCGTTGGCAACTCCCTGTCTGAATTTCCACAATGTGTGAATCTGCCCTGCTCTTTTTGTGTGCAATTTTAATTAGAATCTTTAGATTCTAAACTCCTCTGGGGCTCTTTCTTATGTCCATTTGTAGCTCAGGTACTGATCACAGTGTGTGTTTAATGAATACATGTTGTTGATAATGACAGTGTTCAAGTTTTTGAATTCTAAGAAATTATCTCCAAAGTATTGTAAGTGGTATTACTATTTAAAGAAATCAGTCTCCTGATTCACTGAATAAACCCGGCATCGTTATTGCATTGAGGTTTCAGGATATCAGAATCTCTAAAAGCTAATATTTTAAGTAAAATTTTAAGTAGGTCATAATTTGTCATATTAGTGTATAGAACTGGAGACTCAAGAATAGCGATTATCTTAGGGTTGAAATTTCATATTTAATTCATTTTCATGTTGCCAATGATATCAAAATGAGTCACCACTTATTAGTACTTGCTAAGAACTAATGTACTGTTATATTTATTATGTAAATATGCTATTACATAACAACCACTCTATAAAGGCAACTTCTAACTTTCAATGGCTCCCTCTTTTACTTAGAACAAAATCCAAGCCTTTTGTCCTCTCCTCCTAAACCCTCCTCACTCTCATTTTATGCCTCTCCCCACTTGCTCTTTCTTTTTAGTCATATGGCCTTTTTAACTGCCTTCAACCATTGCACTGAGTTCTACCTAACCTCAGAGTCTTGGCACATGCTAATCCCAGTGCTTGGAATTCTTTCTCCTTACTTTTCACCAGCTAACTCCTGCTCATTCCTTAAGCTCCGGTTTATCAGAGACCTCTCCTGAGAGTCTTTTCCTAACTCCCTCCCAAATCTAAATGTGGTCCCCCTTTTCTGTGACTCCTGCGACCCCACTCCCCTGACAATACCCATTTTTGTCCTCCATTATCTGTCATTAAAATAGGTAATTACTTATTTAATATATATTTGTATTAAAATGTCCGCCTCCTTCATTAACCATAGTTCCAGGAGGACAGGAGTCATCTCTAATATGAAAGTCACTTAGTAGTATTTATTGAGTGGATGGATTAATACATCAAAAAGGAATTTTAATTATAGCATCAAAACATGATACTTTTTTCTTTTTTTTTATTATACTTTATGTTCCAGGGTACATGTGTACAACGTGCAGGTCTGTTACATATGTATATATGTGCCATGTTGGTGTGCTGCACCCATTAACTCGTCATTCACAATAGGTATATCTCCTAGCACTATCCCTCCCCACTCCCCCCACCCCACAACAGGCTCTGGTGTGTGATGTTCCCCTTTCTGTGTCCAAGTGTTCTCATTGTTCGATTCCCACCTATGAGTGAGAACATGCGGTATTTGGCAAAACATGATACTTTCTAAATCATTATTGATTGTAAATGACTTATTTCAAAATAGTTATTCTGAAAAATGTCAGAAAAATGTTATGTGTCTACTTAAAATAGGTTCTTGTCTTTTTTATAACTTAAATAATATTTAAATATGTTTCTTTTATTAATAAGTGGCGACCATTTTTCTCATAGAATTTCAAGCCATCTTACTTCTAAGAAGCAAGCCTTTGATTTTGTTAAAAGAGACATTGAAGACAATATTTAGACTATCAAACATGAAATACTTCAAAACATCAAGCTTGAAACAGGAAAGGTGGATGGATAGTCTTTTGGGACCATTTACCGTGAGTATCTTTTGTAGGTTATTAACTAATTCCAAAAGGCCTTCTCCAAACATTCCTATGCCAAGATATGCAGTATAAAAACAAATCCCACAGGACTCATTATAGCACTCATTTTTATAATTAATGATATATAACTGTGAATTGACACTTTGCCATTTCATTTCTGATCTTCCCAAATAGATTTAATGTTTCTTCTAGAGTAGACACTGCCTCTTAAATTTCTTTACAATATCCTTAGTGCAGTAAAATGCACATAGATTACACAACAATCAGTTGCTAAGTAAATTAATTCCTCATTATTTTATTGCACTGAAGGGTAAATATGCAATAACCAGCAGATAGTTTTGCCCCTGTTGCTTTTACTGGGATTAGGAAATGATTCCAGAAAGGGACATGGAGTTTGTACAATGGCTCAGGAAGATAGAGAATTTCCCAAGGAACCTTGCTATTTATTGAATGCCAGTTATATGCCAGAGTTTTCACAGACATTTATCTCATTTGATATTCCCAACAATTTTATTAGATTGGTATTCTTTTTATTTTTCTTCAGTTAAATAAATTGAATCTAAGTTAATTTTTTTAAAGAGACTTTATTTTTAGAGCAGTTTTAGATTCACAGCAAAATTGAGTGGGAGGTATGGAGACTTCCCATATACTGCCTCTTCATCCTTCCTTCCCTACTAACTCCTGGTAACTACTGGTCCTTTTACTGTTTCCATACTTTCGCCTTTTTCAGGTGTCATATAGTTGAAATTATGCGGTATGTAGCCTTTTCCGATTGTCTTTTTTCACTTCACAATATCCATTTGAGTTTCCTCCATGCCTTTTCATGACTTGATAGTTCATATCTTTTTTATCACTGAATAATATTCCATTGTATAGATAATGCCACAGTTTATCCATTCACCTACTGAAGGACATCTTGATTGCTTCCAAGTTTCAGCAATTATGAATAAAGCTGCTATAAACATTCATATGCATGTTTTTGAGGGGACATATGTTTTTAACAAATTCAGGTAAATACAAAGCAGAACAATCACTAAATGGTGTGGTAAGAGTATGTTTAGTTTTGTGAGAAACTGCCAAATTGTCTTCCAAAGTACCTGTACCATTTTACATTTCCATCTGAAATTAACAATAGTTCCTGTTGCTTCACATCCTCACCAACGTTTGATATTGTCAGTGTTTTCAACTTTAGTCATTTGAATAGTTGTGAATTAGTATCTCATTGTTGTTTTGGTTTCCAAATCAACAATAACATATGATGTGGATTATCTTTTCAAGTGCTTGTTTTCCATTTGCATATCTTCTTTGGTTAGGTGTCTGTTCAGTTCTTTTTTTTCACTTGTTAATTAAGTTATTCATTTTACTATTGTTGAGTTTTATGAATTTTTAAATATATTTTGGATAACAGTCTGTTGTTAGATTACTTTTGGAAAATGTGTTTCTCAGAACAGATGTTTTAAGTTTTAATGAAGTTCAGCTTATCAATTATTTCTTTCACGTATGGGTACCTTTGGAGTTGTATCTAAAATATCATCCTCAAGGTCACCTAGATTTTTGCCCATGTTATCTTCCAGTAATTATATAATTTTGCATTTTAAATATAGACCTATGATCCATTATAATCTAATTTTTGTGAAGGATATAAGATCTGGTTCAAATTAAATCTGAATCTATATCTAGATTCATTATTTTTGCCTATGGATGCCCAGTTGTTTTATCACCATTTATTTAAAAGACTATCTTTGCCATTGTATTGCCTGTACAGCTTTGGCAAAGATCAGTTGACTATATTTATGTGGGTCTGTCTCTTAACTTTCTGTTCAGTTCCATCGATCTATTTTTTATTTTTCCACCAATACCACACTGTCGTGATTATGTAGATTAACAGTAAGTCTTGAAGTCAGGCAGTAGCAGTGTTCTAAATTTGTTCTTCTCCTTCAATATTGAGTTGGCTAGTTTGGGTCCTATGCCCCTCCATATAAGTTTGAGAATCAGTTTGTAAGTATATACAAAATGATTTGCTGAGATTTTGATTGGGACTGTATTGACTCTATAGATCAAATTGGGAAGAACTGACATCTTCACAATATTGAGTTTTCCTGTCTACAAACATGGAATGTCTCTCTATTTATTTACTTCTATGATTTTGTTCATCAGAGTTTTGTAGTTTTCCTCATATAGATATAGTACCTCTTATTAGATTTATGCATAAGTATTTTGTTGATTTCTGTCTTAATTTTTATTATTCTTTTCTTCAACTTACTTTGGATTTAATTTGCTCTTATTTTTCTAGTTTTCTAAGGTAGAAACTTACTGATTTTAGATCTTTCTTTTTTCTAATAAAGTAGATTTCTAATAAAATATATGTATTCAATGCTATAAATTTTCTTTTACTTTCACTGCATCCCACAAATTTTGATGTTATATTTTCATTTAGTTCAAAATATTTTGAAATTTTTCTTGAGATTTCTTCTTTGACCCATATATTATTTAGAATTGCATTGCTTAATCTCCATGTATTTGGGGATTTTCTAGTTTCCTTTCTGTTACTGATTTTTATTTTAATTCTATTATTTTCTGTGAACAGATATTGAAAGATTTCTAATGTTTTAAATTTGTTAAGATGCATTTTATAGCTCAGAATGTGGTCTTTCTCGGTGAGTGTTCCATGTGAGCTTGAGAATAAGTTAATCATTAAGACCAAATAGCTAGTAAGAGTTGTAACCCAGATTCAAACTGAGATTTACTTGGTCCCAAGACTACTCTTTCCAGTATCCCATGATACCTTTGAAGAACCACAGAACAGAAACAGCTATGCAATGGTGGTTATGAATGGTAGGAAAGGAAAGAAATACAAAGAGAAGGAAATAAGGCCTGAATCTAGAAGTTGAAATGGTCATCTCGAGGAAGAGATTCTGTGGCTTTTCCTTTCACTCCTGCTAAAATTATGATTATGTGAACAGTAGACATTACAGTAATCCCAGAAACTAAACAATGGTTGACACTGAATTCCAACTGATAAAGTTGTCTGTGGTCAGGAAGAGATGTTAACAGTGAAATCCCAGGAAAGGCAGGCAGAAAAGAGTGACATATCAGAGGCACACAATGTAGCTGGTTGGTGGACTGGACAGGTAAGCTGTTGTGAATTCTGGGAAGGACTCACCAAAACTGGGATGTTGAGGATAAGAGCAAGGGTTTTTGTTTTGTTTTGTTTTGTCTTTCATATGCCATCAATGGAAAAATGGACTTGAGCATTTAAAAAATACAATATATACTTATTTAAAAATTTCAGAGAGTAGGGAGCAAGATGACAGAATCCCCAACTTACCTTCCCTCCACCACAAGCAACAATCTAAACGTCATCAAATGACAAAAATTCCTTTGTGGGAGCTTTAGGATCCATTTAGGAGGTTGTAAAACCCTGATGAAACCCAAGACTGAGCAAAGATGTATGAGAAGGCGGGCTCATGACCCAGTGGTAGTTTCACTAAATGTGGCCCCAGCTACAGACCAAGGGCAGCCCCAGCTCCCTGTGGACTCAGCTCCAACACCATTTTGCTGCATTTCTGCAGCCATCCCATCTGCACACAGACCAAGGAAGAACTATGCTCTCTGTTCCCGTGGTAACAAGCCCACTCACTATGGACCCTACTGTAGATTCTGAAGTAGCTCTGCAACCAAGCTCCAACCCCACTCTAACAAAGTCCTTAAGTCAGTCCATTGTACCCAGGGACTTACGCAAGGATCTGCTCAGGGATCCAGTAAGAGCCTATTGAGGGTCTCTATGGAGCCACATGCATCCACACTCTTGGTATCCTGCTATCTGTAGACTCAATTACAGACCCAGAAGAGTACCACAACCTGGCTCCAGTCCTGCTCAGCTGTGGTCCCAGAGGCAGTCCTGTACACCTGGGATTTGGCAGGATCCACATCTGCTCACACCCTCTGTAATATGCCTGCCAACTGTGTATTCAACTGCAGAACTGGTAACAGCCACGTGGCCCAGTTCCAGCCCCACTTAACTGTAATATTGGACATAGTCCCATCAGTCTGGGGACCCAGCAGGAGAAGGTATTTACCTGCTGAAAACAATCTGTAAAGACAGAAGACGCTTGCTTCTTCAAACGCATAGACATCAATGCCAGGCTACACAGATCATGAAGAATCAGGCAAACATGACAACTACAAAGGAAATTAATAAACCTTCAATAACTGAGCCCCAAGAATTAGAGATCTATGAATTTCCTGACAAATATTTTAAAATAATTATTTTAAGGAAACTCAGCAAGCTGCAAGAGAATAAAGACAAACTCAACTAAATCAGGAAAACAAAATGAGAAGTTCAACAAAGAGATAGAAATACAAAAGAACAAATAAAAAATTCTTGACTTGGAGAATACAATGAATGAAATGAAAATTGCAATAAAGAGAATCAACGGCAGACTTGATCAAGCAGAAGAAAAGACCTGTGAACTCAAAGACAGCTCATTTAAAATTATCTAGTCACAGGAGAAAAAAGCAAGCCTTGGACTAAGAGTCACACCATCAGCTTTCCTGGTTCTCAATGTAAAAACATTAAAACTTCCTTATAAGTGAAGAGTTGTCCTTTTTGTCCATCTGCATTTGTGAAAAATAAAATTTCTTGAGAGCTTTGCCCTTTGGGTAACTACATATGTAGTGGTGACCCACTGTGGTTTCTAATGAATCTTGTCAAAGACTTAAGTGGACCATCATGGTATTTCAGGTGACCAATTATAATGCTGGGTGCACACAATTACCAACCATAGTGATATATGTTTATATACATCAGTTGTTGACCTTTTAACTTGTGAATATAGTTCATCTTCTCATAGCTGTTATACCTGTGTGACTGTCATTAGTATACTTAAGTGTTTCTGCTTGCAAAAATATGTATGTTGTTGCCTATTTTATTGTATAAATTGTCCTATGAAGGGTTCTATCATGTTTTTATATGTTTCTCAATCCCCTTTTAAAAATATAAACAAATAAGTCTTTAAAAATGTCAATTTATGTTTTCCAGATTATGTTTTTGGGATTTTGATCTTTTAGGATTTCGACATTCAGTATTAATATGTTAGGGATTTTGTCTTTCAGGATTAGGATCGGCTTCCAAAATGGATACATCCCTAGACACGTTGAACATACAAAGGCTGTGTCATAAAGAAATGGAAAAATCTTGAATGGACCAATGACAAGTAAGGAGATTGAATTAGTAATTAAAAATCTCCCAGCAAAGAAAAGCTTAGGACCAGATGGCTTTACTGGTAAATTTTCCCAAACATTTAAAGAAGAACTAATAATTATCCTCTCCAACTGTTACAAAAAAAAAAATTGAAGAAGAAAGAATGCTTCCAAACTAATTTTATGAGGCCGACAATATCTTGATACTAAAGACTGAGAAGAACACTACCAGAAAAGAAAATTACAGGTCAATATCCCTGATTAAAATTTCAACAAAATGCTAGCAAACTAAATTTAACAGAGCATTAAAAATATTGCATACTATGGCTAGGCACAGTGGCTCATGCCTGTAATCCCAGCACTTTGGGAGGCCGAGGGGGGTGGATCACCTGAGCCTGGGAGTTCAAGGCCAGCCTGGTCAACAGGGTGAAACCCCATCTCTACTAAAAATACGAAAATTAGCTGAGTGTGGTGGTGGGTGCCTGTAATCCCAGCTACTAGGAAGGCTGAGGCAGGAGAATCTCTTGGACCCAGGAGGCAGAGGTTACAGTGAGCCAAGATCATGCCACTGTACTCCAGCCTAGGTGACAGAGTGAGATTCCATCTCAAAAAAGAAAGAAAGAAAGAAGGAAAGTAAGTAAGTATTGTAACTGACCAAGTGGGATTTACCCCTGGGATGCAAAGAATTTCAATATATGTAAGTCAAACAACAATACACCACATTAACAGAATGAATTGTTTAAATGATCTTCTTAGTAGATGCAGAAAATCATTCTACTCAGCAAAGTAAACAATCAACAAAATGGAAAAGCAATCTATGGAATAGGAGAAAACATTTGCAAACTACATATATGATAAAGGGATTTACTTTAATATCCGAGATAGATAAGGAACTCTCATAAATCTATAGCAAATAAGCCAATAACTCAATTCAAACATGGGTAAAGAACCTAAATAGACAATTTTTTGTTAAAGAAGAGAAATAACCAACAGGTAAATGAAAAGGTTCTCACTATCACTAACTCAAGGAAATGCAAATCAAAGCCACATTGAGTTATCACCTCACACCCGCTAGGATGGCTATTATCAAAGAGTCAAAAGACAGCAAATGGTAGCAAGGATACGGAGAAAAGGGAACCCTTGTGCACTATTTCTGGGAATGTAAATTAGTACAGTCATTATGGATAACAGTATGGAGGTTCCTCGAAAAGTTAAAAATAGAACAACCATATGATCCAAAAATCCCACTTCTGAGTATATAGCCAAAGGAAGTCAAATTGGTATGTTGAAGAGATATCTACACTCCCACATTCCTTGCAGCATGATTCACAACAGCCAAGATATAGAAACAACCTTACTGCCCACCAGCTGATGAATGGATAAAGAAAATGTGTTGTGTATACATACAACAGAATATTTTGCAGTCTGAAAGAACTAGGAATACCTGCCATCTGTGACAACATGGATGAACCTGGAGTACATTATACTAAGTGAAATTAGCCAGGTACACAAAGACAAATATTGCATGATTTCACTTATATGTACAATTTTAAAAACTCAAACTCATAGAAAACAGTAGAATGATAGTTGCCAGGGGCTGGGGGTGGGGGAAATGGGAAGATATTGGTCAAATGGTATAAGCTTTCAGTTTTAAGATGAATATTTTCGGGAGACCTGATATAGAGCATGGTGATTATACCTAATAATAATGTATTTTATACTTGAAATTTGCTAACAAAATAAAGCTTAAGTGTTCTCACCACAGTTTAAAAAAAAAAACGCTGTGACTCTGTGAGGGAATGAATTTGTTAATTAGCTTAATTGTAGTAATCATTTATCAATGCATATGTATATCAAAACATTACATTGTATGTGTTAAATGTATAGACTTTTAATTTGTCAACCATACCTCAATAAAGCTAAAAGGAAGGGGAAGAGTACAGTAGGGTAAAAAGTAGGCATTGCTTTATTAAGACAGTACTTTAAAAACCCACCGGAAGAGGGATACTTAATTTATTCCCCTGTAAACAACATTTATTACATCAATTGCTTTTTAATCTTAGGTGTCTTAAGTGGAAATTAAAACACTGCCCAACACCTTCAAAAAAATTTTTTTTCCAACATAGTGGTAAAGTCACAAGAAGATTGGAAGTACCTGTTCTGCAGTTCAGATATTTTCAGATAACAAGAGGAAGAAATTATGGTAAATGAATTGAACAAAAGGACTATATATGAAATCATAAAAAGTCACACTAATACATTTTTATTCATATACACATGTGCGTACACATGAATATGTGAATAAATGAAATGTACAGTAAAATTCCCAGAAAGTACAACTATCTGGTAGCAATGTCTGTATTTGCAAAGATATTAGAATTATTCATGGGGAAATTCTCTTTAATTAAAAAATCTAGCTCTAAAAATCATTTGGTAAATATTATTTCTGAGTTTCAGGGTGAAGATGCAGAATCTTTTTCTGACTTATTTCAAAAATTATTAGAGGTTTTAAAACGTCACTTCACTGTCTCTATACACCTTGTTATTGAAAATAGAAATTTAAGTGATGTCACTTCTGCTCTTTGCATAATTCATTATAAAATTCTTCCAAACACATTTTAGAGACCATGATATTATGACAGGTATCACCTTCAAGATTTAAAATACATTGCAAACAATTAAAGTATGTTGCTACTGACATACGTAGGTGTTTTTTAAAAGATTACATCTTTCTCTTTAAAAGATTTTTGGTTACTTTGAACTTTTAAAAATGAGTAGGGTTTTACAAGAGTTTTTCTAAATTGCCTAAGCTATTAGAATGTGACATTTCGATAATGAATTTTTTTAGATGGAACTTTGAGCTGGCAGTAAACAAGAAAATGGAATAGATAAATGGAACCACAGAATTTATCAATTTACCATGGACTCCAAATGTCTCAACCAGAAGGAAACAAGTCATCCATAATTCCTGCTCTCCCTACTTCCGAAAGGACTTATAATGGGCTTTTCTCACAATGTGCTGTAAGGAACAATGTTCCATAGATGATCATTACCAAAAGATTTGGTGGTCAGGACAATTAGGAAAATGCTGCATGTTAGATCCACCCTCTCAGATTCCTCATGCACATTAGCTTAGTAGAGTCTCCGAAAAGTGCTGAAGTTAGGCAGATCTGTTTTGCCATGCTTAATTTTTCCTAAATTTATTGGATAATAGAAACCTTTTTCCCCCTGGAGAGAATCTAGTGGTTTCCTTCAGGCCTCTGAATCCAGGTAACAAAAAGCTTTTGTAAACAGTTCTCATATAGAACTTTCTATATAAATTTTGTACATATAAAGGGCTTTCTATGTAAGCATTTTCAAGGCTTTAACCTGAGAACTACAACATGAACAACAAAATAAACAAACAACAAAAAACCTAACAAGGTTAAAAAAAAAAAGGTTATAACATTAAAACATATTTTATTTAAAACCTATTTATGGTTCCAATATTTGAATGACTTCATGTACAAAAATGGTTTATGTTTTGGGAAAGAAAGCAAGCCAAATATGAAGGAATACAACAATTAGTCTAATTGGTCTTATTTTGACTCATTATTAAAAACTACGCTCTCCGTGGTAAGCATCCAATGAGTTTAATGAGTGCCCCATGTATGTTTTGACACAGACATAAATGGTTTTCATACTATGCTATTTCATGAATGCAAAGAATGATCCATAGTATAGTGGAGAATTTTCTTTCCAAGTGTCAATGTTGCTAGATCGTATTTATTCTCATCAAGTTTTTGACAAATTTTTAACTAGTGTGAAAACACATATCACAGCCAGTGTCATCAGAGTGGAATGAGCAAACAAGCATTCCAAGATGTCCTGGCCCTTCATCATTACAAAGCAAGATCAATTTTGACCTGACCTTTCACATTCTGTTCCACTCTGCTTTCTGTGACATCACTCAAGCTCTGAACATGCAAACAGACGCAGAAATGACATTTTGCTGCCAACAATGACTTTAACAAAAGAAAAGCCAAGAGAAGTAAGATAAATATTCTACCTTTAAAGCTATAGCTCTAAAGAATGCCTGTGTATAAAGTATTATAAAAAGGTCAACCATTGTTTTTATTTAAGCTTGTATAATTGAGCAATTAATCTAATTGAAGGGACAAAAACATGCAGAAGTCAATGTGTCCCTAATAAATGTTTTAACCAGTGGTATTTGAAGATCTCTGTGAACGAATGGCCCACATCTAATTGGTCATAAAACAATCAGATCAGATCACATTAACTGAGGTCTGGATATGAACCAAGTAACCTGATAATGTAGGAAATAAGCACAGTCGATGAGTTTCTTTGTAGTGGTACACATTGTTTGACATTGCTACTTTTTGAGATAGCACTAAAGTTAGACAATCCTATCTCTTTGCTCCAAAAGCTAGTATTTTTTTAGAAATCCCTTTCCCATTGGTTAGTTGTTGTTTTTGTTGCTCAGTAAAGAGAAAAAGAAAGAGAAAGAGAAGAAAAAGGAGTAGAGGAGGAGGAGAAGGAGGAGGTTTTCTTTCTGGTAGCTAAGTAACAGTAACAAATTGAATGGAACCATGCAACCTAAACAGAAACAGTATTTCTTCAAAAGGTTCATGCTAAAGAGGGGGGAAATCTTCTCTCCATAAAACCTCAGGAAACCTTTTCCTCACATCTTATTTTTCTGAATGAGGTCTTGTGCCCTGTGGTGAGGACATTTATATCAGTTCTCTTGGAGCTGAGGAAGCATTCAGTTTCCTTTGAAGTACATGGGCACTATTGGAGAGCTGAAGGAATTGGAATAAAAATATAGGCATTATCTAGAAAGGAGGAAGCAGCAAATGATGCTGGCAATTAATATTTCCCCCTAAACTATATTTTTTAAAATAAATATTTATTTTGCAATACCAATACTTACACTCCTTTGCATTTATTTCCTTTTGTTTCTCAAAGATCTCATCTACCTCATTTGGACTAAAGAGACCCAGCCAAGGTTTGTTTGCTTTTTGGAAAAGATACTTGAACCACAGTGTTAGAAAAAGAACAGGGCAGTGCCAGCAAGATGATGGCAGCAATCAGGGAGATGGTCAGGGCTGCTTGATCAGCCACTCTTTCCTCATGACTTGGTGCTTCCTCTTGGTAATAGAGTATTTGGTGTACTTGCTTCCTCAGCATACAGTCATTCTTCTGATAGTGACATCACCCTTGGTTTTCATGGCTAGCCTCCTCTCTCCATTCTCAGTCTACCTGGTTACCTAAGGGCTAACGCCACTCTCAGGCACCTCTCTCCATTCTCAGTCTACCTGGTTTAAAGAACCATGTTTCTTTGGCCAGAGTAATTGGCTTAGGGACAAGTAAAAATCCAAGCTTTACCAAACAGACCCCAGAAGTCAGCTCCAGGACCTGTTTTCACTGTAGTCAATTCCTTGGCTCTGTGTGGCTTAGAACAACCAACAGCCACTGTGCAAGGAACTTCTCTGAATATAAAGCTATACGGAAGAAAGCACAGCCATCAAGCTAAGACAGAGAGTGCCCATCGACATCGTTTGAGCACCTGAATCTAGTTATGCTTGAAATTAGCATCCTTCTGGACTTTTCAGTTATATGGCCTAATGCATTGCCTTTGTTAGTCTAGACTTCAGATTCTGACTCTTGCCGTAGATCAACTGACCTAACACTGCGAAACTTTGGAAGTAAAAGTTTTATTTTTTACTCCTGTAATCCCAGCACTTTGGGAGGTTGAGGCAGGAAGATCACCTGAGGTCAAGAGTTTGAGACCAGCCTGGCCAACGTGGTGAAACCCTGTCTATACTAAAAATACAAAAATTAGCCAGGCGTGGTGGTGCATGCCTGTAATCCCAGCTACTCAGGAGGCTGAGGCAGGAGAACTGCTTGAACCCAAGAGGCCGAGGCTGCAGTGAGCCGAGATCATGCTACTGCGCTCCAGCCTGGGTAACAGAGCCAGAGTCTGTTTCAAAAAAAAAAAAAATAGTAGAAGCCTATAGTTAGCAATGCTATATTATACACTTAAAAACTGGTTAAGAGGATAGATTTCATGTCAGATGTTCTTAACACAATAACATAAAATTAAAAAAAAAAATAACTGTTAGAAGCAAATCATATGCCTGGCAGAGAACACTCCATATAACTTTGCTATTTTTAAAAGGCTCTCCCCATAGCTTCAGATACAGAACTGATATATGTATATATATATCTCCAGAGAGAGGCAAAATCTACAGACAAATTCAAAACTTCTAAATATAACCTATAAACTTTTTTTTACTTTATATTCATGAAAGTATTTAAAAATTGCAAATATATACTTTCTACATTTACAGGTTTTGAGATTTAGAGTACCTCTTGTATCCCTCACCATTCTAGGAACTAGATTTCATTATTTTCCTTATTTTACCAACGAGGAAAACTAAAACACAGAATAGTTGTTCCTTCTACAACATTACTTGTTCAAGAAAGAAATGAGAATTATAAATAAAACTGAAATCTTTTGTCATTAAAACTGTGTTGTCCAAGACAATAGCTTCTATTGTCTAAATTTCATCTCAGAAGAATAATGCATAATACAATATCCATGCTGTAAATGCTATTCATGTGTTTCTTGACACTTCAAACATAGGAAATGTTAAGAATCAATGCTTCAAACTGATCACAAAGAGGCATAAGAAAGGTGAGTGTGAGGAAGTGCTGGCTGGAACAGTAAGGGTTAAGAGGTTTCTCTGTGTTTCATTCCAGTCTTTCAATGCTAGAGCATTGCAAATAGTTATCTATTCCTTCACTTTTTCTCTATATTTTTTCTTACTGATTACTTGAATAAACTGGCACTAATTAAGAAAGCTAGACAAGATTATACTCTATTGGACAAACTAGCTCATGTAGGAAAAGCTTAAGTTTCTTTCATTAAAGCAGGCATATTTAAAGAAGAAAGAAATGCTTATTAATTGAAAACTTAAATGATGGAATTAGAGAACCAGTAAGTTGTGTTGTGACAGCAATTTGCTTCTTTGAAAAAAACAAGGTAGTTCCAGCTAATGGGAGGCTAACGTAGGAAGATTGAGGCCAGGAATTTGAGACTGTAGTGCACTACGATCACACTTGTGAATAGCCACTATACTCCAGCCTGGGCAAAATAGTGAGACCCTGTCTCTAAAATAATAACAATAAATAATAATTTAAGGGGTGCTTTTTGAGAAATCTTCTGAAAAGACCAAGATTTTGTTGAAGTAATTCAGAACTCCAATTTATGAGATGTATACTCTCCAAAACACAATAGAACTGAATTTTGTTGTGCTTCCTGTATATATACATGTTGCCTCATCTCTCTTCCACTACCTGACAAGAATTTTAACACATCTGTCTACCTGACATTTCAAATTCCTAATTTGCTTTGTGAGAAAAACAAAACCTCTTCTGACATACTGACTGAGTAAACTGTGTAGGAAGGAAGACATCTGTCAACTTCCATTTGGGGGAAAAGGACTGAAGATAACCTATTAAGGACATGTAAGAGAAAAAAAAGAAGTAAAAAGATGTAGAAAACATTTAAAGACTTTGGGAAGAGATGACAATAAAACCGGCACCACCAATTTATACTTAACATTTACACATTGGCTCTGTCTGGCTGATTATCCATATGAGTAGCCTGTCTTCCCAGCTGGGCTGGGACTTTCTTTTGACTTCAGCACCTAGCTAAAAAGCCTTTATCTGCATTGACTGTCAACAATCTTTGATTGTGTACACATCATTAAAAACAAAATGGGTATTTGTGAAGAACAAGAAGAAGAAGGAGGAGGAGGAGGAGGAGGGGGAGGAGGCGGCGGCGGAGGAGGAGGAGGAGGAGGAATAAGAAGCCCAAAGACAAGCGCTCTTCCTGTCTTAACTAAAAAGGGAATCATCTCACAAGAACACAAAAAGAGAGAAGAAAAGTCATTGCTTTGGGGGAGGTGAGGAAAGTAGTACAGAGATGATAACTGATTCTACATTAGGAAGTAGAGAAGATCCATAAATTCTGTGAATAGCAGGACCTCAGACAAAATGGAAAAGTGTTCTACATGCTAGGGGGCAAGATAGTGGGATCTCTTGGCCTTCAAGGTTAAAGGTCTTTCTGGACACCAGTCAGTTGAGGAGTAACCATTGTCTATCAATGAAAGATGGGGCTTCATGTGCTATGTTGCTTATACAACAATCAAGACCTTTGCAGGACTTTATCATAAGAGACAGTTACAGGGTTTTCTAAGAGTCCATTTTTCCCATCAACCTGGATGGGAGGGGGCTTTGGTTGAATTAAATTGACTCAAGGGAAACATCTCTTGCACAGAAGTATTGTGAAGTAAAAAGTATAGCTGTTTTATACTTCAAGTGTCTGGGGCCATTTATGACATCAGTGGGAAATATATTTTTATAATAAAGTTTACCTTTGTTATTGTTGGGAAAAGTTTAAAAAGTATACAATGAATATGACATATTGTCACCATTCAAAAATCACCACTTTTGGTATTCTAGTTTATTATTTTTTTCACTGCTCCATCATTTATCTGAAAGATCTAAAAATGTTGAACAAATTGGATATAGAAGAAATGTAGCTCAAAACCATAAAGGTCATATATGACAAACCTACAGCTAACATCATACTGAATGGGGAAAAGCTGGGAGCCTTTCCTCTAAAATCTGCAACAACACAAGGCTGCTCACTTCAGCCACTTTTATTCAACGTATTTCTAGAAGTCCTGGCCAGAGCCATCAGAGAAAAGAAGGAAATAAAGGGTATCCAAATTAGAAAGCAATAAGTCAGATTACCCTTGTTCACAGAAAATTCGATTTTATTCTTAAAAAACCCCAGAGACTCTGCCATAAAAGATTAGAATGAAAACTGATAAACAAATTCAGGAAAGATGCAGGATACAAAATAAACATATAAAAATCAGTAACATTTGGATACACTAATAGCACATGCTCTGAAAAAGAAATTAAGAAAGCAACCCCGTTTACATTAACTACAAAAAATATAAAATATTTATGAATAAATTTAACCAAAGAAGTTAAAGATCTCAACAAGGAAAACTAAAAAAGTCTGATAAAAGAAACAGAAGAGGGCAGAAAAAATAAAAAGGTATTCTGCATTCATGGTTTGGGAGAATTGATATTGTTAAAACATCAATACTACCCAAAGTGTTCTACAGATTCAATGTAATCTCTATCAAAATATCATGACATTCTTCACAGAAATAGAAAAAAAAATCCTAAAATTTATATGGAACCACAGAAGACCCAGAAGAGCCAAAGCAATCCTGAGCAAAAAGAACAAAGCTGGAGTTGTAGCGCTAACTTGACTTTAAAATATATACAGAGCTATAGAAACTCAAACAGCATAGTACCAGCATGGAAACAGACACACAGGTCAACGGAACAAAACAGACAACCCAGAAGTAAATCTACGCATTTACGGCCAACTAATTTATGACAAAGGTGCCAAGAACAAGCATTGGGGAAAAAATGAGTCTCTTCAATAAATGGTGCTGGGAAAACTAGATAACTATGAGCAGAAGAACTGAACCATATCCCTATCTCTTGCCATATACAATTTTTGCACGCCATATACAAAAAGCAAATCAAAATGTATTAAAGGCTTTAAGACCTAAAATATAAACTACTGGAAGAAAACAGTGCAGAAATATTCTAGGACATGAGTCTGGGCAAAGAGTCTTTGTGTAATACCTGAAAAGCAGAGGCAACAAGAGCAAAAATAGAGAAATGGGATTATATCAAGCTAAACAGCTTATGCACAGCAAACGAAACAACTGAGAAAGTGGAGACATCACCCACAGAATCGGAGGAAATATTTTCACCCTATCCATCTGATATAGGATTAGGAGCCAGAATATACGAGAAACTCAACTCAATATCAAAAAATCCCTAATCTGATTAAAAAATGGGTAAAAGATCTGAGAAGACATTTCTGAAAAGAAAACATACAAATGGCCAACAGGTATATAAAAATGCTCAGCACCACTAATTATCAGAGAAATGCAAATCAAAATCACAGTAAGATATCATCTCACCCCAGTAAAAATGGATTTTACCAAAAGGACGGGCAATAAAGAATGCCAGTGAAGCTATGAAGCAAGGGGAATTCCTGTACACTATTGGTGGGGATGTAAATTAATGCAGCCAGTTAGGAAAACAGTATGGAGGTTACTTAATGAATCATACGTTCCAGCAATCTCATTATTGAGTATCTATCCAAAAGAAAGGAAATCAATATATCAAAGAGATATCTGCACTCCTATGTTTATTGAAACTTTCACAATAGCCAAAATATGGAATCCACCTAAGTGCCCATCAATGATTGAATGGATAAAGAAAACGTAGTAGATAAATATACACCAGGGGTCCCCAACCTCCGGTACTGGTCTGTGGCATGTTAAGAACCGGGCCGCACAGCAGGAGGTGAGTGGCAAGCAAGTGAGCAAAGCTTCATCTGTATTTACAGCCACTCCCTATCCTCCCATCACCTCCTGAGTTTTGTCTCCTGTCAGATCAACCAGGGCATTAGATTCTCATAGGAGCACGAACCCCATTGTGGACTGTGCATGTGAGGCATCTAGGTTGCATGCTCCTTATGAGACTCTAATGCCTGATGATCTAAGGTGGAGCTGAAATGGGGATGCTAGCCCTGGGGAGTGGCTGCAAATACAGATTAACATTAGCAGAGAGGTTTGACTGCACAGAGACCTTAATAAATCAGTTGCTTGATTTATTATCAGTGTGTGGCAAGTGACAATTAAGCTGCATCTGGTGGCAGGCTTTAAGATAAAATCTGACACTTATTTTAGTCCATGCATGCTCTGCCCATTATTTTATTTACCACTTCCATCTGTGCCTCTTTCCCACACTGCACACTTGTCTCAGTCAAAGTTCTGGTAAGCCCACAAGTTAACCCTGGCCAAAAGTAGTAAAAAAAAAA
>NW_012104743.1:1961849-1975692 GCF_000951045.1 Mandrillus leucophaeus | reverse complement strand
AGAAATTAAGAAAGCAACCCCGTTTACATTAACTACAAAAAATATAAAATATTTATGAATAAATTTAACCAAAGAAGTTAAAGATCTCAACAAGGAAAACTAAAAAAGTCTGATAAAAGAAACAGAAGAGGGCAGAAAAAATAAAAAGGTATTCTGCATTCATGGATTGGGAGAATTGATATTGTTAAAACATCAATACTACCCAAAGTGTTCTACAGATTCAATGTAATCTCTATCAAAATATCATGACATTCTTCACAGAAATAGAAAAAAAAAATCCTAAAATTTATATGGAACCACAGAAGACCCAGAAGAGCCAAAGCAATCCTGAGCAAAAAGAACAAAGCTGGAGTTGTAGCGCTAACTTGACTTTAAAATATATACAGAGCTATAGAAACTCAAACAGCATAGTACCAGCATGGAAACAGACACACAGGTCAACGGAACAAAACAGACAACCCAGAAGTAAATCTACGCATTTACGACCAACTAATTTATGACAAAGGTGCCAAGAACAAGCATTGGGGAAAAAATGAGTCTCTTCAATAAATGGTGCTGGGAAAACTAGATAACTATGAGCAGAAGAACTGAACCATATCCCTATCTCTTGCCATATACAATTTTTGCACGCCATATACAAAAAGCAAATCAAAATGGATTAAAGGCTTTAAGACCTAAAATATAAACTACTGGAAGAAAACAGTGCAGAAATATTCTAGGACATGAGTCTGGGCAAAGAGTCTTTGTGTAATACCTGAAAAGCAGAGGCAACAAGAGCAAAAATAGAGAAATGGGATTATATCAAGCTAAACAGCTTATGCACAGCAAACGAAACAACTGAGAAAGTGGAGACATCACCCACAGAATCGGAGGAAATATTTTCACCCTATCCATCTGATATAGGATTAGGAGCCAGAATATACGAGAAACTCAACTCAATATCAAAAAATCCCTAATCTGATTAAAAAATGGGTAAAAGATCTGAGAAGACATTTCTGAAAAGAAAACATACAAATGGCCAACAGGTATATAAAAATGCTCAGCACCACTAATTATCAGAGAAATGCAAATCAAAATCACAGTAAGATATCATCTCACCCCAGTAAAAATGGATTTTACCAAAAGGACGGGCAATAAAGAATGCCAGTGAAGCTATGAAGCAAGGGGAATTCCTGTACACTATTGGTGGGGATGTAAATTAATGCAGCCAGTTAGGAAAACAGTATGGAGGTTACTTAATGAATCATACGTTCCAGCAATCTCATTATTGAGTATCTATCCAAAAGAAAGGAAATCAATATATCAAAGAGATATCTGCACTCCTATGTTTATTGAAACTTTCACAATAGCCAAAATATGGAATCCACCTAAGTGCCCATCAATGATTGAATGGATAAAGAAAACGTAGTAGATAAATATACACCAGGGGTCCCCAACCTCCGGTACTGGTCTGTGGCATGTTAAGAACCGGGCCGCACAGCAGGAGGTGAGTGGCAAGCAAGTGAGCAAAGCTTCATCTGTATTTACAGCCACTCCCTATCCTCCCATCACCTCCTGAGTTTTGTCTCCTGTCAGATCAACCAGGGCATTAGATTCTCATAGGAGCACGAACCCCATTGTGGACTGTGCATGTGAGGCATCTAGGTTGCATGCTCCTTATGAGACTCTAATGCCTGATGATCTAAGGTGGAGCTGAAATGGGGATGCTAGCCCTGGAGAGTGGCTGCAAATACAGATTAACATTAGCAGAGAGGTTTGACTGCACAGAGACCTTAATAAATCAGTTGCTTGATTTATTATCAGTGTGTGGCAAGTGACAATTAAGCTGCATCTGGTGGCAGGCTTTAAGATAAAATCTGACACTTATTTTAGTCCATGCATGCTCTGCCCATTATTTTATTTACCACTTCCATCTGTGCCTCTTTCCCACACTGCACACTTGTCTCAGTCAAAGTTCTGGTAAGCCCACAAGTTAACCCTGGCCAAAAGTAGTAAAAAAAAAATGTCACTGGTGAGCTTCTTTGAAAAGAAGGAAAGACCCAATGATGAGGCTGCAGAAGACTCTAAGACTGCCAACAAAAAGAAAACTGCATTTAAAAGAAAATTCCAAGAGTCGTACTTAAATTATGGGTTCATTGAAACAAGTGCTCCACATTCTCCAAGCCCACTTTGTATAATATGTGGTGATAGGCTATCCAATGAAGCCATGAAACCTCCAAAACTGCTTTGCCACATGGAGACCAAGCACTCTGCGTTAGAAAGTAAGCCTTTGGAGTTTTTTAAAAGAAAAATAAAGTGAACACGAAGAACAGAAGCAGTTATTGAAGGCTACCACTTCATCAAATGTGTCTGCCCTAACAGCATCATTCTTAACTAGAAGTCCTTTCCAATTGGTGAAGAGTTGATCTTGCCTGCTACTAAAGGCATTTGTCATGAACTTTTAGGAGAGGCCAAAGTTCAAAAGGTGACATGTGTTCCTGTTTCAGCTACTACCATTACTAGATGAATTGAAGAGACAGCAGAGAATACTGAGGCACAATTGTTAGAGAGGATTAATGAGTCACTGTGGTATGCAATCCAGGTTGACAAGTCTACTGATGTTGACAACAGAACAACAATGCTTGTTTTTGTGTAATATATTTTTCAGGAGGATGTGCAGCATGAGGATATGTTCTGTGCAACTTTATTGCCAACCAACACCACAACTACAGAACTATTCAGGTCTTTGAATGATTACATATCAGGAAAACTGAATTGGTGATTTTGTGTTGGTATATGCATGGACATAGTAGCTGCCACGACTGGACAAATTTCTGGTTTCCCTACTTGGGTTAAAGAGGTTGCTTCTGAATGTGAGTCTACACACTATATCATCCATAGAGAAACGCTGGCTAGCGGAAAAATGTCCACCTGAACTTAACAAATGTTTTACAGGATGTGATTAAAAGTATCAACCGTGTTAAAGTACACACCCTTAACTCATGTCTGCTCGCACAGCTCTGCGAGGAGATGGATGCAGAGCACACACGTCTTCTCTTATACACGGAAGTGAAATGGCTTTCTAAAGTTAGATCACTGGCCAGACTTTTTGAGTCATGAGAGCTGTTCCATAGATTTCCTTTAGAAAAACAATCACCACTGGTAGTACACTTCAGTGACACAGAATGAGTTGCAAAACTTGCTTATTTATGTGGCATATTCAACCTGCTCAATGAACTCAATCTGTCACTTCAGGGGAGAAGGACAACTGTGTTCAAGTCAGCAGATAAAGTGGCTACATTCAAAACCAAACTGGAATTAAGGGGGTGACAAGTCAACACTGGGATTTCTGACATGTTTCAAGCATTAGAAGAAATTTTGAAAAAAACTGAGCCAGAAACTTCTTTCTCCCAGCTGATGCATGTTCACCTATCTCAACTTTCAAAAGAATTTGAGAATTACTTCCCAACCACGAAAGACCTCTGAACTTTGGAGGAATGGATCGGTGACCCATGTGTGAATAAGCCAGGTGAATAGACTTTATCCATGTTAGAAAATGATTAACTGCTTGAAATGGCAAATAATGGTGGTCTTAAAAGTATGTTTGAGACAACTTCAAATCTCCATATGTTCTGGATTAAAGTTTATCCTGAGATTGCCACAAAAGCACTGAAAGGGCTGTTTCTATTTCCAATATCCTATCTTTATGTAGAAGGGTTTTCTGCAGTGACAGCAACCAAAATGAGATTAAGAAGTAGACTGGACTGGTCAGGCATGGTGCCTCACACCTGTAATCCCAGCACTTTGGGAGGTCGAGGCAGGAGAATCGCTTGAACCCAGGAGGCAGAGGTTGCAGTGAGCTGAGATCATGCCACTGCCCTCCAGCCTGGGCAACAGAGCAAGACTCTGTCTCAAATAAATGAATAATAAAAAAAATAGACTGGACATAAGCAACACACTTTGGGTGTCACTCTCTCCCATCACTCCTAGATGGGGCCATTTATTAATAGTTGCAAGAAAACAAGCTCAGGGCTCCCAATGCTTCTGCATTATGTTGAGTTATATAATTATTTCATTATATATTACAATATAATAATAGAAATAAAGTGCACAATCGGTGTAATGCGCTTGAATCATTCTGAAGCCATCCCCAGCAGTCCGTAGAAATATTGTTTTCCATGAAACCCGTACCTAGTGCCAAAAAAGTTGAGGATTACGGAAATACACAATGGAATATTGTTGATCCATAAAAAGAATAAAATCCCATCATTTGTAGAAACATGGATGGAGCTCTAGGCCATTATGCTAACTAGAGGTCTATGTTAATTAGAGATCATCATGTTAAGTGAAATAAGCCAGGCACACAAAGATGAATATCTCATGTTCTTACTTATAAGTGCAAACTAAGAAAGAAATGGGTTTATAGAAGATAGAAAGTGGACTGGTGGTTACAGAGACCTAGAAGAATGGGAGGAAGAGAGGGAGAATGAGTGGTTGATTAATGGATATAAAAATAAAGTTAGATATAAGAAATAAGACTTAGTGTTTCATAAATCAATAGAATGACTACAGTAAACAATAATCTATTGTACATTTCAAAATAGCTATTAGAGAATAATTCAAATGTACCCAGCATAAAGAAGAGATAAATGTTTAGGGTGGTGGATATTCCAATTATCCTGTGTTGATCGTTATATATTACATAAATGTATCAGAATATCATAATGTATCCTGAAAATATGTACATCCATTCTGTATCAATAAAAAACACAAAATAGAAAAGAAATATAGCTAAGAAACCAATAGAGAAAGAAAATGTAATATTTAAAATTTGACTAACTTAAAAAAAATCACGAATGGAAAATAAATAGCAAGATAGTCGGCTTAAAACATATTATACCAATAATTATATGTAACATAAATGAAATTAACACTCAAATTAAAATAATAAAGAAGCAAGGTCCAACTATAAGTTGTCTAAAAAAGATGCATATTAAATACAAACACACAATTACAGTCAAAGTAAAAGAATGAAAAAAGCTATATTGTATAAACAGTAAAGAGAAGAAAGCTGTATTACTATATTAATATTTATATTAATCACAATGTTAATATGAGATATAGACGTAAAGATGAACATTATCTAATTATGAAAGGGGCAATTCTTGAGTAAGACATATACTTTATAATCTTCACAATGAATGGAACTAAAACTAACACAACTAAAGAAAGATATTCACAATGTAGTAGGAAAATTTAACGCTCCATTCTTAATAATTGACAAAAGAAGTAGACGAAAAAATTGTAAGAAAATAGAACATCTCATCAATGCTATTAACTAACTTGATATTATTGTTGTTAACACTACACCAAGCAACTGTGTAATACACATACTTTTCAGGCACACATGGAACATTCTCCAACATAGAAAATACACTAGAATATGTAATAAGTCTCAAAATTATAAAATGAATTAAATTAAAAATTAATAACAAGAAGATATCTAGAAAAAGGTGCAAATATTTGGAAAACAGCCAACGGTTCAAAGAAAAGGAAGTTTAAAAATATTTTGAACTGAATGATAATAACATAACATCAAAATATGTGGGATACTGCTGAAGTAGTGCTTAAAGGTAAACATAGATCTTTAAATGTGTGTACTAAAAAAGAAAAAAGGTTCAATCAGTTGTCTAAATGACTACCTTAAGCTAAGAAGGTAATTAAACTCAAAGTAATTAGAAAGAGAAATAAAAAAGAATAACAGAAATCAATATAATAGAAAACAACAGAAAAAAAAAAGACTAAGGTTTTTTTTTAAAAGATCAATAAAATTGGTTTAAAAATCCATTAGTGAACTTATGAACACAAAGAAGGAAGCAACAGACACTGGGGTCTACTTGAGGGGAGAGGGTGGGAGGAGGGAGAGGAGCAGAAAAGGTAATTATTGGGTACTGGGCTTAATACCTGGGTGATGAAATAATATGTACAACAACCCCCTGTGACAGGCATTCATCTGTGTAACAAGCCTTCACATGTACCCCCAAACCTAAAATAAAAGTTTTTAAAAAAACCTTAGTAATGTTAATCAGGTAAAAGAAGACACAAAGCATTAATATTTGGAACAAAGGAGGGTATATCACTACAGGTCTTACAGGCATTTAAGTTACAACAGGGAATTACTAACATATTTAAGATAATACACTTAATAATTTAGAGAAGTAGAAAAATTCTTTGAAAAATATGATATCAAAACAAGAAGAAATAGAATATGTGAATAGCTGTACGTGTAGTCATTAAATTCAATTAATAATCAAAAAGCTTTCCACAAAGAAAACTCTAGACTTTGATGGTTTCAGAGGGTGAATTCTATGAAGCACTTAAGAAGGAAATAATGCCGAACTTCCACAAAACATTCCAGAAAATACAGAAGGTGTATCCCAGAGAAATAGAATCAATAGAATAGATAGATAAATAGCTACATAGAGTCATGTGTCACTTAGTGATAGGAATATGTTCTGAGAAATGTGTCATTAGGTGATTCTGTCATTGTGTGAACATCACAGAGTTTACTTACACTAACCTAGCTGGTATAGCCTACTACACACCTAGGCTAGATGGTATGGCCTATTGCTCTCAGGCTACGAACCTGTACAGCAAGTTACTGTACTAAATACTGTAGGTAATTATAATACAATGGTAAGTGTGTATCTAAACATGGAAAAGATTCAGTAAAAATGTGGTCTAAAAGATTTTAAAAATGGTACACCTGTGTAGGGCATTTACCATGAATGAAGCTTGCAGTGACGGAAGTTGCTTTGGTTGAGTCATACAGGGAGTGGTGAGTGAATGTGAAGGCCTAGGACATTACTGTCCACTACTGTAGACTTTATAAACATGGTACATTGAGCTAAATTGATTTAAAATTCTTTTCTTCGTAATAAATTAACCTTAGCTTATTGTAAGTTAACTTACAATAACTCCAATGTCTACGGGCAGGAGAAGATGGCTGTCTCTGCTTTGACGGACAGAGAATTCACTCTTCCTCCACTTTTTGTTCTATTCGGGCCCTCGGTGGATTGGATGATACACACCCACTTTGGGAAGGGCTATCTGCTTTACTCAGTCCACCAATTTAAATGCTAGTCTCTTCCAGAAACACTCCGATATTGTTTCTAGGTGCGTCTACACCTAGAAATAATGTCTACCAGCCATCTGGGCATTCCTTAGTTCAGTCAAGCTGACGCATAATATTAACCATCCCAGAAGGTGGGAATAATTTCCAACTTATTTATCTTAATCCTGTCACCCTGAAAAAGACATTGCAATATAGTTAAATTACAGAAAAATATTCCTCATGAGAATCAACAAAATATTAGCAAACTGAATGTAGTAACGTAAATAATGAATAATACATTATTATCAAATGAAGTTCATCCCAGGAATGCAACTTGAGTAAACTTTCAAAAAATTTATGGATTTCAATGTGATTCAAAATAAAATGAAACAAACTGACAAAAAAATCAGCACCATTTATTACAAAATCTATTAATAAATCAGGAAGAGAAGGCACTCCCTTAATGTGGTAAAGGACAGCATGAAGCAACTACAGTTCATATCATACTTAATGACATGCTTAGTGATATACCTAAAGATACACTTTATCTAAGCTCAGGAAAAAGCAAGGATGTCTGCTTTGTCTCATCTTCTCATTACTATAATGCAATTTCTGGCCACTGTAATAAGGAAAGAAAAAGAAATAAAAGACCTAAACATTGGAAAGAAGTAAAACTGTCTCTATTTGCAGATGATATGATACTCTAGATAGAAAATCCAAAGTATAAAAAAGTATAAGAACTAACAAATTAATTTCCAAACACAAAGTCAATATACAAGAGAAATTGCATTTTCATATATAAGCAGCAAACAATCAAAAATGAAATTAGGCTGCAAGTGGTGGCTTGGTGTGGTGGCTCACACGTATAATCCCAGCACTTTGGGAGGCAAAGGAGGACGGGTCACTTGAGGTCAGGAGTTTGAGACCAGCCTGGTCAACATGGTGAAACCCCATCTCTACCCCAAAATACACAAATTAGCTGGGCGTGGTGGTGCATGTCTATAGTCCCAGCTACTCAAGAGGCTGAGGTGGGAGAATTACTTGAACCTGGGAGGTGGGGGTTGCAGTAAGCCAAGATCACACCACTGTACTCCAGCCTGGGTGACAGAGTGAGACCCTGTCTCAAAACAGAAAAGAAAATGAAATTAAAAAAAAAAAAATACTATTCACAATAGTATTAAAAAATAGGGTCTTATGGCCTTGAGGTAGATAGGACATAAGTATAAACCACAAAAGAAAAAAAAAATTATCACAGCCTTAAGGCAGCAGGGAAATAACTTGATCTCTATGGCTCAGCAGAGAATGCTTAAAAAAATCCTCTTACCTCACTGCACTGGCTTCTTTGTTGTATAAGAGTTTGCACTATGGGCAAAACACAGAGCTTTCTCCTAATTCTGAATGGATCAAAGTGCTGCTATTCCTCAAAAAAAGTGCAAGTCATCTGTGGCCCTTTTAGCCCCTTAGTCAATCCTCACCTCTGCCCTTGCTTCTCTGAATTAAAGAGTGTCATCAGGAATAATCAAGCCCTTCTCCCTAAAATCCAGGAAGAGAGAGAGTCAAATGTCATCTTTTGAATTCTTGTCCTTTGAATCCATGTTTTTTGGAGGTTACTCTGTGCTTAAGCACTATGTCAGTGTTGGAAATGTCATCTGAAACAAGATGTAGCCCCTTACTTACATTTGGGTGGCAGAAAAGAACAGAGGTAAACACAACCATTAAGTATTATGGAGGCATGAGCAGAACATGATAATATGAGAGTACTTAGAAAAAGTGGGGTGTCAGGGACTAAGTTGTAAGCTCAATCTAGACAGATGATGGTGGGTAGATGAAGCACATTTATCTGCCTTGCACTGGTAAATGTGGCATCCAGATGACCCATTCTGGTTTTCTCTGGAGATTTGTATGTGTTGGTAGAATATATTCGTTATTTAAGAAACAGTCTCTATTCATTCTTGTATCTTTTCCTAAAGACATTTAAAAATGCAATTTAAATTTTAGTACAAAAAAGTCTTTACCAGCTGTTATTTAGATAGGCAAAAAAATGTATTTCTTCTTATTAATGTCTTCTGTTAAAAAATATGATATGAAATAGTCTTAGTGATGCTTCACTTTTGTTTAGTCCTTTCTTTTGTTGCTTTGGCCTCCTGTCTTAATAAATATGCAATATTTTGGTGTTTCAAGATTCATTGCTCAATAATAAATGTTAAAAGAAAACAATAAATACGTAATAGAATATTATGATTGCCCTATGTGACCAATATCTTCCTAGCATCTCTCAAAGTAAGTAATTATTCTGTCCTTTCTTATAAATGGGAGTTCTTTCAAGCACAAGTAGAAAAAAAAAATTATCACAGCCTTAAGGCAGCAGGGAAATAACTTGATCTCTATGGCTCAGCAGAGAATGCTTAAAAAAATCCTCTTACCTCACTGCACTGGCTTCTTTGTTGTATAAGAGAAATAATGTCTACCAGCCATCTGGGCATTCCTTAGTTCAGTCAAGCTGACGCATAATATTAACCATCCCAGAAGGTGGGAATAATTTCCAACTTATTTATCTTAATCCTGTCACCCTGAAAAAGACATTGCAATATAGTTAAATTACAGAAAAATATTCCTCATGAGAATCAACAAAATATTAGCAAACTGAATGTAGTAACGTAAATAATGAATAATACATTATTATCAAATGAAGTTTATCCCAGGAATGCAACTTGAGTAAACTTTCAAAAAATTTATGGATTTCAATGTGATTCAAAATAAAATGAAACAAACTGACAAAAAAATCAGCACCATTTATTACAAAATCTATTAATAAATCAGGAAGAGAAGGCACTCCCTTAATGTGGTAAAGGACAGCATGAAGCAACTACAGTTCATATCATACTTAATGACATGCTTAGTGATATACCTAAAGATACACTTTATCTAAGCTCAGGAAAAAGCAAGGATGTCTGCTTTGTCTCATCTTCTCATTACTATAATGCAATTTCTGGCCACTGTAATAAGGAAAGAAAAAGAAATAAAAGACCTAAACATTGGAAAGAAGTAAAACTCTCTATTTGCAGATGATATGATACTCTAGATAGAAAATCCAAAGTATAAAAAAGTATAAGAACTAACAAATTAATTTCCAAACACAAAGTCAATATACAAGAGAAATTGCATTTTCATATATAAGCAGCAAACAATCAAAAATGAAATTAGGCTGCAAGTGGTGGCTTGGTGTGGTGGCTCACACGTATAATCCCAGCACTTTGGGAGGCAAAGGAGGACGGGTCACTTGAGGTCAGGAGTTTGAGACCAGCCTGGTCAACATGGTGAAACCCCATCTCTACCCCAAAATACACAAATTAGCTGGGCGTGGTGGTGCATGTCTATAGTCCCAGCTACTCAAGAGGCTGAGGTGGGAGAATTACTTGAACCTGGGAGGTGGGGGTTGCAGTAAGCCAAGATCACACCACTGTACTCCAGCCTGGGTGACAGAGTGAGACCCTGTCTCAAAACAGAAAAGAAAATGAAATTAAAAAAAAAAAAATACTATTCACAATAGTATTAAAAAATAGGGTCTTATGGCCTTGAGGTAGATAGGACATAAGTATAAACCACAAAAGAAAAAAAAAATTATCACAGCCTTAAGGCAGCAGGGAAATAACTTGATCTCTATGGCTCAGCAGAGAATGCTTAAAAAAATCCTCTTACCTCACTGCACTGGCTTCTTTGTTGTATAAGAGTTTGCACTATGGGCAAAACACAGAGCTTTCTCCTAATTCTGAATGGATCAAAGTGCTGCTATTCCTCAAAAAAAGTGCAAGTCATCTGTGGCCCTTTTAGCCCCTTAGTCAATCCTCACCTCTGCCCTTGCTTCTCTGAATTAAAGAGTGTCATCAGGAATAATCAAGCCCTTCTCCCTAAAATCCAGGAAGAGAGAGAGTCAAATGTCATCTTTTGAATTCTTGTCCTTTGAATCCATGTTTTTTGGAGGTTACTCTGTGCTTAAGCACTATGTCAGTGTTGGAAATGTCATCTGAAACAAGATGTAGCCCCTTACTTACATTTGGGTGGCAGAAAAGAACAGAGGTAAACACAACCATTAAGTATTATGGAGGCATGAGCAGAACATGATAATATGAGAGTACTTAGAAAAAGTGGGGTGTCAGGGACTAAGTTGTAAGCTCAATCTAGACAGATGATGGTGGGTAGATGAAGCACATTTATCTGCCTTGCACTGGTAAATGTGGCATCCAGATGACCCATTCTGGTTTTCTCTGGAGATTTGTATGTGTTGGTAGAATATATTCGTTATTTAAGAAACAGTCTCTATTCATTCTTGTATCTTTTCCTAAAGACATTTAAAAATGCAATTTAAATTTTAGTACAAAAAAGTCTTTACCAGCTGTTATTTAGATAGGCAAAAAAATGTATTTCTTCTTATTAATGTCTTCTGTTAAAAAATATGATATGAAATAGTCTTAGTGATGCTTCACTTTTGTTTAGTCCTTTCTTTTGTTGCTTTGACCTCCTGTCTTAATAAATATGCAATATTTTGGTGTTTCAAGATTCATTGCTCAATAATAAATGTTAAAAGAAAACAATAAATACGTAATAGAATATTATGATTGCCCTATGTGACGAATATCTTCCTAGCATCTCTCAAAGTAAGTAATTATTCTGTCCTTTCTTATAAATGGGAGTTCTTTCAAGCACAAGTTACTGAGAATTGAGAAAATTTATGTTTATTATCTATTCCAAACCATGCTTCTTCCTCCAAATGACTCCACATCAAATCTTGTTTCAGCAGAATTCAAAATCTTTCTGAATTATAATGCCTAGTAGTATAAAACTTCATCTCTACCTTGGGTATTTAGCTGTTATAAAATCTTCACCATTCTTTAGAAGAGAGTGTACAGTAAAGAACACACCTGTCCATTGAACACTTGTTTATTGTAGGTGCCAGTACCGTGATGAAAATATAGCGGTGAATGAGGCCAACACAATCCTTGCTCTCATGGAACATACGGTCCAGTTGACAGAGTCAATATTAAAAAAAAATTGGAAATCAAATAAATAGGTAAATAGATTTTTATCTGAATCTATCTTCTGGGCACACATTTGTCTTATTAAGGGACCTAACGTACCTACTATGTTCCAATAATCAGATCCCACTAGCATGATGTCATCAGTGTAGTTGTCCAGAATAAAACCTGCGGATGGTGACACAATCAAGGAGCCTCTGGATTACATACTATGGAACAGAACCAAAGAGTTGATCTTTCCCTTAGACAAGACAGTGAATTATATACTGCTCTGCTTCTATGTCAAGTGAAGGTGAAAGCAAATACCTTCTAGTGTTCTGCATTTATGGATACAATGAAAAACACACCTGGAAAATAAATAGCTGCATATTGGATGCCAGAGGCTGTCTTGAGTTGTTCCAGTAATGAGGTCACCTTTAAAAATCAACTGCAATTGGAATAATCACTTAATTAGGCTTTTGAGAATCCTCTTTTTCCCAGGGTACATGTAGCTTGTGCATAAATTAAACAGATGAGTTAAATGGGATATGTGATTGCAGTCACTATTCTTGTATCTTTCATGTATTTGGTGGTGAAACTTTTCTCCAAGGTTGTGATATTATTAGGGAGGTTGAGGTCTAGAGGGTTTTTCTTTTTTTCTCCCTTGACACAGCATTCATGGACAATGTCAGGGAGCTAATACCAGTTGCTAAGTATATCTATTCCAACTCCTCACTCAGGGAGTGGGAAATTAGCATAGGATGAGTTTGCAGAACCACTGGGCCCAGTATAACACTGACTCAGCACAGATTTTTTATTTATGACCTTCCAATAGATCACAGTGCCAATCTGGGTCAAAATCAGAATAAAGTAACCCTCAGAAATGTCTGGGTACTTTGCTTTTTCTGAGATACAGTTATCCTGGTCAATAACCACAAGTCCTTTGGGGTAAGATCAGGAGAAGAAATCAAACATTTACTTGTAATGCAAGACATCTCTATGAATGTATCCATACCCCAGGGACATATCTTAGGTCTGGAATTTATTTATTTTTATTTTAATTTCAATAAAACCTATTGAAATTAAACAGGTGGTGTTTTGTTACATGAATAAGTTATTTAGGGTGATTTCTGAGATTTTGGTGCACCCATCACCCAAGCAGTGTTGTATTAGTCCATTTTCATGCTGCTTTCCAATTATATCCGATAATTGGAAGAAAAATAGTTTTAACTGACTCACAATTCCACGTGGCTAGGGAGGCCTCACAATCATGGGAGAAGGCAAAAAGTACTTCTTACAGGGTGGCAGCAAGAGAGACTGAGAAAGAAGTGAAAGCAGAAACCCCTTATAAAACCATCAACTCTAGTGAGGTGTATTCATTACCATAAGAATAGTACGGGGAAAATTGCCCTCATGATTCAATCATCTCCCACTAGGCCCCTTCCACAACACATGAGAATCATGGGAGCTATAATAAAAGGTGAGATTTTGGTGGGGACACAGAGCCAAACCATGTCAAGTGTACACTGTACCCAATGTGTAGTCTTTTAGCCCTCACTACTCTTCCCCCTTTCCCCTGAGTCTCCAAAGTCCAATGTATCATTCTATGCCTTTGTGTCCTCATAGTTTAGCTCCCACATGTGAATGAGAATATACAATGTTTGGTTTTCCATTCCTGAGTTACTTCACTTAGAATACTAGTCTCCCATTCCATCCAGGTTGCTCCTAATGCCATTAT
>NW_012104743.1:1946845-1961384 GCF_000951045.1 Mandrillus leucophaeus | reverse complement strand
GGACATTTGTGCATCTTCTTTTGAGAATTGTCTATTCACATCCTTAGCCCACTTTTTGATGGCATTGTTTGTTTTATTCTCGTTGATTTGTTTGAGTTCTTTGTAGATTCTGTATATTAGTCCTTTGTGGGATGTATAGACCCACTCTGTGGGTTGTCTGTTAACTCTGTTATCATTGCTTTTGCTGTGCAGAAGCTTTTCAGTTTAATTAAGTCTCATTTATTTATCTTTGTTTTTGTTGCATTTGCTTTTGGGATTTTGGTCATGAAGTCTTTGCCTAAGCCAATGTCTTTAGGGTTTTTCTCATGTTATCTTCTAGAATCTTTAAGGTTTCAGGTCTTAGATTTAAGTCTCTGATCCATCTTGAGTCGACTTTTGCATAATGTGAGAGATGAGGATCCAGTTTAATTATCCTACATGTAACTAGCCAATTATCCCAAAATCATTTGTTGAATAGAGTGTCTTTCTCCTACTTTATGTTTTGGTTTGTTTTGTAAAGAGCAATTGACTTGATACATTTGGCTTCATTTCTGGGTTCTCTATTCTCTTCCAATGGTCTATGTACCTATTTTTATACCAGTACAATGGTGTTTTAGTGACTATGGCCTTACAGTATACAGTTTGAAGTTGGATAATGTGATTTGTTCTTTTTGTTTAGTCTTGCTTTGGCTATGCAGACTCTTTTTTGGTTCCATATGAATTTTAGGATTGTTTTCTATAGTTTTGTGAAGAATTATGTTGGTATTTTGATGAGAATTACATTCAATTTGTAGATTGCTTTTGGCTGTATGGTCATTTTCACAATATTGATTCTTCCCATCCATGCGCATGAAATATGTTTCCATTTGTTTGTGTCATCTATGATTTCTCTCAGCAGTATTTTGTAGTTTTCCTTATAGAGGTCCTTCACCTACTTGGTAAGGTATATTCTTAAGTATTGTATTTTTTGTAATGATTGCAAAAGTAGTTCATTTCTTGATTTGATTCTCAGCATGGTCGTTGTTGGTGTATAGCAGCGCTACTTATTTGTGTTTCGTATCATGAAATTTTGCTGAATTCATGTACCAGTTCTAGGAGCTTTTTGGATGAGTCTTTCAGGTTTTCTTGGTATACAATCATATCATCAGTAAACAGTGACATTCTGACTTTCTCTTTACTGATTTGGATACCCTTTATTTCTTTCTTTTCTGATTGCTCTTGCTAGGACTTCCAGTACAATGTTGAATAGAAGTATTAAAAGTGTTCATCATTATCTAATTTCAGTTCTCAGAGGAAATGCCTTCAACTTTTCCCCTTCAGTATCATGTCGACTGTGGGTTTGTTGTAGATGGCTTTTATTACCTTAAGGTACATCCCTTCTATGTCAATTTTGCTGAGGGTTGTAACCATAAAGGAATGCTGGATTTTTCCAAATACTTTTTCTGCATCTATTACATAAGTACATCATTTTTGTTTTTTAATTCTGTTTATGTGGTGTATCACATTTATTGAATTAGGTATGTTAAACCATCCCTACATCCCTGATATGAAACCCACTTGATCATGGTGGATTATCTTTTTGATATGCTGTTGGATTTGGATCACTAGTATTTTGTTGAAGATTTTAGTATCTGTGTTCATCAGGGTTATTGATCTGTAGTTTTCTTTTTCTGTTATTTCCTTCCCCGGCTTTGGTATTAGGGTGATACTGGCTTCATACAATGATTTAGGGAAGATTCCTTCTTTCTCTATTTTTTAGAGTACTGTCAATGGGAATGGCACCAATTCTTCTTTGAATGTCTGATAGAATTCAGCTGTGAATCTGTCTGGTTCTGGATTTTATTTTTTGTTGGCATTTTTTTTTTATTATCATTTCAATTTCTACACTGCTATTGGCCTATTCAGAGATTCTATATCTTTCTGGTTTAAGGGTTGAAGGAGGGTTGTTTATTTCCAGGAATGTATCCATCTCCTCTAGGTTTTCTAGTTTATGTGCATAAAGGTGTTCATAGTTGTTGCTGGAACTTAGGTACCCCAAATGGAGGGACCAGTTGAAGCTATGGCAGAAGGACATAAATTGTGAAGATGTAATGGACATTTATTAGTTCCTCAAATTAATACTTTTATAATTTCTCATGTCTGTCTTTACTGCAATCTCTGAACATAAATTGTGAAGATTTCATGGACATTTATCACTTCCCCAATCAATACTCTTATAATTTTATATGCCTGTCTTTAATCTCTTAATCCCGTCATCTTCATAAGCTGAGGATTTATGTCACCTCAGGACCCTGTGATGATTGCATTATCTGTACAAATTTTTTGTAAAACGTGTGTTTGAACAATATCAAATCTGGGCATCCTGAAAGAACAGGATAACAGCGATGTTCAGGGAACAAGGGAGATAACCATAAGGTCTGACTGCCTGCGGGGTTGGGCAGAACAGAGTCATATTTCTCTTCTTGCAAAAGCAAATAGGAGAAATATTGCTGAATTCTTTTTCTTAGCAAGGAATAGCCCTGGGAAAAGAATGCATTCCCAGGGGGTGGTCTCTAAAATGGCCGCTCTGGGATTGTCTGTCTTATGCAGTTGATGATAAGGGATGAAATACGCCCTGGTCTCCTGCAGCGCCCTCAGGCTTGCTAGGATTAGGAAATTCCAGCCTGGTAAAATTCTAGTCAGACCGGTTGTCTGCTCTTGAACCCTGTTTCCTGTTAAGATGTTTATCAATGATAATGTGTGCACAGTGGGACATGAAACCTCATTAGTAATTCTAATTTCACCCTGGCCTTGTGACCTTGCTCTGCCCTTCTGCCCTTGTGATCTTCTATTGCCATTTGAAGCATGTGATCTCTGTGACCCCCTCCCTATTCGTACACCCCTCCCCTTTTGAAATTTCTAATAAAAACTTGCTGGTTTTGCCACTCAGGTAGGCATCATCATGGAACCTGCCAATAGGTGATGTCACCTCCAGAGAGCCAGCTGTAAAATTTATTTCTTTTGTACTCTTTCTCTTTATGTCTAAGACCGGCTGACAGTTAGGGAAAATAGAAAAGAACCTCTGTTGAAATACTTGGGGCTGATTCCCCCAATACATAGTAACCTTGAATAATCTTTTCTATTTCTGTGGTATCAGTTGTAATATCTCCCATTTCATTTCTAATTGAGCTTATTTGGATACTTTTCTTGGTTAACCTCACTAATGCTCTGTCAATTTTATTAATCTGTTCAAAGAACCAGCTTTTCATTCCATTTATCTTCTGTATTTTTCGTTTGTTTGTTTGAATTTCATTTATTTCTGCTCTGATATTCATTATTTATTTTCTTCTACTGGGTTTAGGTTTGAGTTGTTCTTGTTTCTTCAGTTCCATGGGGTGTAACCTTAGATTTTCTATTTGTGCTCTTTCAGACTTTTTTGATGTAAGCATTTAATGCTATGAACTTTCCTCTTAGCACTGTTTTTGCTGTATCCTAGAGGTTTTGATAGGTTGTGTCACTATCATTGTTCAGTTCAAATAACTTTTTAATTTTTATCTTGATTTCATTGTTGACTCAATGATCATTAAGGAGCAGGTTATTTAATTTCTATGTATTTGCATGATTTTTAGGGTTCCTTTTGGAGTTGATTTCCAATTTTATTGCACTGTCATCTGAGAGAGTATTTGATATAATTATAATTTTCTTAAATTTACTGAGACTTGTTTTGTGGCATATCATGTGGCCTATCTTGGTGAATGTTTTATATGCTAATGAAACTAATGTATATTCTGCAGTTGTTGGGTAGAATGTTTGGTAAATATCTGTTAAGTCCATTTGTTGTAGGGTATAGTTTAAGTCCATTATTTCTTTGTTGACTTTCTGTCTTGATGACCCATCTAGTGCTGTCAGTGGAGTATTAAAATTCCTCACTATTATTGTGTTGCCATCTATTTCATGTCTGAGATATAAAACAATTAGTAACTGCTTTATAAATTTGGTATCTCTAGTGTTAGGTGCATCTATATTTAGGATTCTGATATTTTCCTGCTGGACTAGTCCTTTTATCATTATATAATGTCCTTCTTTGTCTTTCTTAACTGCTGTTCCTTTAAAGTTTGCTTTGTCTGATATAAGAATAGCTAATCCTGCTCACTCTTGGTGTCCATTTGCATGGAATATCTTTTTCCACCCCTTTACCTTAAGTTTTTGTGAGTCCTTATGTGTTAGATGAGTCTCCTGAAGACAGCAGAAACTTGGCTGGTGAATTCTGCCTTCCATATCTTTTAAGTGGAGCATTTAGACCATTTACATTAAATGTTAGCATTGAGATATGAGGTACTATTCTAGTCATTGTGCTACTTGTTGCTTGAATAACTAGTTTTTTTTTTCTTTTCATTGTGTTATTGTTATATAGGTTCTATGAGAGTTATGCTTTAAGGAGGTTCTATTTTGGTGTATTTGAAGATTTGTTTCAAGATTTAGAGCCCTTTTAGCAGTTTTTGTAGTGCTGGCTTGGTAGTGGCAAAATCTCTCAGCATTTGTTTGTCTAGCAAAGGCTGTAACTTCCATCCATTAATGAAGCTTAGTTTTGCTGCATACAAAATTCTTGGCTGAAAATTGTTTAGAGAGGCTAAAAATGGGACCCCAATCCCTTTTATCTTGTAAGGTTTCACTGAGAAATC
This sequence comes from Mandrillus leucophaeus, assembly GCF_000951045.1. NCBI lineage: Eukaryota > Metazoa > Chordata > Mammalia > Primates > Cercopithecidae > Mandrillus > Mandrillus leucophaeus. The sequence goes on along the minus strand of NW_012104743.1, from coordinate 1,956,744 downwards.
TGCTGTTAATCTGATAGGTTTTCCTTTATAATTTACCTGATGCTTCTGCTCACAACTCTTAAGACTCTTTCATCTTGACTTTGGGTAGCCTGATGACTATGTGCCTAGGCAATGACCTTTTTGCGATGATTTTTCCAGGTGTTCTTTAAGCTTCTTGTATTTGCATGTCTAGATCTGTAGCCAGCTCAGGGAGGTTTTCCTCGATTATTCCCTCAAATGTGTTTTCCAAACTTTAGATTTCTCTTCTTCCCAAGGAACACCAATAATTCTTAGGTTTGGATGTTTAACATAGTCCCAGGCTTCTTGGAGGCTTTGTTCATTAAAAAAAATTTTTTTTTCTTGTCTTTAATGGATTAGGTTAATTTGAAAGCCTTGTCTTCAAGCTCTGAAGTTCTTTCTTCTGCTTGTTTGAATCTATTCCTGAGACTTTCCAGTGTATTTTGCATTTCTATAAGTGTGTTTGTCCTCAACTTCCAGAAGTTGTGATTGTTTTTTATTTATACTATTTCACTGAGGAGTTTTCCTCTCATATCTTGTATCATGTTTTTAATTTATTTAAGTTGGACTTCACCTTCTCTTGTGCCTACTTGATTAGCTTATTAGTTGACCTTGAATTTTTTATCTGGCAATTCAGATTTCATCTTGGTTTGGATCCATTGTTGGAGATCTGGTATGGTCTTTGAGGGGTGTTAAAGAACCTTGTTTTCTCATATTACCAGAATTGCTTTTCTGGTTTCTTCTCATTTGGGTAGACTATGATGGGGGGAGATTTGGGATTCAATGTCTGCTGTTCACATTCTTTTGTCCCATGGAGTGCTCCCTTGCTGTGGTTTATAATTGGGTTTGGTTTGGTTTTTAATTGGCTTCCTGGGAGCCAAATTATAGTGTTTGGTTTTGCTCTTCTGGGTCTAGCCACCCAGTGGAGCTACCAGGCTCCAGGCTGGTACTGGGGATTGTCTGCAAAGAGTTCTGTGATGTGATCTATCTTCAAGTCTTGCAGCTGTGGATACCAGCATGTGCTCTGGTGGAGGTAGCAGGGGAGAGCAGTGGACTCTGCGAAGGTCCTTTTTTGTTTTTATTTGGAGCACTGGTTTTGTGTTGGTTGGCTTCCAGGCAGGAGGTGGCACTTTCCAGACACCATCAACTGCAGTCCTATAGGAAGGCTGCAAACTTGCCCTAGGAAAACTTGGTTAAGTATTCAGGTTTCTCAGGTGGTGGGCAGGGCCATAGAGCTCCCAAAGGATTATAACTTTTGTCTTTGGCTACCAGGGTGAGTAGAGAAATACCACCAGGTGGGGACGGGGATAAGCATGTCTGAGCTCAGCGCTCAGCTTTTCCTTGGGCGGGGCTTGTTGCAGCTGCTGTGGGGGATGGTGGTATGGTTCCCAGCCCAATGAAGTTATATTCCTGGGGGGATTATGGCTGCCTCTGTTGAGTCATAAAAGTCACCAGGGAAGTGTGGGAAAGTTGGCAGTCATAGGCCCCACCCCACTCCCACGGAGCTGGTAGTCCTAAAGGCCAGTCTCACTCCCACCATACCCCCTGTGGCAACAGCACCAAGTGTATTTCCAGGCAGCCAGGGACCAGGGCTTAGAACTTGCCCCAGACCATGAGCCTCCCCATTGATAATGCAAGCAGAGTCATAGTTTTTCAGCATCTCGGGGAGCCTGCAGCAGTGATCCAGTTCCTTCAAAGTGCCTGTGGATTCTCTCAGCTTCCCTGGTATGTTCCTGGGGTAGTACTTGGAGCAAAAGTTCACAATGTGAGAATCCACATGCTGCCCTGTGCACTCGAGAGGGAGCTGCAAGCGAGTCCTGCCTCCTCTTCACCATTTTAATCCAGGTCTGGAATCTAGATGAAGAGTCATGATTCTCTGTTTTGATGGTTTAAGTCAGGTGTATATTCACTAAAACTAAAGCTATCTCAGTTATATAGATTAAGCAGGACCTGAGAGTAACCCTCAGGTTTTTCCAACCTAAGGACCTAAGGACCCTATGGTATTTTATAGGTGAGTCACACCTTTCTGATTAGAGCCTTATCAAATAAATAAAATAAATAGATTGATAATGATATAATGATAATCTATAATGATATCATGGTAATCACATCCACCTTGATTCTGGTGAGTAAACTGCTCCCTGGCCTCTTCCACCCTAGTAGACTTTCATTTACATCAAATCCTAGAAACCAGTTTAATATCAGTATCTCCCACCTTTATTCTTGGCAAAAGAGGGAAGTCAATGCAGCACTTGGTGTTTTGGTGAAAGCAGGGTCTTCTGGGCCTTCCCAGAGACCAACAGGGAGTTGTCAACCCAATCATCCTGGATAATGTCACTCCAACATCCCCATCTCCATACCTTCTTAGATCCCTGTTATATCACGGCTAGGAATTTTTAACATCTTCATTTATCACAGTTCACTGTGTATTTTACATTTACATTAAGACCAGGATTAAGTTAACCAAGTGGACAAATTGTTAGAACCTTTTCCAACTGCTAGCACATTAAAGACAGACTCTCTGATGAGTGACCCCACATTAATAAATTATGTTCCTCTTTCTTCCTTGGTTTAGCAAACTCGAATCCATTCACAAACACATAATCTCCTGCTTCATGCAAATATAATTTAAAAACAGATAAATATTGCTATTCTGTAAGCACGCAGAATTTCCTTTGGGTTGACTTTGCAACTTCCCCCTGCTCCCCAACCTCCTTGGGCTGCTGAAATTTTACTCATGCTATAGGCTTAGAGGCCAAGAAAACTGGTAGAAGTGAATGAATGGAAAATATACACAATCTTTCAAGGCAACTACCTCAGATGAGGTAGCTATAGGTAAAGCAATCAGACAAAAGTGTTTCTGCAGACATGTAAATGTCAGCAGAGTTTTGAGATAGTATGCTAGCCAAAAACTTCAAACTGGTAGAATCTACTAAATTATACCTGGGGCTCCAGCTACAAGGATGTTTGAGAAAGGTGGACTTTTAGCCATTCAACTTATGCCTACAATAAAACCTCTAGAAAGAGGTCTGAATATATGATGAGCTAGCCATCTGGACTGTATCTGTCACGTTGGGTAAAGCACTGAAGTTAGTGCCTGGCACAAAGCAAGTGCTCAATAAATGTCCGTACTTATTTTATTAAAAGTATCAGCTTAAGTATCACTTCCTTAGGCCATTTGTGTCCTTCTGGACTACATTAAATTCCCTGGCTATATGCTCCCAAAACTTCTACAGTTTTAAAATTCTTACCTCACTTGTAATTACACTCTGAAACCTCTTTCTTTTATGCTGAAACCCATGTTTCATGAAAGCAGGAACTGAGTTTATCTACCTTTTTAAAAATACATATCACTAGGGTATATGGCTAATAACAGGTGTACAATAAATGATAATGAACTAAAAAGTGGAATTGGTAGAGGTTCTGCCTCATTGTCTTCAGTTGTTTTCTTAATAGTACGTTATTATGTACTAAAGGAATGTAACACAAATACCATGTTACCTGGTTTCATAAGTATCTTATTAAACTAATGAGGTATAGGGCTAAGAAAAGTTATTTAAAAAATATATCTAGCTTCTTTCTAGCTACTTGAACTGAAATGTCAACTTAAAATTTCTAAAATGGAGTGTTATAACTTATCTTATATATTATATGTCAAATAACCTACATCTTGGTCCTCAAGTATCCTAATTTCACAGAGTTCTATCTAATTTGGTGTCTCTAGATGTGTATAGGGTCTTGAAAACTTTATCAGATTAATAAATTCTTAGATCAAATTTGTCATGGTTTCAACTCTACTTTTGTTCTTGCAGTTTTGTCTACATAATCAACATTTGTTTTCTATGACAGTGTGGTCAATATCGAGGAAAGCTTGAAAAGAATGACAGTTAAACTAAGAACCTGTGTTGGAACCCTGGGCCTTATACTTTACTGTGTTTAAGAAAATTACCCATATTTTGTTAAATCTACAACATTGTTGAAAAATCACCAAAAAAGAAAAGATACATCCCAATTTTATGAAGGTTAACGTGGATTATTTTATCTTAGATTGATGAAATACAGTACTTAGTTCTTTGACCTTCAGCTTTTTCATCTACATTACTCACCAGCTGCAATCCTGCCTGCTTCATAACTATATTTTTCCATCCCTCTTGCCCACTCTCCTTCCCTGGGAATGGCTGGAATACCATGTCTGGACCCCAGGGGACATTTTTCTGCTGGATGCACTTGCCTGCTATTCAGTAAATCTGTCCTGGATGGGCACCTAACCCAAGCTTCTTGGATCATGTTTTTCCAGGGATTTCTTTTCCTCTGTATTTTTAAAATGTACATTTTTAAATTTTAGAATAATTTTATGTTTTTAGAAAAGTTGTAATAATAATACACAGAGTTCCTGTAATCCTTCACCCAATTTGCCCTATGGTTAACATCTTAGATTTGTCAAAACCTTAACATTGGTTAATTACTATTAACATTAACATTGTTACATTACTATTAATTGAACTCCATATTTCACCGATTGTTTTCATTAATGCCCTCTTTCTGTTCCAGGATACAACGCAAGATACCACAGTGGATTTAGCTGTTGTGTCTTTTTGGTCTCTTTTGGTATACAATAGTTTCTTCATTTTTGTTTTTTATGACTTTGCCAGTTTTAAGGAGTACTGGTCAGGTATTTTGTAGATTGTCTTTCGGTTTATCTGATATTTTCTCATGATTCAACTGGAGTTGCAGGTTTTTGGAAAGAAATCCACAGACATGAGGAGCCTTTGTCATTATATCATGTTAGACAGTAAATGATAGTCACATGACATCACTGGTTAAGAAAGTTTCAGCCAGCATTCTCCACTCTAAAGTTGCTATTCTTCCTTTTCTATATTCTTTGGAAGAATGCCACCGAGTTCTTTGGAAACTTCTAAACCAAAGCAAAATGAATAGATTCTGTCCTTATTTAATGAAGGGATCCAAGAACTATACAGGCTGTGAAAAAAAGCCTGTCTGCAAGGTGGAAAAATAAACCAGTTAATGAGATACGGACAGAATTGTGATGGCATTTCCACCTCCTGAGGCTCAGAGAAGCTCCCTGTCTTCTGGAGATTATATTCCACACTACTATTGTGCCAGAAAATTTCCCTTTTCGCCTACGCCAGTTTAGGTTGAATTTCTATATATCCAACCAAAAATAGGCTACAATACTATATACCTCATTGGATTGCTATGAGAATTAAATAAGTAGTATGCGAAGGGAGTGCCTGCCACAGAAAGAGACACATAGCTGTACCAATAGATGTTGAATATTATTATTAATATTAATTGATGCAGAGTAGTATTTTGAATTCACTACATTATAAACATTGTGGAAATAAACTAATGGTCACAGATTTCTTAGTTATATTTGAGAATTTGAGATCACACCTTAAACATACCTGTTATTGTAGCATCGGATTCAAAGAGAAGTGAAACGAGTTGTAGCTTTATCAGGATCTTGCTGCTTCTGCAAGAACTAAGCCATGTTTGCATTAGATTCAGCGGCAAGAAAAAAGTGGTCTGGTATTTGAAGTACATAATTATCCACATTCTTCTTTCCTGAGGAAAGGGCCATCAGAGCTAAGTCTTTTAGTCAAGAAGCATCTTTGATTCACAAATATTGTGTGATCCTTAATGTCCCATGACTATTATCTAGAATGGTTTCAGCTTTAAAGTGCAGAGAGAGGGGAGAAGTGTGCATTTATATCTTTAGTACATATCAGTAATATATCTGTTGTGACATTTATCTATAGTCATGAAATGAAAAAATAATTTGGGCATAAGTGACTTTGAACTACTCCTATTTAGTTCTCCAAATTTAATTTTTTTAATAATGGGAATATAGCTATCAAGAAGACAAACTTTTAATAGCTCTTTAATGAAGCTGTCTTGATATTTCCTTTTCTCTTAAAAAAACTCATTTATAGATTGCTTCACATTTCTACCTTGGTTCTGATCTTCTAAAAGCAAATTTGGTATGAAAGAGGTACAATAGAAAGACAGGCTAGTGTCCAAGTCTCTAAAATGGTTTGTCTCTGTGTAATGCAAGGAGAATATGCTCAGTGGTCAGTGCCAACACCTGGAAGTATACCAGATGCTTGGCAGTGTAGCATAGATCTTAGTGAAGGAATTCAAAGTAAGAGAAAGTAAAGGAAAAAAGAAGGGACTATACAGAAGTATCCCTACACAAAATGGTGAAAGAAGTAGTGTATATTGCATGCCAGCCTACCTCCAGCATCAGCTCTCTCCATCTTTCCTTGACTCCCTAAAAGCAGATGACTTACTGCCCAACTCATGCATCCCCCTGTTTCAGACTTAAGTATTCACCTCCTGTTCCTATAATCCCTCAATGCATCAGCAAGCACCTATTTGAGCATCCATGAAGATAAAATACACACAAATATAAATTTGCCATTGTCCCAGTCCTCCAGAAACTTGCTGTTTAGTGGGGGAGGAGAAGCATGTATGTAGATAACTAAAACAAAAAGACAGAGTGGTGTAGAGAGGGACAAAGAGCTACAGAGATGACATACAAGAGAACTAGGAGAAGAGGAATAATCTGAGGTGTAGGTTAAGATGTGGTCTGTGGGAGGCTGAGACAGGAGAATCACTGGAATCCTGGAGGCGGAGGTTGCAATGAGCCGAGATAGTGCCACTGCACTTCAGCCTGGGCAACAGAGTGAGAGTCCGTTTCAGAGACAGAAAAAACAAAAAGATGTGTGCTGTGGTGTGACAGAGCTAAGGGAGGAGTTCCTAGAAGACAATGTACAAAGTCATGAGAAGAAGGTCAAGGAAAAGATCCTGGATTTGATAAGTTTAACATAACTATAGAATGCAGTTTAAATTAGGTGACTCATGGATTACATTGATTTATTCCTAGAATAACAAATATTAAAGGAGGTAACAAACAAATTACATAAGATAAGTAGAGAGAAAAGAAAAGACAGCCAATTATTTAAATAATTCTAGCATAAGAAATAATACAAAACAATAAGGACAGCAGCGTTTCCCCCTATCTGTTCATGTTTTGAGGCATAATGGAAAAACCCCACTTTTTATTATCAAATGGTTTACATAATGATCAAGTACATTAAATCAAAACAGAAAAAAAAAGGGCTTTAATAATATGGAAAATATCCTTTTCCTGCAGAGACAGATTGGGGACTGAAAGCGTCAGTTGGCTGGGTGGCTCATTAGCCGTCTTGCATGAGTGGCACCACCTTGGAAATAACCAGGGCCCTGAAATAAAGATGAAAAGGCAACAAAGAGGGGACTCTCTGTTACCCTTAAGCAGGCAAATCAAAGCAACTGAGTCTAAAAAGAGATGGGAAAAGTTCGCTTCAAAGCATTACTATTATCTTGCTCATTTCTGAATAACTGAAACCAACAGACCTCCCAACACACTTGCTGTCCTTTTTTGTCCATGGGGAAACAGGCCAGTCTATGAGTTTACTGGATATCCATTATTTCTATCTTGCAAACATTCCCTATTCCTTCTTTTGCTAACCAAATACTTTTTTTCCCTTTTGAGAATCTTTCATCCCCAAGAGGATGCAGGTGTTTGATTGTGTGAGCCAGGACAGCCAATAAGAGTATACCTTCAAAGACTGATCTGCTCAGCAGAACAAGAGACTCGATTTCTTTGTAAGGTTACAAAATCCGTCAACTGTGTAGGGCTGGCACTATGGACACAATGTGAGGGGAATTAAACCAGCACAGGAAGCAATGCTGAAAGCAAGTTAGAGAAAGAGAAAATCATATTCTTCCTGATGTTGTTAAGCCCAGGACAAGCCCTGCTATTTCTTGACTTCCGAGTTACATGGGCCGATGCATTTTCTCTGCCTAAGTTAGAATTGCGTTTCTGTCACTTGTTACTGAGAGTACTGAATGCAGTACATTTTTGAGCTACACTTTTCCATAGGACACTAAAGAGACTTTGAAATCAAGATCTTCCCTGTTGCATGAGTATGGGTAGTGTGCATGCTGTAGCATGAAGATGCTCAGAGCGTCATATCACCTTAAGAATAATTACTGAAGGAGGAAGAATGAAAGCAACCAGGATGAAAATAAAGTTTATTTTTCACGTTCTTTCACCACTGATAGACAGGAATGAGTTGTGTTGATACTCTAAGGAAATTCACATTTTGATCTCCCAATGAATCACCTATGGAAAATTAGAAATGTGATGTTGTCACTATAAAGTGGCCCTGGTCCTGCGGATGACATTTGCAGCTTCAGTAAAAAAGTAAAAGATCAAACCTTAATTGATTACTTATTTTGGGGTGCACATGGCACTAAATTGCAAGTGGGGATGTAAGGGCGCAGATATCTTAGGAGAGAGGACATCTTGACTCAAATAGACAAATTCCACTACAGTTCTATGAAAAAACACATGTACATTATTTAGTAGGGTTAGCAAAGTCTGACTAATTTATAATACTGCCAAAACAAAGTAGCTTTATCACAGAGTCTGAACTAAATTTAAAATACATACCTAGTCTGTACATTGTTTGTCGAAGATTCTCAGTAAATTCTTTCTGATTGAATAAAAATGAAACGTTATCACTTTCAACATAACAGAAAATTTAAGCTGCGAATGCTCGTAAAGAAATTAGGGGAAAATAATGGGGAACAAAACCCGCAATCGGCTTATCAATCGGCTTATTGTTGACATGCCACGCCACTGAGAATTAGTATCTAATTTTCTTGAGCCCTTATCTCAGGTAAAGCTATTGACTCAGGGAAATAGGTTATGCGGAAACCATGAAAGTTTCTAGTCTGGCCGACCCTAGGTTCACGACTCTTTACTCCAGGCAAGAGATAAGCACCTGTCGTTAAATTTCAACATCCCTGTCTGTCAAATGGGAATAATAATGATTCTCTCATTTGGTGGCTGTGAGAGGTGAGTGAAACAAGACTGAAATTTGACCCAGGAAATATCTGTACCTCTCACTTTAAAGGACAGAATTTTAAAATATAATAAATGATCAGAAATTAAGGTAGAAAATAGTGAACACTAATAGCGGGAAATAGCTAATCTGCAGGTGAGGTGGCTGAAAGGCTCCTACGCTGAAAGTGTTTGCTGGATGCACAGGAGATCTGGGATACATTCCGAACTCGGCAACAGGACCAACTCCTTTCCTCAAGGTTACAGACCAGCCAGGTTCCAGTTCAGGTCTGGGAATCTACCCACCCAGAGTTTGCGCCCTTTTCGTCTTGCAATTTAAAACCGGGTTGTAGGGGGAAGGAGTGAAGGCAGCAGGTAGAGAAAGTAAATTACAGTTCAGGTAACAGGAACAAGAAAATCTCCAAGGTCAGGGTTGGGTGTCAACGAATTATGCAAAATACTGCGGAATGAGAAGTCACAAACGCCTTGCAAAGAATTCTGAATTTTAGAAGCTCTTCGCAGAGCCCCCTTCAGCCCGCTCCAAGCGGCCTTGGGTCCCTCTCTAGACTGTCGGACTTCGCCTTCCTTTTCTCCGTGTTTTTCCCAGCAACCAAAGCATCTGAAAAACACTTTTTTCCTCCATAAATCTGAACAAATTTCCTTGTAACGCAGAAGATTTTTTTATCGCTTTAACAAAACTTTCCTCTGCTTCTCTAGGGAGAACCTAGTATTAGAGCTGCCCGATAGGCGGGACCCTGAAATCGGGGCAGCTCTGGCTTAGTCCAGGCTATTCTAGTGGGCGCCAGCACCAGAGGTGCCTCTCCACCCGGGCGGGGATCCGAGCTCCGGTCCCCGCCGCGGTAGCGAGTGCAAAATCCCCAACCGGAGTCAGAGGAGCCGCGCTCGCGGAGGGTTGCGCGCTAAGTCCTCGCGGCTTCCGCAGGAGCTATTTTTAGCGGTGCGTGGCTCCCCCCGCCCCCGGCGTGGT
>NW_012104743.1:1906603-1946534 GCF_000951045.1 Mandrillus leucophaeus | reverse complement strand
GGATAGCGGGAGGCGCGGCTGGCGCCCCGGAGAGCCGGCTGGCCTCTGTCCCCTGTGTCTGGTGCCTGTCCGAGCCACTTTGAAACCTGGTGGCCATTGGGATGCTCGAGCGGGGACGACGGGCAGAGCAGGAGGGCAGAACTAGCTCCAGCAGGGGCCCAGAGGGCAGACTTGGGAAGAAGGAAAGACCGTGCGGCGAGGGAGGGGACCGGGCGGGGAGGCTGGACTTGGGGCGCGGGAGCCCGGCCAGGGGACAGCCGCAGAAGGAAAGTGGGGGTGTCACCGGGGGATAGGGTGGGAGCAGCGTGAGAGTACACTGTTGGGGGCGCAGAGTGGAGGGCAAATGTGTCTTGACCAGAGCGGCAGGAGGATGCGTGTAAAGTGGGGCGCGTGGAAAGCGGATTTGAACGAGAGCAAAGGACGCCGGTGAAAGGGACAGTGGGCTCCGGAGGACTCGGATAATTTGGGCAGTCAGTACAAGGTTAGGGGGCACATCATGATGGAGTCAGCCTGGACTCTGTCTCCGGCTAGAGTACTCGAGGCCACATGTTGGGAACTGGCTGGGGAGAGGATGGATGTAGAAAGTGGCCTGGAAGGGCCGGCTGGAAAATCGCTGAGGGATTCGGGTGAAGAGGAAGGGAGCTGTGCAGGATCGGGCGTTGGAACTGGGCTGCTGGTAGGGCCTGAAAGGTTCGGGAGAGGGTTGGAGGCTTCCCCGTGCCGCCCCTTGAATAGTGATTTAGTACTGTTCTCTGAGGTTCACTTTCACCCCGGGCTCCTCCTCCGTCTACTACCTGGCTTCGATGCACCTCGGCTCGCTGTAGGCGAGCTTGTAGGAGATTTAAATAGACATCAGGCAGTGGGGAAGGTAGTCGTTTACAGCGGGGAGCTGCTTGGGCTTCCCTTAAGTGGTTCCTGGCACGCTCAGGGTGCAGTGTAGGGTCTGAATGTGTGTGTTGCAGGAGTAGGGTGGGGTAGGGGGAGTGGTGTCAGTTCTAGGCCACAGGAATTCATGGTCTGGCCCCAAAGGTGCGGTGTTTTTGGCCAGGAAGTCAGGCAGAAGTCTGCAGCGTGCAACTCGCGGCGGGGCGTGTGTGTGCGTGTGTGCGCGCGCGTGTGCATGTTTCCGGCCCGGGGTCGCGTGTGTGGCTGCAGCCTGTCTCCATGATAAGAAGATCCAGGGATCCACGGGCGGCACGGGGAAGGGATTAAGGGGAACATGCTTCCCTACGTCTTTTCTGCCTCCTTTTCCCAGAGTAGCATTCTTTGCTTATCCAATGATGCCTCTCTCTAACCTCTCCCTCTCCCCTTACATCCCAAACCTGATGCGAGTCTTCTCTGATTCGGCACTCTAAGGAGGACTCAGCCGCCGGCTGCGACCACCGTGGACTCCCTCTATGGAAGGGAATCCTGGGAGTCCCGGCCGTCAGAGGGGTTCCCAAATCCAAAGGGTTCATCTCCAAGGCGTCACTCCGGGGGTCCGCGGTTCACTCTGCTGCCCCTTGCAGGTGATGCTGTGATTGTTGCCCGCGGACAGGGAAGCACGATGCCTCCAAAAGGCCAGCGGGGCGGAGAAGCAGGAACAGAGACCAGCATTTAAGGGAATCTCTGGCGGGGGCCTCCCTGGAGTTCCCGACATGTAAATATAGTGAAAAAAGAAAACACTAGGTTACTAGAATAAACACGTCCTAAAATCTCCATGCAAAAACGCCTTTTTGAACAGCAAAGATTTCACCCACCAAAACAGGGAAGCAAGAAGCTTCCACAGTGTGCAGGATCCGAAACAGGACCTGCCCGGCCGGGCCGGCGTTGGGGGGTGAGAGTGGGGGAGGGGTTGTCGGCTTCTCCATCCAGCTTGCCATGTTCTGCCGTCGGTTTCACATTTTCAGAGAGACTTTACCAGATGCAGGAAATGAAGATGAAGGCAACTCTGGAAGGATGAAAAGAAGGGAGAGCAAGCACTGTACCTACTGTCTGCTATCTAAGAGGGCTGGTCTCATAACTAAAAGATCCAGTCCCTGAGATCTTGTGTGCAACCATCAGAAATAGTTCAGGACACCAAATTGCGCAGAGAAGATTCAGATGAAGAGAAACAAGAACTCTGTGGAAAACTGTTGGAGACAGCGGCACGGTTGTCTTAAAAGGTGATGTCTGTCCCATGGAGGGACACAAGAGCGAGGACAGCACGGTTCTAATGGCCAGGGCATGTCCTCTTATTCCATGTGACAGTGGCTAGCTGAGTTGCTAGGGTATGTTTTTGAAATATACCCTTTGAAATATGTTGATTATTCTGGACAGCTGTAAGGTGGGAAATTTGAATAAAAAGACTTCTGTCATTATTGGCTTTTATGGCTATGATTTTTTTCAGTTATTTTTATAAATCATGTGAAGGTAAAATAAATGATCATTTCAGCCATTAATTCTGTTCTGCACAGATTGCTGTTCAAATAAAACATCGTCTGATATGTCTGCCTGTATTGTTTTGTTTGCGGGTCAGGGAAGAGGGAAAATCGGCCACATTGATTAGGGTGTCATATAAAAGCAGAGAGTAGGTGCGGGTAGATCTTATGTGTGTGTGCAGGAAAAGGCTTCATTATAGAATGCTAAATTTAATGTGAGATGAGAGAATCTTTTACTCCCCACCTCCTGCATTTGAAACACAAAGGATTGTACCCTTGGGCTGGTTCCTAGTCCTTAAGTGGAAGCCTAACTGGGCACTTTTTTTCTGGAGGATTGTTCCCTAAATCCTGGTAAGCTTTAGAAAATAGGCAATAGAATCTTTGTTGCGCTAAGGTAAAGTCATTACAAAGAAAAAAAAAAAAAAAGAAGAGGAAGAAGAAGAAAGTAAAGGTGGTGAAATGGCTTGAGGAGGCAAAATGAGAAACAGAGATGTCAGTCAAAGTGGAAGAAGAGAAATAACTCTCTCACTTTAGGGATAGATCTTATTGATAGGCTTAGAGCAGTGATTCTCCACTGGGGGCAGTTTTGCCCCCTAGGGGATACTGGCAATATCTGGAGACATTTTTGGTTGTCACAACTTTGGGGGAGAGGTGCTGCTGGTGTCTTGTGGGCCAGGCCAGGGATGCTGCGAACATTCTACAATAAACTGGACAGCCTCCTGCAATTCTCCAGCCCAAATGTCAGTAATGCTTAATTTGAGAAACCTGATTTTCAACAAGATGTGCTTAACATTAAAAGCAACCCCTTTTAGGATACTTTCAAATATTCCTATTGGAAGTCCATCTTGAAAATCAAGAGTAGTTTATAAGAGACTTTCTTTGCAAAATGGTCCCACATTCAAAAACACTTGTTTTAAGGAAATTAAAGAGGCTTCCTTTTGGCAGAACTGTTTTTCAGCCTTTAAAAAACAAAAAACAAAAAACCCTAAGACATTGAGAATTTCTAAAAGGTGAATTATATGCATGTGCACATGACAACTAAGTAAACATTGTTTGATAAAACCAAATAAAAAATATTCTGCTGTACTAATTTCACTGAACTTGTTTGGTAATTGCTTTTTAAAAGAGATAATCTTAATTTTTAATTAAAATGAATTTAATTAAAACTACAACTTGTAAGTTCTTTATCAAGTGAGGGATTGAACAATCAGAGAAAAATGTTAGGCAAATATTTATTTGAAGCCCCCAAAAAATTCCAAAAGGAAACCTTAGTATTTATAGGGATCTACATAGAAAGGTAAGAATGTCGTATAATTTTCTCATACTGTATTTAATTTCCATTTGAAATTGACAGCATGGAGTGTATTGAGAAGCATCAAGCCTTTTGATTCTGGAGCACAATGCATTGACTAGAAAGGAGGAACAATACCTTACACTCATAAATGTAATAAGATACTGTTCTAATATCCCCTGCATGCAGGAACTCAGAGCACTTATTAGGTAAAAGCCTTGTCATTAGCACAATGAGGCCTAGTGAAACTAAAATTTGGTCATTGTTTCTACCTCCTCTTCCGTCCCACCATTCCACCCATTTTTGTTATTGGTTTGTTTCAGAATTCATTCTGAAGGTATCATCATTAGGGTTGCTTACTTCCTTTCTTGTTCTAATAACCATTCCATTCACCCTTACCTATTACTGTCCCTCAGGGGTCTGTGTTGCAGCAGACTTGATACTCCTGCTAAGACTCTGGGGAACCCAGCAACCCCCCACCCTGCTCCGCCCTTTCTCCTGTGTGTACAAACACAAACAGCTCTTTTCTGCTTCTAGGTGGAATGAGGATTTGTGCCTGTCTTGGAAAGAGGCAGTGGGGATAGCCTTTGTTTTTCACAAAGGCAACCTCAGTTTCTCTGCGTATATTTACTGAATTGGTTTGTTCAATTGCATATTCTTGCTATTAGAGAGACTTTATCTTTCTCAAGGGAATAGTGAAAGAACTGGGGAAAACATGACTTCAGTGTAAGCAATGCTGGTATTGATAGAATGCAGCTGTCATTTTACTATGTGAAAACCCAATAAATATGATTTGAACCCATGATAATCAGATTTGTAAATTTCATAAGCATTTGTAAACTCAACAGTAGCAGGTTCTGTTTTAGACACTGGGACTCTTACACTTGCAATACCCAGATATATCTCTCAAAGTGTATCTGTACAAAGAAACATAAGATGGGTATTCATTTTCATTGAATTTGGAGCAATTATAGAGATATTTTCTGATTCTTGAAAAGATTTCAGAACACAATTGGTGAGATGCAGAAGGCAGAAGAAATCATTAAGGGGAAAACAGTTCTATGGATTTCTGTACAGCCTAGACAAGGAGGGAATGAGAAATTTGAGGTGAAAGGGATCAGTTCTTGTCTCTCTTTTCCTTTCCTTAGCAAATGGTTATTGATTTTGTTTGACATCTGAGCAAGGAGAGGTGGTTTCCTTCCCTGCAGATACTTGTTGAATGGATGTGTGCCCTTTTGCACTTCTGATGGCCACAGTGGTAGAAGACAATGGGCTGGCTGGCAATGGTAGTTAGAGGAAGCAGAATTTCAAATCAGTTCTGTTTTAATGGTGTTTTCAGCAAAGGTTCTAACCACACACTTTCAAAGACTGAGCATTCTGTGTCACTATTTTGAGGAGATTAATAGAAAGACTACAGACCTGAGCATTTTTGTTATTCTGGGTACTAGGCAATACCTGTGCTATTTGGAGAAACCATATTTATTTGGGGGACAAGGAAATATTGATAAGACGGCAGCTCCTTTTACCTAAAAACAAACTTTCTGCTTACTCTGGCATGTCAATTATTGTCCCAGCTGGAAGGAGAATTTTATCAAACACCTTATGTTGCTCTTGCTGAATTCAGGAGCAACCACACACATACAGAGCAAGATTTTGAAATTTATGCTGTAGCAACGGCAAAGAGAATATCTTTTTTACAATTTCATTTTATCTTATTATTGTTGAAGATAAGTAATAGCAATGCAGGAAAAAGGCAACCTTGTTTGTGGAAGGTTTTACTTTTGTTTACAAATGCTTATTCATCTTAAGAAACAAATAGCCTGGAACATTTTCCCAGGCTTTCAGCCTTCTTTATAAATAGTGTGTCTCTTCTGTCTCTGGAATATTCATTATGTGATGTCGTTTGGAATCTGAATCCTGGGCTCAGATGGCTGATACGGTTCCTTCTAATTTTGTGATTTAGAATTGTCTCTATCCTCCTAAAGAAGGTAAAAGAGACATGCTGTTTGTCATTGGGGGCACAGTAAAAGGTGCAGGCTGTAGTCTGTTTTACAGAATTACATGCATGTTGCTTGACCTTGGTCTGGGACCCCACTGACCAAAACACTGAACTCAGCCTTCTGGATTATGAAGCCTGATTTTCACAATTTTGATTTGAGCAACAGTGTTTTGACCAGGTTTGACAATCAACTGATGTGTTTGGAAAAGACTGACTGATGAGCCAGAATACTAACCACCCATTTACAAGGAAAGAGGCACAGACATTTAGGGAGGATCAAGAGCTTTGCAGTCAAACCTGGCACTCCTGCTTAGTAGCTTGTGACTTTAGATGAGCTTAATTTTATGGAACTTTATTTCCTCATCTTTAAAATGAAGATAATTATGAAATGATTTGCGCGAGGTCAGTAGTCACTCTGCATCATTTCAGCTTAGTTTACAGTTTTCAAAATCTCCATCCAAACCTTCTGCTTCTTACGAGCATGCTTATTTTCTTGGTTAAATTCATGTTTCTTTTATTTATTTAAAAATTCTCAAGAACCTATATTTAGCTCAAGAACTTCTCCTTTCAGTTGTTAGATTCTGGGTCTTCTAGAGCCAAAAAAAAGGCAACTGATGGGTCTCAATTATGTTCAATTCAGGTATTGACCTAAATTGTCAAAAAGATTAAGCGCCTTTTTATTTTTTCCTAATTGGGATGAACATAAATAGAGCTTTAGGTAAAGATATCTAAAACCAAACAATACCATATGCATAATGTCGTTCAACTAGGATGTATTTTTTGATGATCAGAAAATTGAAGATTGGCCCTTGTTGATAAGTCTGTTATTAAGTTAATAGATGTTTTTATACCAGTTCAGTGGTGTTGCTAATATGGTTTATTGAAGCATTTCAGATTCAATAAAAATCTGAAAACCTGCTGTGTGTTGTCCATTGTAAAATAAATAATGTATGTATTCTTGTTTGTAATTTATGGTGACTGATCTGCATATGATCAATTGGAATAATGAAAGACTTAAAGTTGGAAACCAGAACAGATGGAAACTTTGAAAGAACATTCCCTTTAGCACCACACAAGTTTCTATTCAAATCTGTATTCCTCAGTTACTAACTACAAAAATACAGGGCAGATTACTTTCTACCTTACTACTTTTTGAGAATCATATCAATTCCCGTGATGATTCGGTGAGATAAGCAAGGAAAGATGCTAGCATGATGTCTGGCACCCTCTTTGTCCTTGTACTCTGCTAATTCCACCACACTTCAGCTGTGCCCTTGCAAGTGATCATTTATGCTTGAATTAGTTCCAACTGTTTTACTCTCAGGAATCAAAAAGCCTGATCTCAAGTTTCTTGAGGGAAAAAAAGAGAGACATGATTAATGACTGTGTGAGTGAGTGGAGTCGGGGGCTCTGTGTGACTCTAGGCGGGACCTGATTCAGGGCTCACACCATGTGACCAGTTGCACTGCAGTTTCCCTTGCAATTTGGTAGCTCCTCTTCCTAAGTCTTGGGTATGTCCTTGAGAGGCTTACTCTTCAGCGTTCTAAGATGGCTGCCAGAAGCTTTCAGAGCTTCTTGTTTCCAGGTTCAAACCTAGTGAAGAGGACAGTCTCTTCCCATGCTTTTTACAGAGGAAAGAGGAAGCTGCTCTTCCTAGAAATTCTAGCAAATATCCCTGGTCAGGTCAGAAGCCCTCCACCAGTCATAGTGGCCAGAAAGGTGGAATATATTGGTTGAGGAAGTATGTTTTCCCATAGAAAATTGAGGGATTGCTGTTTGTATGCTGATTGTATGCTAGCACAATAAGAAGCCACCACAGCATTTTTGTTACTTTTTGGCCCCAAAGAAAAATGTCAGAGTCATGGTTTTATTTCATCTGGGTCATAGTTAAAGTCTAGAGGATTCTTTCTGTACCATTACTGAATATGTGTTTCTAGTGATTGATCTGAATTTTCAAGATTAATGACACCAGTGCACATTAGCTCTCTTCGTTCAACCTACATCATTAGACTGGCTGGGTACACACTAGAATTTATGTTTTGCTACAAACAACTGTTTGTTCAAGGAACAAATTAATGTTTTTCTTACATTAGATACTAGGTAGTAGAATCACTGTTTTCTGATAAAAGTCAGGAGAAGCTGTCATCATATAAATTGTTAATCTAACATCCAGTGATTTATTCCTTTGTTCCTGGGTTGCCTTAACTAGCCTCTGATCCTTCATCTACATACCAAATTACACTTTACAGGAAGGCTACTAAGATTTATGCAGCAAACAAGTCTTAGTCTCTACAAACATGGGCAACTAAAAAAAATTCCAGAAAGGTTAACTTGTTAAATGTTTGTATATTAAAAAAAAAAAAAAGATTCTACATCATCCAATAGGGCTGTTGAATACAGTCTCTTAAATGCACTCATTTTCTAAGATAAAATGTGATCTTACTTTCTGAATTAATATATTCACACACTAAGAATGTTCTCTCTCATTTATTTTTCACCCTTTGCATAGATCACAGTCACTGGATGTCATACATCACTTATTAAGCAGAAGAATATTAACAGCCATGATAAATGGCTTTGAGTGAAAAATATTTTCTTCTGTTTTCATTCATCCAAATGTTTTAGTCACATAAATAAATGTAAGTGCCTTATTTTAAAATGTCTTAAAATGGGAAAATAAAATCACATATCTGCATTTTTAAAGTTAGTAGCTTTCAGGCTACTATAAAATGTAGTCTACTTGTGGTAAGTATGTCAGTGTAGCAATTGGTTTTTCCATATGTAGTTTCCAACATGGGAGGTGGGGGAGATACTCTAGCACAATGCAGTTAAAAACTTAAAAACCACAGAAATGAACTAAACTTTCCTTATCTGTTACATCTATTTAGGTTCTTAAGTTCTTAAGAAAACCAAAGAACTTGAAAGGTGTTCTTTCACATGACTAAAGTATCATTGAAGTGAGATTTTTACCTCTTTGCCGGCATGTTTTTAAATTTCAAATCAACAGTCACATTGGTGGGTGTATAACAGAGAAAGCATAAAGTCATGTGACTGTTTCAGATACAGTTTTTAATTATCTGAAATATGAAATGAACAACTAAGAAGAAAAAATTACCATTCTGGCATGATAAAAATATTCTGTAATTTTAAGAAATACGTAGAGATCATTTTAACATAGCTTTTAAGGCACAGATGTTGATTATATAATATATTAAGAGTTTTGTGTTTGAGTATCATGCACACATTATGTTTGTCCCTAAACATTATAGGTAAAGTTTTCTTTGGTATTGCAGTTCTTAAATTATTTTTGCTGTCTAATGGGACTGAAAATAAAAGGTTGTTAGTAGCTTAGTTAGGAACTATGCACTTTTTAAAAGTTTTCCATCAACTGCCTCTTCTGACTGAAGCACAGAGATTTGCAAAAACAGTAATAGATACATTATAGATAACTATACATAGAAAAGCTCTGAGCTAATCATTTAGATTATTTTGTGGAAGAGAATGGAGTAAGGCTGAAATTTCACTGGAACCTACTAATAGTGGTAAGTCCAAATGAGGTAAATCTTAAAACAAAACAGAACAAAACTAAAAGTTACAATGTTATAACTTATTGGAGTTCCTTTACTGACTTAAATAGAAGTGTATTATATTCAGATTAAGCAGAAAGGAATCCATTGGATGATTATGGAGGAGTTCATGGAATTGAAGGAAATTCTGAAGAGCAAGACCTTGGACAGGATAATATCCCAGTGCTGGAATGGATCAGCTCTAGCTGTTTTCCATCATTGTGTCACTGTCCTCAAGACTTCGAATTTAGAAAGGACAGAGAGAGAGAGAGAGACAGAGTTTGGGGGAAGAATAGGCTATTTTGAACCAATAGTCCTAAAGCATAATCTATAATCTGTTACTACTGGAAGAGGGGAATAAATGATAATGTCCCTGCAGGCACATTAGACTGATGTCCATTCAGGATGCAGAAACTTGCTTTAGTGATCATGAATTACTGGAAAGAGAGAAGGAAAACCAAAACCCTTGAGTGTATTATCTCAACAGTGTCTATATGGTAAACAAATACTGTTTTCATTTCCTAAGGCTACATAAACTACCACAAACTGGGTAGCTTAACACAACAGAAATGTGTTCTCTCACAGTTCTAGATGCTAGAAGTCTAAAGTTAAGGTGTTGGTATGGCCATTCAGGCTTTGGAGGCTGAATGGGGAGAATCTGCTTCTTGCCTTTCTCTTAGCTTCTAGTTTTGCTGACAGTCCCCAGCATTTGTTGGTTTATAGACTCATCATGCCACCAGTCTCCATCTCCATCATCTCATGACCTTCTCCCCTGTGTCTCTGACTCAGATTCATAGAGACAGAAAGTAAAATGGTTGTTGCAAGAGGGTGGGGGATGGGGGCGTAGGGAGTCATCGTTTAATGGGTACAGAGTTTCAGCTTTGAAAGGTGAAAAGACTACAGGATGGTGGTGATAGTTGCACAACGGTGTGAATTACTGGATGCCACTGAAATGTACACTTAAAAATGGTTCACATGGTGTATGTAATGTCATGTGTATTTTACCACAATTAAAAAAATTTAAAAATGTAAAAAGTGAAGAAGAAGACATTAGTGAAAATTTTCAATTCTTAAAAATCAAGTGAGGGCCAGTAGGATAATTGAGAGTAACTGGGAGTCTCAGACACAAGGGAAATCTGTGCTCATCCACGAGTTCTTTCCCAGGGACCTTTACTTAGTACTTATCAGAAACTTTGGGGACAGAGAAGATGACCAGAGAAAGCCCCGTTTGGTTCCACAGGTGTGCAAGTACTGAGACTCTGCCCTTAGGAACAGGCACAAAATCCCATGTACCACCCCAGATATTTCTCTCATGTGAAAAGCCTTACACAACTAGGGGAAAGGCAGAAACTATAGAGCCCAGGGTTCTGCGCTTATCCAAAACAGAGGTCTGCAAGACATACAGAGCATATTTTGGTGCCACATGAAGAGGGAGGGGCAGAAAAGTTGAGGAAAAGCCAGCCCAAGGCCCAGGTCCATAGGGCCTAAGACTAAGGTTGGACCCAGTGAACTCAAAAGTTTACAGCAGTTGCGTTCATAATTGCCCCAAATTGGAAATAACCCAGATGTCTATCAGTTGAGGAACGGATAAACAAATTATAGTCGTGGATTCCACAGAATAGAATTTTACTTGGCAATAGAAAGGAACAGAGGAAATTTTACAGACCTCACCACTGTATCAGTGATCACTGAGGATAATCATTGGGGCAGGAGCCATGAAAATTTCATGAAAACGTTTGGAAAATGTAAATGTTTGGAAGTAGATTAAGACAGTTATATGCCAGGCGCGGTGGCTCACGCCTGTAATCCCAGCACTTTGGGAGGCCGAAGTGGGTGGAACAGGAGTCAGGAGTTCAAGACCAGCCTGGCCAAGATGGTGAAAACCCGTCTTTACTAAAAATACAAAAATTAGCCAGGTGCAGTGGCGCACGCCTGTTGTCCCAGCTACACAGGAGGCTGAGACAGGAGAATCGCTTGAACCTGGGAGGTGGAGGTTGCAGTGAGAAGACATTGCACCACTACACTCTAGCCTGGGTGACAGAGCAAGACTCCATCTCAAAAAAAGAAAAAAAAGACAGTTATATAGTTATATAGAAAGCAGGAGTACTTAGAAGGACTGATTATAAGGGGAGAATATAAGGCCGGGAATAAGCGACCATAATTTTTCAGTAAGGAAAATATCCTATATACTGTCTGAATGTTTTTCATTGTAATACATAAAATGCTACTGATTTATATGCTATATTCTATTTTTAAAACTCAAACCCATTTATCAATATATATGCAACGTTCCCCCACCCCAGACTTATGTCAAGTTAATCATGGAGTCTCCAAGTTTAAATGATTTTAAAAATTAATCTAAAATCTTTCTAAAATAGGGGTTTTTAACCTGTAGCTCACTGACATGGATAGAATTCAGTTAATTCACAAACCTGGACAGAGAAAATGACATCTTTATTGTTACTGACCTCTAATTGAAATTTGGCATTTTCATTAATTATGGGTGTGGGTCACAAAGCACATAAGTAATTAGCAGTACCTGTCACTTTGTCACCAATGGAAGTCATAGAGAATATATCACATTACAGTTGTTTGCAGATATTTTGAAAAATCATTTATGCTCATCACAACTTTGAAAATATGATTATCAGACCTACTGTTAGAACTTTTTATTTCAAGTATAGTTGACTCGAACAATAGGAGAGTTAGTGGTGCTGACCTGCCACACAGTTGAAAATCCACATATAACATTTGACCCCTCAAAAACTTAACTACTAATAGCCTACTGTTGACCAGAAGTCTTACCAATAACATAGTTGATTGTGTGTTATACATATTATATACTGTATTCTTATAATAAACTAGAGAAAAGAAAATGCTATTAAGAAAATCATAAGGAACGGTGGCTCAAGCCTGTAATCCCAGCACTTTGGGAGGCCGAGACGGGCGGATCACGAGGTCAGGAGATCGAGACCATCCTGGCTAACACGATGAAATCCCGTCTCTACTAAAAGATACAAAAAACTAGCCGGGCGTGGTGGCGGGCGCCTGTAGTCCCAGCTACTCCGGAGGCTGAGGCAGGAGAATGGCGTGAACCCAGGAGGTGGAGCTTGCAGTGAGCCGAGATCCGGCCACTGCACTCCAGCCTGGGCGACAGAGCCAGACTCCGTCTCAAAAAAAAAAAAAAAAATCGTAAGGAAGAGAACATATGTTTATACATTAAGTGGAAGTGAATAATCATAAAGGTCTTTATCCTTATCCTCTTCACACTGAGTAGGCTGAGAAGGAGGAGAAAGAAGAGGAACTTGTCTTGCTTTCTTGGGTGGCAGAGCTGGAAGAAAATTCGCTTATAAATGGGCCCATACAGTTCAAACCTGTGTTGTTCAAGGGTCAACTGTATTAATAAAGAAACACAGACTGTGTCAGAATTTCATTCTTTTAAAATTTGATAACTGTTTTTCATTGCATTTAGTTTCATTTGAAATCCTATGTATCTCATTTTTAGAATGTATTATAGGTTTTACAGACTCCCAGAGGGATTCATAGAACCAAAAAAGATGAAGAACCTAAAATCTTTCTTTGACTCCTCCCAGTAGTAAGTTCTATTCATTGTGAACACTGGCTTGGTCCAGAAAGCCAGAACTATTGAGGGTGTTCTGACCACACTTGTGCTTGATCTGCCAGATGTCAGCTATGCAATTCCATAGGAAACACTGGTTCTAGCAGGTTTCATGCCATTTGCTGAGTGGGCACGTTTCTGAGCATCTGTAGATTCTCTGTAGGCTTTCTAAAGGGCTTTTCCTATGTGGAGCCAACGCAGTCTTAGAATTCTAAGTGCTGTGTACAACCCATTGTAACATTTCCTATCAGGAGGCCTAGGTTTTAGACCATCCCATATGCATGACTCTGGATCCCTGGAACCCCAGATGGGGAGAGGCCACTCTGAGTCTATTGGGTTCAATCTCATGTGTTTGTGAATTCCAGAGGACCGATGTCAAACTTCCAGGCCCATAGATCAGGGATATTTTTGTAAGTTTTAATGTAGTTCCCTGGTAGGCTGGGTATGACTTAAATGAACATATCACACTTGACAAGATCTATACTCTTACCTTTTAAACTTTATTTATTCTAAGGGCTGTTATGCCAAAGCATATCATTTGAGTAACTTAAATATCAGTGGAGGTAGTAGTCAAAGGGCATCCCCCTGAGGAGTAGGAGAATCGTTTCCCCATGAGTCATATTTACAATTAGATACATACCCATTTTACAGCTAAACTTTCTATTTTAATAAAGCTCATTTCATTTTTGACTCCCTGACAGGAAGTTTTGCCTCTTTTAGAGTAAAATCTGCTTTAGTTTCACTTGTGTCATTGACCTAACTCAGGTCAGTGAAACCTCACAGTTATTTAGGAATTTCCTGAAGTCACTAAAATGCTCTTACTGTGGCCTTCCTGATGTATTCAAGGAATGCTAATCATAGTGACATCTGCCAAATCAAAATATATTTACTGGGAAACAGCAGTTTTAGGTTGCATGGAACTTTTTTTTTTTTTAACTCTTTGAACAGCGTCTTCCCAAATGCACGGAACATTTTTCTAACAAATGCTGGGGATCCAAGTATGTGCCAGGCACTCAGCTGAACACAGGATACGATAAGGGGTGAAGCGAACATGGCCCATGCTTTCATGGAGCTCATAGTATAAGGTGTGTGCTGGGGAGAGGATGTCAATTAGACTACCTGGGAGGTGCTCCGAAGGCCAAGCAGAGGCAGCCAGGAGGTTACGCTGCATGGGAATGGAGGGGCTGCCTAGGTTGAAGGCCACTTGGAGCTGGGGGCAGGAGTAGAGAGGTGTTCCAGGCAGAGGAAATAGGTTGGCACATATGAGAACACAAAAGATGGTCACAGTGTCTGGGGCAAGGTGAGTGTGGGACCAGATGGAGGTGGAGAGGTAAGCCAGTGCCAGATAATCCAGAGTCCTCTTGGTGAGGCTAAGGATTCTGGTCTTTGAAGCAGGGGGTGACATGATCCACCATCCTTTATTGGAACAGACATAATGATATCTATTTTCCAAGAGAACAGATAGTATTTGGCAAAATCAGCATGCCTAGCCACTTAAAAAAAAAAGTCTTCTATTTAAACATAATGGACGTGATACATATACCATAATACATATACAACATTACAAATGTGCCTTCACCTCTGGACCACAAGCTTTCAGTTTCAGTGCTAGGATTAAATTACTTAGGTTCTCTGAGGTTCTGAGGGGAGGGAATTCTAAGCCACTTGCCTTTGTCATTTGCCTTTGAAGAATTGTTTGTAAAGTTTCCATTACAAAAAGCTATTAACATTAACTTCAATCTTTTTTTTTTTAAAGGCTGTTAAAATTATTCAGCTGTTTGCTTGCTATTGCCATAGCTTACTTGTTTATTTGAACTTTATTATAAAGGGCTGGAGGTATTGTTACTGTAATTGAATTGAATTGACTAGCAAAACAGTCCCTTATAGGGATGGTAATCTCTAGTACATTTAAATTTTTATATATATATAAATATATATATAAATATATATATAAAAATTATACTCTAAGTTCTAGGGTACATGTGCACAACGTGCAGGTTTGTTACATATGTATACATGTGCCATGTTGGTGTGCTGCACCCATTAACTCATCATTTACATTAGGTATTTCTCCTAATGCTATCCCTCGTGCCTCCCCCCACCCCACTACAGGCCCAGTGTGTGATGTTCTAGAAAATCTTGAGTCTCCCATTTGATTAGCAAACATGAGCCAAAGTCATACTAAACAATCATGTACATGGCCCTGTCAGCTACTCCTCTGAATTAAAAGTCCTTGCAATCTTTAGATCATTTGAGTAAGAATATAAAATGCAGTTTTCATTTCATGTGTATGTTTTTTTAAATGGGAAAACTTTGTCTGCAGACTAATTGGGCAGCGTTAACTACCAGTGGGGGTTAATTACTTGCCAGCTCATTATATTATTCTCATGGAAACTCAGAGTTTGTTTGTGGATATTTTGGAGCATTGGACAGTAACAAGTGTCCTTCCATTTAATGCTGCCAACCTGGGTCTGTGTATCTGCATATGTACAATTTCTGAAACGTTTCACGTGAAGCAAAGACAGCTTGTGCTGAAACAGCTGGCCTCCACCTGCACTTGGGAGGCTCATTATTAGCCACCAGGTACTTATTATCTAGTAAGCAGAAGACGTAAGAAGTTGCATATTGATTCTGCATCGTGAGGCACTTTCAAAGGCCCCTTAGACAGGATATTCAGAAATGACTAGAGCAGTTGCAGAGAATTATTTTTCCATGTGTGTGGCATCTTTATACATGATGTCAACAAGAGCCTCAGAGTCCGACTACTATCAGAGGACCTTGTTCTCTAGCAGGTTCTGTTTTTGAGACTGTACTTCTGTGAATGTGCATCTTTATGCAGCTTTCCTTTGTGGACTATCCCTGCTTCTGGGAATGTGTGTCTTTAATCTATGCAACATTCCTTTGTGGACTGCCCTCACCCGGTAACTGACTTTTTCAGTCCTGTGGTAGATGTGGGGCTAATCTGACACTTTTGCTCCTGTTCCCCTAGGGGCAAGCATGTGAACTATCCAGCCAAATAACTTTCACCTCTAGTCGCAATGAGTTGCTCAAGGATAGATTCATGATCTAAGCTGGTAAAATGATGACTGTATTCCCTGGGATTTTGACAGAACGCTAAAAATATGCTGTCTTTCTTACGGAGGTAGTCACAAAGCTCTTAGGATTCTTGCCTAGTGCAGCTGATGCCCATCTTTGTTATCCCATGGAGGAAGCCTGCCTGAAAGTGAAATTAGTCAAAACAAAACAAAAAGTGAAAAACTACATCTAGCCCATTAATCCCACTACACCTGCAGCCAATACGGTTTCTGACTATTTCAGCTGTATTAACCCATTTTTCACTTCTATTTAAGCTAATTTAAGTTAGGTTTTTTTAAATGAAAAGAATTAAAACATAAATGCTGCCTAAACTGTCCCTACGCTGACTGAGGTGGAAGCAGGAAGGGAGAGTCTGAAGATATCATCTGGTATAGATGTAAAAATTTCTGTTGCCCTGAGACAAAAAGAGTTTGTAAGAGAGACCAAAGAAGGTGGTAACTTTCCTGTCCTGTTTCCATTTTCTTTAAGTAGCACTGGATGTTTTAACAAAAGCTTTTTACATTCCGAGGTTGTAGAATCCTAGTTTTTCTCATATGCAGAAATGAGAGACTTTGTGTTGCTGTGTATTACAGAAACCAACATAAATGAGCTGGATGAATCCTAGTTACAGCTTTGCCATTTGAAATCCATGGATACATTTATTTCTCATGCATTTCCTTTTAGCATGAGGTATTCTAAGGTCTATTGTTCAATGAATAAGGTATTACAACTCCAGTAATGGTCTGTAACATGAATAACAAGATTAGAGGGAACAAGCAGTAAAAATAATAAAAGACAAATTATCTTGTCGATTCTCTATTTCTAGTAACTCAGCAATAAAAGCCATTTATGTTCTTATTTGGACGTTCAATAGCTGGAAAATATGAGTCAGTCATTTTGGATGCAAAATTCTGCCACAGCTTCATTCCATTTGGTATCGTAGGTATCAGTTTCTTACATTTCCTTCTAACAACAGGAAAGAAAAGATACCCAATACAGTAATAAAAATGAGTGTTTCAAAAGTCCTGTAGACTTAAAGTGGACAGCAGAAAAACAGAGGAACTAAAATGACATTTCTGGTATAAGTTTATGCTAGAGGCTTATTTTTCCTGATTTCTTTATGAAAAGACATGTGAAACATGTATAAATTAGGATTGTTCATGGCTAAAAGGAGGTCAGGGGTATTGGAGGTATTATTAAGATTCACTTTATCTTACATTGCTACTTGTCCTGTGGATAA
This sequence comes from Mandrillus leucophaeus, assembly GCF_000951045.1. NCBI lineage: Eukaryota > Metazoa > Chordata > Mammalia > Primates > Cercopithecidae > Mandrillus > Mandrillus leucophaeus. Next base: position 1,929,345 of record NW_012104743.1, on the reverse strand, counting down.
TAATTTCTGCTAAGAAGGGTTATAAGATAAGCTTTTTAACTAAAAATAGAACATGGTTACTAAGCTATAAGAAGAGATAATCTGCATATTTTTTCAGTGACCAGAAAACATTGTCTTCCAAGGTGCAGTCTGACTGGTCTCCAAGTATGTTATGAAACACCTTGGTTGGCTTACTTCTAATTAGAGGGAAAAGTGCAATAAACACCAATTTCCCACATGGCATCATAGAATGTACGAAGTAAGGTGTTCATTATCCCTTATGATACTGCAATAGGAAAAATAGGTTTCTCCTTCCCAGGTAATTTAATGGGAATAACATCCCATTTCAGAAAAAAATTCTGTACAAAAGAAAGTAGCATGAGCATAATGAAACTCTGCTGTATTTAGTGAACCAATGGCTTAATAAACTATTGCCTTGGTGACAAAAAAAAGTTCTGACATTTGTATCTATAAGAAATTTTTCTAGTAAGCAAAATTAGCATTCACATTTAAATTTGGTGTTTGCTTCCAATACTTGATTTGTTATTAGTTCCTGTTTCTACAAGCCTATATAGCTAACAGAGCAGAGCTCCTCTGAGCTGTTCCAGCCAGATGGAACATTTCATAGTCTCACATGGGAAGTGGCTGGAATCCAAACTTCTGTGCAGTGGAGTTTCCTGTGCATTTGGATCTGTCTGTAAGTTCTTCTACCAAAAGGAGTGAGGTGTGAAGCATATCCTGTTGCCATGGCCACACCCATGCAGAATGCAGAGGCTGCTGGATGGGACCTACAGCTGCAGCCTGAAGACGGCCATGAAAACAGATGGGGTCCCTGGGCTATGAGAATTTAGTACTGGCAGGTGAAGTGTATTGGAAAATGTGGGAGCCTCCTTAAATTTTGTGAAATTAAGAAAAGAGCGAGCTGGGCTTGCAGAAGTCCAAGTGTTGACTCTGAATTCATGAGCACTGCACTTGGAACATTGCTGACAGCCTGAGCATTCTGTTATTTACAGTACAGACTCTGATGCAAGGAAGGGACTGTTCCAGTGCAGAATAGCATGGACCACAGAGGAGCAACATCTGGGCAACAAAAGTAGAAGGAATGTCCAAATAATTTCTATAGCCTGTCATGAAAGTGGTTCTGACCAGAATTGATCAGAGTTGATTTAAGAACACCTCCCTTGACAACCTAAAAGCATATATATATATATATATAGAGAGAACGTATGTGTGTATATATGTGTATATAAATATATATGTGTACATATATATAGTATATTCTTAAAATACCTGCATAATAAACTATAAGTCATTTTCATTCTGAATTTCAGGGATTCACAGCTCGTTCATTCATTCATTCTTTCATTCAGCAAGTTTATTGATTGTGTACTCTTTGCTAAACATTGGGGAAAAAGTGGTGAATAACACCAGAGAAATCCTTCCTTTCACAGACTTTGCTTTCCAGTTTATAGTGACAATCATCCAAGAGACATACCTCAAAATAATAGGAGCCATCTATGACAAACTCACAGCCAGCATCATACTGAATGGGCAAAAGCTAGAAGAATTCCCCTCAAGAACTGAAATAAGACAAGGATGCCCACTCTAACCACTCCTATTCAACCTAGTACTGGAAGTCAGCCAGACCAATCAGGCAAGAGGAAGAAATACAAAGCACCCAAATAGAAAAGTAAGTTATCAAGCCATCTCTCTTTGCTTCTATACCTAGAAAACTCCAAAGACTCTTCCAAAAGACTGCTCGAACTGATAAGCTATTTTAATAAGTTTTCGGCATACAAAATCAATGTACAAAAATCGGTAGCATTTGTATACACTAATAATGTCCAGGCTAACAGTCAAAAAAAGATCACAATCCCATTTACAATAGCCACAAAGAAAGGAAATACTTAGGAATACAGCTAACCAAGGAGGTGGAAGACTTCTACAAGGAGAACTATAAAACACTGCTGGAAGAAATCAGAGATGATACAAATAAATAGAAAAATATTCAATGCTCATGGATTGGAAGAATCAATATTATTAAAATGGCCATACAGTCTAAAGCAATTTATAGATTCAATGCTATTCCTCTCAAAGCATCAATGTCATTTTTCCCAGAATTAGACCACACTACCCAATTTCAAACTATCCTACAAAGCTATAGTAACCAAAACAACATGGTTACTGGTACAAAGACAGACATATTTATATGGTTTGGCTATGCCCCCCCCCAAATCTCATCTTGATTTTAGTTCTCATAATCCCCATGTGTCATGGGAGTGACCCAGTTGGAAGTAATTGAATCATGGGGGCTGTTACCCCCATGCTGTTCTCATGATAGTGAGTGAGTTAGTTCCACCAGATCCGATGGTTTTATAAGGGACTTTCCCCTTTGCTTGGCACTTCTCCTTGCTACAGCCATATGAAGAAGGACATGTTTACTTCCCCTTCCACCATGATTGTAAGTTTTCTGAGGCCTCCCCAGCCCTGCAGAACTGTGAGTCAATTAAACCTCTTTCCTTTTTAAATTACCCAGTCTCAGGTATTTTTTCATAGCAATGTGAGAATGGAGTAATACACACATAGACGAATGGAACAGAGTAAAAATCTCAGAAATAAAGCCACACAATCTGATTTTCAACAAGGTTGGTAAAAACAAGCAATAGGGAAGGGACTCCCTATTCAATAAATGGTGCAGACATAACTGGCTAGCCATATGCAGAATAATGAAACTGGACCCTTATTTTCACCAAATACAATAATTAACTCAAGATGGATTAAAAATTTAAATGTAAGATCTCAAACTACAAAAATCCTAGAAGAAAACCTAGGAGATGCCCTTCTTGGCATTAGCTTTGGCAAAAAATGTTTGGCTAAGTCCCAAAAAGCAATTGCAACAAAACCAAAAATTGACAAGTAGGACCATTTTAAAGAGCTTTCTGCATAGCAAAATAAACTGTCAATAAAGTAAACAGGCAACCTATAGAGTGGGAGAAAATATTCACAAACTAAGCATCCAACAAAGGTCTAATGTCCAAAGTCTATAAGGAACTTAAATCAATAGCCAAAAAACAAATAAATAAACCCATTAAAAAATGGGCAAGGGACATTCACAGACACTTCTCAAAGGAAGACATACAAATGGCCAACACACATATGAAAAAATACTCATCATCACTAATCAGCATAGAAATAAATAATCAAAACCACAATAAGATACCACCTCCCCACCAGTCAGAATGGCTATTAGTAAAGTCAAAAAACAGACGACGCTGGTGAGGCTGCAGTGAAAAGGGAACGCTTATACATTGTTGGTGGGAATGTAAATTAGTTCAGTCATAGTGGGAAGCAATTTGGAGATTTCTGAAATAACTTAAAACAGAGGTACCATTTGACTCACTAATCCCATTGCTTGGTATATCCCCAAAGGAAAATAGGTCATTCTACCAAAAAGACACATGCACTCGTATGTTCATTGCTGGGCTATTCACAGTAGCAAAGACATGGAATCAACGTAGGTACCCATTAATGGTGGATTGTATATAGAAATTATGGTATATATACATCAAGGAATACTATGCAGCCATAAGAAAATAATGGAATCATGTAGTTTACAGTAACATGGATGGAGATGGAAGCCATAATCCTAAGTGAATAAATGCAGAAGACCAAATACTGCATGTTTTCACTTATAAATTGGAGCTAAACATTGAGAATACATGACCCTAAACCTGGGAACAGGAGACACTGTAGACTACTGGCGGGGGAAGGAGAAAGGAAGATGTGACTCAAAAAACTACCTATTGGGTATTGTGCTCACTACATGGGTGCAACACACCCATGTAGTAAACTTGCATTTATACTCCAGTATCTAAAATAAAAGTAGAACAAAAAGTCTCAGTGGAAACCATTATAAATGCAAGATTTGCATTAGCATTAAATTGCATCATTCTTGGAAGTAAATATAAACAAACAGAACAAAAAAACAAGCACACACAGCAGTCTCCCACTTAACTGTAGTTTTCCTTTTCAAGGTTTCTGTTACCAGTGGTCAATCACGGTCTGAAAAATGGAAAATTCTAGAAATAAATTTCATAAGTTTTAAATTGCTTGTCATTCTGAGTAGCATACATGTATTAGTCCATTTTCACACTGCTGTGAAGAAATACCAGAGACTGGGTAATTTATAAAGAAAAGGAGGTTTAATAGACACAGTTTCACATGACTGGGGAGGCCTCACAATCATGGCAGAAGGCAAAAGGAGGAGCAAAAGCATGTTTTATGTGGTGGCAGGCAAGAGAGCATGTGCAGGGGACCTGCCCTTTATAAAACCATCAGATCTTGTGAGACTTATTCACTACCATGAGAACGGCAAGGGAAAAACCCGCCTCCATGATTCATTTACTGCCCCCAATGGGTCTCTCCCACAACACATGGGTATTATGGGAGCTACAATTCGTGATGAGATTTGGATGGGGACGCAGCCAAACTATATCAACACATGATGAAATCTGCCATCTTGCTGTGGCCCAACTGGGATGTGAATCATCCTTTTGTTCAGTGTATCCATGCTATAGATCCTGCCCACCCATAGCCTCAGTTATCGTAGCTATTGTTGCAGTATTGTAGTGCTTGTATTCAAGTCATCCTTATTTTACTATTCATAATGGCCCCAAAGCACAAGAGTAGTGATGATGGAATTTGGATATGCCAAAGAGAAACTGGAAAGTGCTTCCTTTAAGTGAAAAGGTGAAAGTTCTCAACTTAATGAGGAAAGGGAAACTAATCACATGCTGAGGTTGCAAAAATCTACAGTAAGACTAGATCTAGCCAAGAAATTGTGGAGAAGGAAAACAAAATTTATGTTAGTTTTGTGGTTGCACCTCAGACTGCAAAAGTGACAGCAGAGTGCGTGATGAGTGACTAGTAAAGATGGAAAAATCATTAAATTTGTGGGTGGAAACCATGAACAGAAACATGTTCTGATTGATGGCAATTGGGTTTGGTAATATCCTGGGTTTCAGGGTATCTACTGGCAGGTCTTGGAATATATTCCTCTGCAGATAAAGAAGGACTACATAAATAACATAAATAAGAGCTCTGAAGAAAACATTCTGACGATGTGATAAAGCATGACAAGCATGAGGGTTGGTAAGCAGTAACAGAAAAGAGAAGGAACATGAGGATTGACCTGAGAGTTGACCAATATTTAGAGGATAAGAAGACAGGGGGGCACCAGGCAAGGGAACTGAGAAGGAGCAGCCTGTGAGGTAGCGAGAATCAAGGAAGTAGTCCTAAGCAAATGTTTATGTCACTGAAGAATGTTAAGCCCAGGAGTGACCTGATCAAATGGATGCTTTCAGGAAGCTTCGCCCTGGTTGCCAACGGGGCAGCACTAGAGCAGGGTAAGAGCAGAGGCAGAGAAACCATTTAATGGGCTGTTGCTGTGACGTGAGAAATAAGGACTGCCTGGACTATGATTGTAGCAGTAGATGTGAAAGGTATCTGGATCTGGGATATATTTCGAAGGTAATGTGCAAAAAATGGTAGTACACAGAAGATTTACTGATGGATTCAATATTGGATGTGAGGGAAAGAGAACTGGGCGATCTACTTTTAGATCAATTCTACAGAAAATATTCATCTGAAATTTTGCTATCTGGTCTGTAACAACATGAGAAGCTTGGGCCAAAATGTAAATCACTTTTTTTTTCCACTGCAAGATTCTTTCAAGGAAGGAAGTACATTGATTTACATTCTAGCACAGTCCCTTATCATGTCATAGACTGAAAGGCACTTCCAGACGGCCTCATATGCAGATCTTACATTACAACATTGAATTAGATGAAGTCATCAGTGAAAGCCATTATTACCAAGTGGTTTATCCAGTCACGTTCTTGAAGAATTGCTGATTTTTTCATTGTACAGGGGTGTTGTGGTTGCCAACGTTACTTGGAACTACACACAGATAAGTTATAACATACTTTGTGGAGCAATGCCTTCTTAAGCTTATGTGTCTTGGCTTATTTTGTGCTGCTATAACAGAATATCTGAGACTGGATAATTTATGAAGAACAGAAATTTATTCTCTCTCATGGTTCTTGGAGGCTGAAAAGTCCAAGATCAAGGCTCCAGCATCTGGTGAGGGCCTTTTTACTGTGTCCTCACATGGCAGAAGACAGAAGGACAAGAGAGGGACAAACTCTATGTCCTTACATGGCAAAAGGGCAAAAGACAGAACCCATTCCTCCAAGCCCTTTCATAGAGGCACTTATCCATTCGTGAGGGTGGAGCTCTCATGACCTAAACACTTCCCAAAACACCCTGCCTCCCAACACTTTTGTATTGAGGATGAAGCTTCCAACAAATGAATTTTGGGGGACACATTCAGACCATAGCATTATGATTTCTAGATTTTCATATGGTCAGTTTGATTTTTTTTTTCTTTGGTAAGTAGGCACATAGAATAAGCTGAGGAAAACATTTTTTTTAAAAGTGAATTACTTTGTGTTTACGAAGTAGGGTCACAGGGTGTATTAGGCCATTCTTGCATTGCTATAAAGAGAGGCCAGGCACGATGGCTCACGCCTGTAGTCCCGGCACTTTGGGAGGCCGAGGTGGGCAGATCACAAGGTCAGGAGTTCGAAACCAGCTTGGCTAACATGGTGAAACCCCGTCTCTATTAAAGATATAAAAAATTAGCCGGGCTTGGTGGCATGTGCCTATAATCCCAGCTGCTTGGGAGGCTGAGGCAGGAGAATTGCTTGAACTCGGGAGGCAGATATTGTGGTGAGCCGAGATGCACCATTGCACTCCAACTTGGGTGACAGGGCAAGACTCTGTCTCAAAAAAAAAAAAAAAAAAAAAAAAAAGAAATACCTGAGACTGGGTAATTTATAATGGAAGAAGGTTAGCTGTCTCAGGGTTCTGCAGGCTTTACAGGAAGCATGGTGCTGGCCTCTTCTCAGCTTCTGGGGAGGACTCAGGAAGCTTACAATCATGGCAGAAGATGAAGGGGGAGTAAGCACATCACGTGGCAGATGCAGGAGAGAGAGAGAGAGAAAGGTGCCACACACTTTTAGATAACCAAATGTCATCAGAACTCACCATCACAAAGACAGCACCAAGCCATGAAGGATGTACCTCCATGATCACCTCCCACCAGGCCCCACCTCCAGCATTGGGGATTACAATTCAACATGAGATTTGGGCAGGGACAAATAGCCAAACCATATTACAGGGCAACTCAAGCAAACCCTTACTTGTTCTTGAAAACTTAACTCATGGGCCACTTTTATGAGGCCTTTTATATCTTTTAATCATTCTACATGTTTTTCCTTTGTGTTTTCACAACACACTGTGTATTTTACCTTTATCATAGCATTATTATAAATCAAGAGTAGTTGAATTACCTTTACCTGCCTCCCCCTAAACTGGAGTAGAAGGAAGACTGTGTCTTATAACTTCAGTACCCAGTAGGATGTATAGAATATTGTAGATATTTAATTAAATCCTTATAAACTAAGTGGTGTGATCTTAATTTCAAGGAACAAAAGGATAATTGTGTACACTGGTGGGCATAATGGTTAGCACTTAGCTTTGAGGTAACTACCAAGGCAAAGCCTTCATTAGGTTAATGACAATCCAAGGTAAATGATATCAGTTGCAACCTCAAATATAAGGATAAGAGGTTTTAGGATTTAAATGAGGATCACACATTGGACTTAACCATCTCTATTAAAAGAGAGCAACTGGCATGAGTGATAGTGCTTCAAAAATAAAGGACATTACTGTATATATTGTGTCTATATATACACATACATATACACTGTATATATGTCTATTGTTTATATGTGATGTATACATATTATAATGTATACATATAATAACCTCATTGTCACTTGTTATACAACATGTTATGCATGACTCATTATATGCATAATTCATTATATAATGTTACCATAAGATTTGAGGTGCTGGGATCTAGTAATTTTTTTTTTCTTATTTGCTTCTTTAGTATCAGCTGGAGTTCAGAAGTGGTATTTGGCAAAACCTCTGATAATGTAGAGTTGATTATAGTTTACAAGCTGACCAGTTACCATCCGGTGCATCTAGGTTTCTTAACAAATCACAATTTGTGAAGCTAAGGTGTTTTCCATTCAAAAGATTTTTTGAACATCTACCATGTGAAAAATTACCAGGTGCCATTAAAGTGCTAGGCACTGTAGGGGAATAGAAAGATGAATTAGACATGCATCTTGTCCTTAGGGAAAAGTGAGATGAAATAACTGCCATTTCTTTGTTGCACATACCTCCACATACTCAAGGATAATGCAAACTGAACCTCTGTCCTGAAGAGCGAGTCACGCTTCCTTGGTGGAGATCTCAGAGCCTGGAAGTCTTCTAGCCTGACAGCGTCATGTCTGTTCTTCTCACTGATTGTTCCCAGAAGTGACTGCTTTCTTCAATTCTTGGAATTGTTCCTGTAGGTGTACCACTCATTAGGAAAGATCCCAACTGTGACAGCACTTTTCAAAGCCAGTGTTATTTGAAGTCTCCTGCTAGTTGTCCCAGCCTGCAGTTCTTCGAGAGTCTCATGGGCTTATAATCAGCTTGCATTGTACTCCAATCCCTTCTCATTTCTTTGTTTTGCCCTGAAGCAATCAATGTTTCTATCAACTTTCACTTAGCTACAGGTGAGTTCTCCAAAGATCTCTTTCTTACCCTGTTCCTAAAAGCAGGAGTAAAAAGAATTAGTGATCGCCCCAAGCTCTTTTAGGTAGTGATAATGATGATGATAATACTAATAATGATATCAGTAATATTTATTGAGGGCTAAAAATAGCTGAGTTCCCGTTCTAAGTGATTGGCAGATGTTTTCTCATTTGTTCCTTATAACTGTGGAAGGAAGATAGCATTATTATTACATTTTAAGATGAGTAACCTAGTTAAAGAGAAGTTAAGTTCTTGCCTATCACTTTCCTCATTTCTTAGCACCAACTATAAAACCAGCGCCATATTGAGTTCTGGTTTTCCCATAAGCTTCCTATGATTGACTGAACTCTAGTGATCACCTGTTTGTGTTGATGAATAGTAGTAAGGCCAGTGTACATATTAGGGACTAAATATCATCTCTGGCTGTCATGCTGTCCTTGGACAAACAGGGAATGTTTGTATGGTTCTTGAGCTTGTATCGAAGGCTGATGCAGGTTTAAGAGAGGAAAGATAACACTGGGACAAGAGTAGTGTCAGGTTATGACACCTAAGTCTTTGCCCATGCTCATATGAGTGTTTCTAATTTGTGGCTTATAATTTTCATGTATTTGTTGTGACCTGAATTGGTAACAGAGGCTGTGTGAACATTGGTTTTCCTTGAAAAAGTTACTCTTCACCTCTAGGAGGAGTCCAAGCACACCCTAGAGCTGTGATGGTGACGCTACTCAACATTATCACTGCCATTTAGAAGCACTTAGGCCTGAAACTGCATGTGTTTCATGTGCATTATTTTACTTAATCCTCATAAAAACCTCATGAGGTTGATTCCACTGTATTATGAACACAGTAATCTGCATATAGCAATCCATGTGGCTGATTACTCATTCCTTTATAAAATGACCTGAACCTCATGATTGGGAAGACATTAGATGAATGGACTCAGATTTTATTTTATTTTATTTTACTTTGTCTCTGATTATATAATTTTATTTTGTCTTATATCAGATATATTATTTTTTCTTGGATTAGATAATTTTCCTGAGGAGGAGGATCCTACCACTTATTAAATACAATATTGTGTCCCTTAATAATACGGAAGCATTCTGAGAAATGCATCTTTAGGTGACTTCATTGTTATGTGAACATCATAGAGTGTGCTTACACAAACCTAGATAGTATAGCCCATAATACATCTTGGCTATATGGTATAGACTATTGTTCCTAGACTACAAATCTGTACAGTACGTTACTGTACTGAATACTGTAGGCAGTTGTAACACGATGGTATTTGTGTATCTAAATATTGTTAAACATAGAAAAGGTACAGTAAAAACACAGTATTATAATCTTACGGGACCACTGTCCTATATGCCATACATAATTGACTAAAATGTCATCATGCCAGGTTTGACTGTGCCTGCTATTTGGGGAGCACTATCCTAGCTTTTTCCAAATACGTTCTTATTTCTACCAATCTTATTTAGTGTAAATATGGATTTAGAATGTATTTTCAAACATGCACAACTCTTTGCCTAAGAACACCTTGGGAAAGGAGTAGGGAGAAATCTGTAAGATAAAGGAAATAAACAAAAAGTGGTGAGGGGACTTAATGAATATGGAGCAGATGTTTAACATGGAGAAGAGATCTTTGCCAGCAAGCTATTGCCCTGGCAGATACATAAAGGTTATCACTGTGGGAGGCAATGATCTGGCAACACACCAAATGTAAACCTTGCAAAGGAATATTGCAATAAAATTTGGTTGGTAGTCAACAACAATTTTTCTTATAATAAGTATGATTTGTTTGCCTTCTCTATCAGACATGCTTCTGCTTATTTATGCATAACAAGTAGGGATGGGGGAAAAATACATCCTTACAATAGGAATCTGTATTAGTGTGTTCTTATGCTGCTAACAAAGACATACCCAAGACTGGGTAATTTATAAAGAAAAAGAGGTTTAATGGACTCACAGATCCACATTGCTAGAGAGGCCTCACAATCATGGCAGAAGCAAAGGACGAGAAAAGGCATATTTTACATGGAGGCAGGCAAGAGAGTGTGTGCTGGGGAACTGCCCTTTATAAAACCATCAGCTCTTCTGAGACTTATTCACTATCAAGGTAACAGCACAGGAAACACCCGCCCCCATGATTCAGTTACCTCCCACGACATGTGGGGATTATGGGAGATACAACTCAAGATGAGATTTGGTTGGGGACCCAGCCAGATCATATCAGAATCAATCATGATAATAAAGTCTCTGTCTCTATAATGCCAGTGTTTTCTGCAGTATTTTATGAAAGTGAGTGGAATGGAATAGAATGCAACAGAATAGAACATATGCAAAGGTGGATACCCACAGCCATCAATATTGACAGATGGAAGATGCACATAGCTGATTTGAGCTATAGTATCAAATAATACTTTTTTATTGTTAGAAAAACTTTCTGGAGGAAGAAACAAAACAAAACAAATAAACAAACAAAAACACCCCAGAACAAAAGCAATTGTGTTTAATGGCAGAAGGGTAAAACCTTTACTGATCTGTCCAGATTGAAACACTTTCTTTTCTTTCCACTCCAGTGACCCTGAAAAACAAAACATGAAAAAGACACATTTATAAATATATATGTGTCTGTGCATATTTTATATGTATGTATGTGTGTGTGTTATATGTAATAACATTGCTTATTTAATCTCACATATATACAGATATACAATGAGTTGGGATAAGCTAGACAATATTGTATGTTAACAATCAAACCCCAAATCTCAGTGGTTTAGACCACAAAAGTTTATTGCTCACTCATGTGAACTTACTTTATCACTTTGTGTTCATCGCAGATTAACTGCACCTCTCCTTTACCTCATTTCATTCTAGACTCAGGCTGACAGTGTAGCCTATACCTGTAATATTACCTATCTTTTAACAGAGAGAAAGATAAGAACATGGCAGACCTCATACTAGATTTAAGAGCTTCTGTTCACACGAATCAATTCTTTCCACATGTCATTTTGTCAAAGCAATTTAATGTCAGCATGGGACAAGTATATATAATCCTCTTGTAGAAAATATTTTTGAATAATAATACAAGCTACTACAGTACAGTAGCACATTAGAGTGATACACAAAACTAATACTGTATCTGTAGGAGAAAGTATTGGTGGGTGTTGAATGCAGTGTAATTTTCAGAATGTAATTGTACCCAGGGCAGCTGTTCCATCTGATTCTAGGTGTGCACTTTTTTTTCCAGGTGGTTGGGGTGATGGCCATAGTAACATAATCTTGCTTTGTGGCATTAGCCTCATTTATTCTCATATACTCTTTCTCTTTATTCTTCATATTAATGTCATTGAGACACTTTCTATATTAAAATTTTACTCCCAATATTTTTAAATCAACAGATAATTATTGAGAACTGACTTTGTGTCAGTCACCTTGCTGCATGCTTGACTATACCTTGATCTCATTCAGAAACACTGTTTCTTAGTGATTTAAGGCCTGTAGGAAACAGTTAATTTCAGATTTAAAAAACAAAACAAAAAAAACACTTTGTGCATGAATGAAACTACATCACAGTTTTGTGGGAAGAGACGGACACGTAGAAAAGTTACAGAGTGCTTGGGACCATAGTTACAGAGAAGGATTGATGGGATTTTGTCAGAAGTCAAGGAAGAAGTGGGGTGAAAGCCTTCTAGGCAAAGAAATCAGTATAAAGAAGAGCATATAAATGTAAAGCATGTCTGAGAAATAAAACTAGTTCTTTATAGTTAGGGTATAGAATTTGGGGAAAGCAGAAAGATACATCTGGATATATGCAATAAGAGAAGTTGGAGATATTTGAAACAATTCATCATCTCTATCTAGAAAGGTCAACCTTCCTGAACTTCTGAGTATTCTCACTGGCACCCTGACTGAGTATTCTCACTGGCACCCTCACTGTGCAGTCTGACGTCTTTGTTTTTACTCACCCTTTTTTTTTTTTTTTTTTTTTTTTTGAGACGGAGTCTCACTCTGTCACCCAGGCTGGAGTGCAGTGGCGCGATCTCTGCTCACTGCAACCTCCGCCTCCCGGGTTCACGCCATTCTCCTGCCTCAGCCTCCGGAGTAGCTGGGACTACAGGTGCCCGCCACCAAACCTGGCTAATTTTTTTGCATTTTTAGTAGAGACAGGGTTTCATTGTGTTAGCCTGGATGGTCTCGATCTCCTGACCTTGTGATCTGCCCGCCTTGGCCTCCCAAAGTGCTGGGATTACAGGCCTGAGCCACCGTGCCCGGCCTTTACTCAGCCTTTTCAATTGAGCAGTGTCCCAGGGTGAGTCCCATGGTTGCTTTGTATGTATTAACTTTGGTTAATTTGAGTCCTGCATTTCCCATTTTCTATGACTATCTAAGATTTATACTTCAGCATCTTTATTATGGCGTATTTCATTTGGATAGAGTGACGTAGCTCCAATGAATGACCTAAAAGATGACCCTCCTCTAACTTACTTTCTCATGTTGATTTATATATTTGTGTCCAACATATACAATGTCCCCTGTTATACTAGATCCTACAGTTAATGTGTTTAGAAAAAGGAATTAATTCAACAAAATGAGTCATTTGCAACATGAAATGCACCGTGAATCATTGTTTTTCTGATGTTCTACAAATATTCGACCCAAGGCATTCAGTGACTCATGTGTGGCGTAAGAACTGTGCTGTACAGACATTTCAGAAGCAGATCGAAAGGTAACCTGCTAGGAAAACCATCATTGCTTTAGTTACTTTTTCATAAAAGTTAGTGGTACAGATATTGCACAAGAAGCTCTTGTGCATTATCTTTTTGAAGAGATTCAATTGAATTGAGGTTGGGAACACTATGTATCAATGCTTTACTTTCCACTAGGGAGGAACAATCTCTTCATACACTGCCTTCCAGGGTATATTTCTGCAGAAATTAGTTGGACAATGTTCTTCTTTTTCCCAACTCTTTTTCATTTTTATGTCTGGATTAGACGATGGATAGTCTGGGTTTAGAACTGGAATATTTCAGAGTGACTCAAACCCATATGTTTTAAAATGTGACAATTTTAGGTACAAAAATGTAAGTGATAAAACCCACGTCATATAAAAGATGCGACTATAAACCAGCATTTTTGACTTTCAATATAGTGTTTTGGGGGGGCATAACTGTAAAATTGCCCCAGAATAAGAACAGTGAACACATTACCCGGAGCCAAAGATTTGAAGAAGCAATGCTTGTCACTGATGAGGTGTTGTTTATAAATTTTGCAGTCACTTTATATTTCAGCTATACTTATGTACTGATTTCACTACTTAGAAAATTGAGTCATTTATTTGAGAGTTGAGGAGGCTTGCATGTTATATATGTAGAATACAACAAATATTTAAAATTTATTATAATAATTTGTTTTTTCAATTTGATTGATTTCAGTACTCAGTCAATAAGAAAATAAAAAAGATGTATTCAGGCTTTGAAATTTACAGGGACTGGGAGCTCAGTCAGGTTTTGAACTTCAGGTTTAGGCCCATCTAACTTTTGTAATGCAGTTGTGTAGAAGAGCAAGGTTTGTATTGAACAAACCTGCCTCTGAATCCCTGCTGTGATGCCCTTGTTAGCAAATTTTATCCAATCAAGACACCATTGATTGTAAATAGTACCCTGACTTTAGGGAGGCAAAGAATCTGAGAAATATATAGTACGTGTCTGATTTTGGTAAGTTAAGTAATAACCTCCTTTTTTTTTGAAACGGAGTCTCGCTCTGTCACCCAGGTTGGAGTGCAGTGGCGCAATCTCCACTCACTGCACTCCTGGTTCACGCCATTCTCCTGCCTCAGCCTCCCGAGTAGCTGGGACTACAGGCGCCCGCCAGCTCGCCGGGCTAGTTTTTTGTATTTTTTAGTAGAGACGGGGTTTCACCGTGTTAGCCAGGATGGTCTCGATCTCCTGACCTCGTGATCCGCCCGTCTCGGCCTCCCAAAGTGCTGGGATTACAGGCGTGAGCCACCGCGCCCGGCCAGAACTTGGCAATTTGTATACCTTACTTCGTTCAGTCATTCAAGGAAACCTACTAAATAGGTTAAAAACCAGGATTCAAGGTCACTGTTGGCGTAGGGTTTATGGTACACATGCTCAAAACACAAAAACCTACATAATGAAATATTTTATATATTGGAATAAAATGTATAACACATAAACTTGTTTTAACTAAAATTTAAACATTTTTAAATTGGTGTGGCTTCCCTTCCAATACCCTTCAGGTGAGTATATTTGCGTATGTGTTTCCCCTTCCAAAATTGTGATATCTACTAGTGATTTAATAAGTATCATATATATTTCAGTAATTTTTGCTTGACAAAAGTAAGACATCATTATTCACTTCTCTTTTTTTGACTATGCAAATTATTAACAAATTAATCTGTAAATAGTAAAAAACATTAAAATGCCTTATGTATTTCATTAGATAACATTGCCTTAGTTTTAATTATTTTCGCAGGAAAATTGATTCAATCAAGTCTTTTCTGACTAGTGATTGTAATCCTGACTAGTGATTGTTATCCTGACTAAATGTGTGTTTTATATCAAATCCTCTTCAATTTAGTTTGTTACTGTACGACGATTTAATCTATCTCTCATCTCTAAATGGTAACTGGACTCTATGCTAAACTAAAATCTTGACTTATCACCTCAAATTCCTAAATATTTATATTTTATTCTTTTTTAAAAGGCAAACTGGATTCTATGTCTTTTGCTTGAAGACACATTTTCTTGGAAAAGTGTTTTGAATTTAATCATTTCTTCTGTCTAAAGTCTAAGCTTACAATTATATCTAATAAGTAAACTGTCAGACTAGCCAGCTATTCTCAAAAAACGTTGGACATAATCATTGTGCGTTTTAATTTGAAGTCAAATGAATCCACTGCTTTAAAAATCTATGAGAACCACAAGTTCATTTTGTTTTAAAGGCTCTAAGCCAGAGCTGTCTACTAGAAATATAATGTGAGCCACATATGTAATTTTAAATTTTCTAGTAGCAACATTAAAAAAGTAAAAAGTAGGTGAAATTATTTGTAACAATACATTTTATCTAGCTCAATGTGTCAAAAATATTTTCATTTCAATTTGTAAGCAATACAAAAAAGTATTACTGCAATTTGATTGAACATTTCTTAGATTAAGTCTTCAAAATTTCATATGTATTTTAAATTTACAGCATATCTCAAATCAACCTCTTTGTAAGGGCTCAGTAGCCACATATGGCTAGTGATACCCTCTTGGAGAGCTCAGATCTATTTGACGAAACATATATTGGCAGGTTCTACCTTTTACTGAAGGGAATTTTAGTTTCATGGTTAATTGGGGTTAATTATCAGTAATAATCATAATGTAACTCGCTGTAGTTATTACGTTAGCTAATATATGGGCAGAAGTCCACCTGCCTAGTTTAAATATATTCCTTATGTTTGGTTGAGAGAAAGTATAAATATTTATATCAAAATTACCTTTCTTTTTGCTACATGACACTTAAAGTAGTATAATATTTTATAAAGAAAAGAATAAAAACTGGGTTCAGAGATTTTGTGATTTTGCTTTCTAAATTAGAATAAATTAGGTCCAGGAAAAATATTATGTAGAGAAGAATCATATTCACTGAAATTGAAGGTGTTACACTACTTTCTTTGCCCATGCATTCCATCAATTGATCGTATTTTAATCATTTGACTTTTATGTTTCACTCTTTTTTTTGGTAGCCAAATTTGTGTTAACAAGTTTTCTTAATTTCCAAAATATATTTTATAAAGAGGTAATAAA
Source organism: Mandrillus leucophaeus (assembly GCF_000951045.1). Taxonomy (NCBI): domain Eukaryota; kingdom Metazoa; phylum Chordata; class Mammalia; order Primates; family Cercopithecidae; genus Mandrillus; species Mandrillus leucophaeus. The sequence continues at coordinate 1,912,831 of NW_012104743.1, read as the reverse complement.
AAAGTTGATGTGTATTTACAGCCTAAGTTCCATCATGAGTGAAAGTATATGTTTTCAAACTTTACTTTGGAGAGTCAAATTTAGGTGATAACTACTTTTAAGGGTTAACAGCTCTAGGTAAGGCAAACACTCAAATTAAATTTAGTTTAGGAGACAGATTTAAATAATTCTTTTCATGAGTTTGCTAGTAATTATTTCACTACAATAAAAATGATCTTTGATCTATTTGTATTGGGAAACATTTGATTAAAATAATATTTAATGATTTATTTGGCTGTGTGGGTGGATGATAATTTTCTACATTCATTTTTAATTCCATCTATCCCCAAAATACACACCCATTATTCTCTGCAGTGGCTGCTTCTCCTGTTTTCTTTTATCTGCCACTGTTCCCTTTCATTTCTCCAGGCCCAATATCTCTTCCTAGCAGTGTTCTGTATCTAAGATTCAATTTCTGGGCCAGGCGCGGTGGCTCACGCCTGTAATCCCAGCACTTTGGGAGGCCGAGGCGGGCGGATCACGAGATCAGATCGAGACCATCCTGGCTAACACTGTGAAACCCCGTCTCTACTAAAAATACAAAAAATTATCCGGGCGCGGTGGCGGGCGCCTGTGGTCCCAGCTACTCAGGAGGCTGAGGCGGGAGAATGTCGTGAACCCGGGAGGCGGAGCTTGCAGTGAGCCGAGATCGCGCCACTGCACTCCAGTCAGGGGGACAGAGCAAGACTCCGTCTCAAAAAAAAAAAGATTCAATTTCTGTTTTATGTATTTGCTTCATTACCATTATGTAACTATATTCCTTGGTACTTTCTTCTGTTTTGTAACATCTAACGAGGATAGAGAACATTTTATTTGCTATTTCTAACTCAAAGCCACAGTTGTATACTAGAGAAAAAACTGAGGATTCTTTGTTCTTCTTAAATACTTAGGAGAGGATATAAGAGACTACCTAATCGACTTAGATTTTTAGAAAGCAACATGTTTGAGTTATTTCTTATTTTTAGGTGACCCTTCTTGTGAATTTCCCCCCATTCCTTCAGAGCTCTTTTTTTTCCTCCCATTAAAATGCAGTCTAGATTTTGAAGAGCCAGGGATGCTGTTATACACATTAGTTTAAAAAGTTTCCTTGCGCTGAGATGTTCTTTGGGGACATCAAAGGAATAATTTTCCTGATAGCTTGGGCAATATTAGACATAAGTGTTCAGTTTTAATCTGCACGTAAGATTCAACAATTTTGGATTCACAAAGCACTGATGTACAAATCCTTAAAGTTAATACTTTTGTTTCATTCCTATATCATAATACATTGGGGTTTAAAGCTACAGGAATCCATTATATCTTGATCTCATTAAACATACACTTAACCTATGACAAGAAAGCAGGTAATAGGGAGGAGCCAGCTCCCTATTAAAATAGTTCAAGATGTTTACCAAAAGCAAATGGAAAGCTTTGTTTACAAAAATAGCTGTACATGATGTTCACAGCAATTTTAATTGTAATAGCTGAAAACAAAAAAAATTCCAAACAAGTTTTACAAATTGTAGTATATTCATAAAATGGAATACTGCTTAGCAATACAGAGAAAATGGTGTACTGTTATACACAGAAACATGTATGTCTCCATGACTTTACTTTGAGTGAAAAACTAGTATGTTTTGTATGATCCAATTTTTGTGAATTTCTAGAACAGACAAAACTAATGCGGGTGATAGAAATCAGAAGAGGAGTTGCTTATGGTCTAAAAGGGGAAGCAAGATAATTTTCTGGAGTAATGGAGATGTTCTATTTCTTGATTGGGATGTTGGTTACATGGTTGTGTACAACTGCTAACCCTTACCCAACTCTATACTTAGTAATTGTGCATTTTGCTCTGTGCAGATTTTACGTAGATTTTCAAAATAGATTGTAGATGTTAACAAGCTTGTGATAATAAAGGAAAATATTAGCCAGCCAAAGGGAGAGAAATAAAAAGGATTGCCAAGATGAGTACTAGAAGCTCTTGTAGCTTCACCTTACCTAGCAGGAGAAGGGGATACTGACGATACTTAAATTTCTAAAAATAATAACGGGATTATCAACAATTGGGAAAAGGAGGAAGGTATAGCATGAATCATCAAGAAACATCATTTTATTCAGAGTTGGTAGCCAACAAGTGACCTAAAATAAGAAAACGTTAGAGGAGGTTGCTTCCTGGGAATGGTACTGTGGAGGGAGGCGTGGGCATGCTAGAGCACTGCTTTTCAGCATAAGTTTGTCCATGGATCAAGTATGTTACTGTGTATACACAGTGCTTTGATGAAAATGACATTTTAAAGGTGTTTTCATGTCCCCATTGTCCCCAGGATAACATTCCAAAGCTTCAATCCTTCATGGTCTGGCGTCCCCATACCCTTCTAGCCTTATCTTTTGCTAGTCCTTTTTCCTCCTCACACTCCTCATCCATCCATTGTCTTCTGGCTTCCAGAACGTGTCTTACTCTGTTTCATCCTGGGCTTTTTCCCATAATGTTTCCTCAGGTTCAAACACTTAGCTCTTCAGTTCCCATACTCACTGGCCTAAGGGTTTTCTTTTTCTTTTTTTTTTGTTTTTGTGTGTGTGTTTTTGTTTGTTGTTGTTCTCTGTTTTAATCTGTATGTAGCTCCAGAATGAAAGCGTCCTGAGGATGGGAACTCTATGTGGATCTTTTGGAAGGTTGCATCCTCACCAGCTATAGCAGGTGCTTAGGGCTGTAGTTGATTCCCAGTCATATATTTAAAATGAGTACATAGTTTGACATTTTAAAATAGTAGCATGACTTTAAGAAGCAATGTAAGTGTTGGATTCTAAATCTCTCCCTGTTTGTAGACAGCTCTCAAGATATTAAGCCAATGGCTACAAAATCTTGGGGTGATATTTCTGAGGATAGAGTAAAAGTGGTGATTGTCATATGTCCATTTTCTGAAAATAAGTGAGGACCACTTGTATTAATCAATGATTTCCAGAGAAATGGAACCAAAAGGACACACACGCACAAACACACACACGCATACACACACAGAAATTTATTAGGAGAGATTGGCTCAGATGATTCTGGAGATTGAGAAGTTTCACAATCTGCTGTCTGCAAGCTGGGGGCCCAGAAAAGCCAGTGGTATAGTTTCAATCAAGGACAGAAGGCCTGAGGATCCCGGGGCTGGTGGTGTAAGTCCTGGTCTGAGTTTAAAGGCCTGAGAACTAAAGGCACTGATGTCCCAGGTTGTCAGAAGTTCCATCTCAAGAAGACAGCATATTTGCCCTTCCTCCACCTTTTTGCTTATGTAGGCCCTCAGTTCCCTGTGCACATTGGTAAAGTGGTGAAGTGATGTTCTTTACTCAATCTGCCGATTCCAATGTTAATCTTTTCCAGAAACACTCACACAGACACATCTAGAAATGATGTTTTGCCAGCTATCTGGGCATTCTTTAGCCTGGTCAAATTGACACATAAAATTAAACATCACACCTCTTTAGGTTAATAACCCAATATTCACCTGTTCAGACCTAGGAAAAGGGCCCAAGAATTCCTTGCTTTCCCTGTGTATTAGCTGGTTCCTCCCTATTAACTGCTTTCTAGTTAGATCAAAATCCAAAGAAAGAAACTGCAGGTGAATATCTAAACATCAGGAAGCTTTTACATGATCGCCTATTGATTAATGCTTAAATGCTACTTCTTTAAAAATGATAGAATACATTAGAACATTCTCTCTGGCATAAACTACTGTGTAGTACTAGAGAGCTACACAAAATGAAATTTAAAATCAGCTAAATGTGTACATTTGCAAGGAAAATATTCAATATTTACTTGCTTTTTACCTTTATATTTTATAAATTGTTGGCAAAGCAGACATGAATAGTTCTCAGTTTAATACAATATGTGACTTAGATTGTAGTACTTAGTGAAAAGCTCTGGTACTACTTGAGGATTTATAAGTTAAATTTAGTTTTTGTTTTGTTTTTGAGACAGGGTCTTGCTCTGTCATACATACTGGGCTGCAGTGGCACAATCATGGCTCACTGTAGCCTGGCTTTCCTGGGCTCACTGCTCTCCTGGGCTCAAGAGATCCTCCTGCCTCAGTAGTCAGAAATAGAGAGTAGTGTCAGAAGAGTGTCCTCAGGGTATGGTGGCTGGCTTCCCCCAGAGTGAGCAAGACAGGAAAATGAGGCAGAAGCCACAGTGTCATCTGTGACCTGGCTTCAGATGTCACATTTCTTCATTAATTCAGCATCCTTTTAATTACAGAGATAGGCTAGTCTATTCACTGTGGAAGAGGCAGCACAGGGATATGAATACTCAGAGGCAAAAATCACCGAGGGTCATACTGGAAGTTGGCTACCACACTGGATGTTTACTCAGGCTCCCTCACTGATTAAGTTACTCTCAGATCCAAGCTTGAATGACTCAGGTTGTTGCACCTATATGAATTAAATCTTATGGTGGTACTTGTGAAGAATCAAAATTTAAAAATGTCAGTTTTTTGGAAGCCATTTATAAAGCTTAAATTAAAACCCCAACCTGTGTAATTTGTTATATATTATGAATTCAGTCATCAGCTAACTAGGACCCTATAAATGGGCCCAACATAAAATTATCCTTCAAGATGTTAATAAAGGTTACCCACATTGTGTATGTGTCCAGTGTTTCATTGGGGTAGGCCAGGAATCAGATGATACCCAAACAGGGATTTCTGTTTGGAAGGGCTAATGTTTTGAACCACATAGGATGTATTTTGGAAGGACTTTCTTATTTAGAAAAGTGATTATTAGAAATATGTGATTATAAGGAGTATCAGACATCACTTACCAATGTGAAATTTTGGGAGGATAGATAGGATCTTTATTTTTTTCTCCAGTACTAATTTCTTATTTTTTTTTAATCCTAATACTCTAAGTAGTCACAGTGATATGTGAATCATTGCATGATGAGACAATACTGGCTTTTTTTTAAGAAATAATTTCTATTGTCATGTCTGCTTTTGAGGTTGGTGAAGATTTACTGTTGCCTTACATCATGCCATTGAAACTACACATTCAATTTTGGGATTTAAAAAATTCTGTAAATGTGGACTTTTTGGGGGTAAGGGAGTGAGAGAGTTGAATTTCCATTTTAAATCCACTAGAAACCAATATAATTAGGGTACAGCATATTCTGTCCTATAGTAGATTTTAGAAACATGCAAATGAAGCACACTATTTTCCATGGTTGTTTGATTTTCATTTGGGTGTTTTGAATTTAATGAGATTTTCCTGATGTAGTGACCAGTAAGCTGAACCATGTTTTACTGTGGAAGGACATTTTTTCCTTTTAATAAGCACAGCAATTCATTGCATGATACACCATTGCTGTTTTGTGATGAGGAAGAACCTACCAATCCAATGTAGGTTTATTCTCCCTTTTGCTAGGACAAAATGAATTCTTCCAGCCATATCATAGCCTAGAGATATATTATTTCTGTGGCAGGAATCCATTGCCAAAAATAAAAAAAAGTTGCTTATGGAACTAAAACAGTTCAGGTAGGTAGGAAGTGTAAGACTCACTGCCATATGCTGTTCTCATCCTATTACCCTCAACATTGAATTAGTTGAAATTTTAACATGTACCTTCATTTCTCTGTAGCAGAAACTTTCTGAGAACTGAAGAGGAGCTCGGTCATACCATTATTGTTACTGGAAATTAAAGAAGAATGTTTTTCTCATCTTTTAATTGGAGATTCAAAAGAAGTCTGTTGACTCCTGGACTACGTTTCCACGGAACTAGTTTTAATAGGTTTCATGTAAGAAAAACAATTCTGTCATCATACAAGTTCGGAGAATTGTGAATCTGTAAACAAAGATAAACAGACTTCCTTACGACAGGTCACCAGAGAGCACATAACGCAGCGTGCAACACCAAAAGGGAGCTTTTATATGGATCCAAAATTGCAGGGAACCCTTTTTTCCTCTAGGAGTATGTTATGAAGTCAATGTCTATGGAATAAAATCTGGGAAACACCTTTGTAGGTGATTTTCACTCATTGCAAACCGAAGTTCACTTTGGTTCTTGATATTCTTGATCAAGAAGTGATCTCTAACAGGTGCTGATTATGGGCCACCATGCCGTTTTCACCAGTACTTCTCTAATTCTATGGAGAAGGCAGTATTTGATATGTTAATTAGTGATGAAGCTGAATATAATATGCTTGAGTCTAAAATTAGGCTTAATTACTTCTATAT
>NW_012104743.1:1904315-1905793 GCF_000951045.1 Mandrillus leucophaeus | reverse complement strand
CCTGAATTTCCTTCAATTTAAAATGGGTAAAGTAGTATGTATTTCATAGGATTGTTGTAAATATTAAATGAAATAACATATAAAACACATAGCATAAGGCAAATAGCTGATATCACATTTTTCTTCCCCTTTTCTCTATTTTAGTAATATTTTAAATTTTTATTTGTCATTGAAATTAACTAATTTATGTTAAACCCTAAGATATAATATCCTAGACCTTCTACAACCAGATGTTATCCTTCTAACAAACTAATTTGTAGTTGAACATCTGTGTAAAGCCTGGCTAAAAATTGCCTTAAAAATCCTTCTTTTCTGATGCTAAGACCAATGTTTTTACTCATTTAATATTTCAGAAATGTTCAGAAAAGCTGTTATTCATTCACTAGTGAGACTTGCAATCAGTGGCACCTTGGAATGGAAGAAATATAGTAGAAACATATTGGGTAATGCAGCAAAGAAGTGTGTTGAAATCTGTTACATATGAATTGTTGTTGTCTCCATTTCATTGAAAGGAAACTGAACTTCCAAACACCTGTGTAGCAGTGGGTAGAGAAAAGACTCGGATTCCACTTTTCAGAGAAGATCATCTCTGCTTATACTTAACACAAGTCCTAATTCCACAAAGAGTAAATCCGGATGAGCCAAATTGGAAACAAGAGGCATGTGGAGTAAATCAGAAAACACTTTTTTCGTGTGTGTGTATTATTTTTAAACTTCGACACGAACTGAAGAGTAATCATGAAATGCATTTCTCCAAAAGCCTTTAAAAACAGATAATCTGTAGGTTAGACCATTTAGATAGGTAATTGGTCTGGGATAATTTGTGTAACTTTATGACAGTTTTTGTCAAATCAAAAACTGTAGTAAGTCGACAGTGCATTCACGATGTGCATTCACTGATGTGGCTCAACACTGGTAAAAGAGTATACAGAGAAGAATCTGACAGTTTCGGAAATACAGGCACACATATCAGATGATTATATCAGTGCAAACCTGTTGCTTTGGTGATGTGAGGGTACACTTCAAAAATACACAATTCAAAACTTTTTTCTTTTTCTCTGTCATAGACAAATCTAGGTTAATAAAAGTAGTCGGGGAGTTCAGTCTCCCAGGAAGAGCGGTCTGAAGAATGATGACATACATTGTGCCTCGAAGGCTACAATCAATCTTTATTGAAAAGAATCTACACTGAAGACAGGCAGGGCTTTTTGGACAGTCCTACCTCATTACATTTTGCATTTATCTGCCATCTTCTTACTGCTGTTGGTCACTGAGGGTTATAACCATTTACTTACAGTGATTTTTTTCTTTTTACAAATGAAGATAAATGAGCCTACAATATTAAATCACATCCTTGTTTCCTCATTTTATTTGGGTCCCTGTAAATATTCAATGTTGAACTTTTTTCTTTAAAACTTAAGTAAAACATTGGGCTATGAAAGGTTAGTGGCTTAATGTATTTGTTTTTCTCTCTCCCT